>NW_005842455.1:273277-285067 GCF_000455745.1 Alligator sinensis | reverse complement strand
GCGGCCGCCGGGTGCGTGCGTGCGCGCGCAGGTTGCGCGAGGGGAAGCGGAGGCGCCGGTGCCGGGAGGAGGGAGGCGCGCGCTGCGTGTTGCCAAGCTACTCTAGCCCCGATAACCGCTTGTTATGAACGAACGACACACCCTCCCCGGAGGGACTCTCATGGCTCTGCATATGTCCCAGTGAATATGTCGAATAATACTCCGCATCGAGCACAGAGCCCGAAATGAAGGTCCGATTCAGATGGGATTATGGGGCAAAATACTGCTTGGGCCACCCCGGACTTCCTCGCGATGCCCCTGGGGGCTCTGTACTTGATGGGTGGGGGGTATTATTTCACATATTAATTAGAGCTAATGACATTCTCTCTCTTCAGGATGTGCAATTCATTAATAACAAGCTTTCTTTGGGTCTAGATTAGCTTTGAAAAAGCAACCAGGAATAGGGAACTGGGAATAAGCAACCGGGAAGAAGGAACCAACTTCAGTCTCATCTAGGAGGCGTTTGCACAAGCGGGGGCAGGAGCTGGCCAGTGCAGCTGCACCGGTGCAGTGGGGCGGACTGGTGCACGGGGCCGTCGTTATCCTGCCCCCTCCACCTTCTTGTGTCGGCCGATGTGCCAGGGGAGGGGTTGCACGAGAAGGGAGATGGCAGCAGAGATCTGACAGTGGAGAGAGTCATTTGGCGTCCCCCAGAGCAGCGGTTGTCAGCCTTTTGCACCCTACGTCCCACCTACGTTAGGTCAAAAAATCCTGGTCCCACCGGTCGGGGAGGGGGTTCAGCATCCCAGTGCTTCAAAAACTAAAGCTCCTTTGACAAGCTTTAGTTAAAGTGCCCCTGCCACCAGTTTGAAGCGCGGGACGCTGAATACACGTGAAGCTGTGGGCACTTTAATTAGAGCTCTCAGAACCCCTCGAATTAAAGCACCTCCTCCCCACCCCCCTCATCCTGGAGCACATGTAAAGACGCCTCTTGCATCTGAACCTGAAAGCTAGTGAGAGATAGGATAAATGTCCTAATTTCCCACAGACTTCTGAATCAGGGCCCTGGCACCTCAAGCAGCCAGCCCCTTTCCTTCAAGTTCATCCTTCAACATACTTATTCTTCAAGGCCTTCAAATGAAATCAAAGAGTTATATTATTTTAGGTGTTTTGCCATGCTCTGGGTTAAACCCCTTTTTCAGCTGTCTGGACGGTACTGTCTATCGTTAGCATTCTCACTCGGATTCTAGCTGTTCCTATTGTAGTGACTGGCAATTTGACAGCCCAGCCTGGGGAGATTGAATGGAGTAAATCAGCTGGAAGCTAATCAAATTTTCAGGAGTCGCTCAGTTTTTAGTGAGATTTGGGTCCTTACAAAGGACAGCACTAGGAGGCAAGTGCTCCAGGTGTTGTTTGGCTCTGACCAATAGCTTGGTACAGGGGTGTTGAATGTATAATCCACAAAGCTGGGTCATCTGACCTGCAGCTTTGATAGGGGAACTTTCGTATGGCTGTAGCCAAGCACTAGGGTGAGAGCTGGGGCACTGGAGCTGCAGCTCCGCTGCAGGAAGAAGCCTGATGCTGTGACTTGTTCCTGCAGCCAAGCGCCCAGTATGCTGGGTCTCTTCCCACTGGGTCCTGGACCACAAGCAGGGTGGTCCATGGGGCCAGCCGTGCACCATTCATCTGGCCCATGGACCAATCTTGCACCAAAGGAGTTTGACACCCCTGGCTTAGTAAAATGTTGGATGAATTAGACTTTCATGACTAAAAGTGCCCTAAAACTTCCTTAACTCAAGTCAGACCCATACCCTCATCAAAGGGAGGGCCCACACTGCTGGACACCAAAAATGTAATCTTGCTCCCATTTTGTCTAGTGACAGAGCTCCCATCAACTTCACTCAGAGCAGAATTCTGCCCTGAATTTCTCTCTTGAGCTAAATCCAGGTCCAAAGGAAATGCAATTAGTGTTGGGCAACTGGTTATATTATAAGCTTGTTTATTAGAATTACAATCCTAAACCATAATCTATTTGTATAATCTTTTTTCACTGGCTGTTAGAATCTATGAATAAAATACAATGAAGTATCAAAACTAGAGTTTCTTGATGGGATTCCACACGGCTTTTTGCTTTGGACACATTACTTTGCTGCTCATTATTAGAATCAAAGGTGCCCTGCCCAGTGGGATTCTAATAACCAGTGGACACAGTATGAATCAGATGATTTCAGTGTTGTTGATCTGGCTTACACTGCAGCTGGATTTGGCCCTCACTTTGTAGTGCACACTTGTAGTGCTCTGCTGACATACTGCCTTCATTGGATAAAGTGGATGGAGAGCAGTAGGGAAATTTCTGCCCCATTGGGAGTGAGGGACCAAGCTAGAACTTGGGAAGATCCCTCCCATCTAGTGTAGCGGTCATCTCACTGAGTCCTCTGGCCCTCTAGCTTGCTTTCCTCTTTGTTGCCCTATTTGTCTCCCTCTCTTGGCTACCCAAGGGTTCAGCTTCAAGAAGATTCTGCATATTGGCATCGATACAGTCCTTTGCCGTGTCTCTTAATAGCTCATGCCCAGCATTCAGGTAGATTCTTTGTATTACTGCACCTCGGCACACTTGTCTTGGGAGTGGCATCAACACCAACAGTCAGCCCTTTGTACAGGAAGTTATACAATATCAATATAAGGAGTACACGAGACGTTTGCAAAGGGTGTTGGTTAGCTGCTTTGTAAAGTCTACAACTAAATCCAGGCAGCGTAAACTTTGAAACCGCAGAGCACAGAGACAGATTATGCTTTGGGTAACTCCCACAGATGATACCCCAGATACGTATATATAGGAGATGCATAGTTTCAGCATACCCAAGCACATCTCTAAGCTGATTTGATAGTCAGATGCTGCTTTAATGTTATGAGAAGTTTTAATGTTGTATTATTTTTTCATACTACCCTCTGTATAGATTGACTCTAAATTATATGGATCAAAATTATTTTTTTATATAAGTAGTGAATTTGTATATAGGAGTGGACAGGCTGATGATATCTTAGAGCAGGGAATCAGCAGGGAATCTTACAGTTTTCCATTATAAACTTGATGCTCACCTTTGACACACTTCCATCCCCATAATACCCACCCACCCTTGCAAAAAAGAAAAGGAAAAACCTGCCAAACCAAAGGGTTTTTTAACCCTACAAAATAAAAGTGCCAGGCACTCTCCAATCCACTAAGAATTTGAGTATTCCTATTGATTGTACATGGAAGAGACCCTATGGCAGTGGTAAGCATCTGCCTCCAGTGGTAACAGTATAAAACCCACGCTGTCAGAGTATTCTGTTCACAGCAGCAGAATTATGAAACAGCAACCATCAGTAAATGCTTCTCTGCAGCTGCTTCCTGTTTCTGCACTTTCACGTCTGAAACACACTCTAAACATCAAATGCGACTATATATAAATATATGCTTTTTTTAGGGGACACTAAAGCATTAAGCCTTAACCTCTTTGAAGTCCTCTAACACTGCTAACATTTTATGGATACTTCAGTGTGACAGTGATATTCTGAAATGCTCGGCCCTAAAGTTTTGCTCTTCAGGTTTGTTTGGGTTCAGAAAATTAGACAAACAATCTCTGACTTTCTGTGATGGAGGTGTAGAAGAATATAATCTCCTCTTCTGCTCCAAGCCCCTGCGCCCCAGCTGCATATCTAAAGGTTACTAAATATATGACCTTGCTACCACATCCAAACAATATTTTGAGCAATGGTTTCTGTGTGAATGTATTTGCAAACTATAAAATATGTACCAGTCTGAGGGAACAGAAATGAACAGTGACTGCAAGGAACTGAGTTCACACCAATTTCCACTTGCTGAACTCTGGTTTGCAAAGGGTAGAAGGAATTCTGTTCAACTGCAGCCTCAGGCCTCTGAATGATTTCAACAAGAAAAATCTGCTCTTAAGACTGATATATTGTGTATTTGATTTGCATCCCTTTCTTCCTGGTCCACACAGTTCAGTTGTACCTTCCCCCTCTAATTTCTCCCACTGAAAAGCAATACTGTTCATGTTGTTCTCCTGCCATTTCAGCTGGACCCTCAGTTTCCAGGATCTAAATTCTGACCGCCTCCAGATTTTCACCAGCACAACTGAGACCAGTCTGCCTGGCTTAAAATAGACCCCACTAAATTTTGGTGCTGTCTCACTTTTGTCACTGGGAGGGATTTAGGTCAGATGCTGAATCATTGTGTCGAGGCTAGAGAAGATATTTTTGCTAAACAAATTAAGCCACTTCAAGCTTTTTCCATCTGTGTGTGTTTCCCCTGTCCACCACTTCGTGTCTCTGTCCCACACTCATGCTGTGGTAGGCTCAGAGGCTGCATTATCATTCCTTTTCCATGGACATTTTACAGATCAACAGTGGCACCCAGGGGTTAGACAAGTGTATCACAGACATGTGCATTAGCTGTAGCCTAGTTTTTTGTTATCCCTCTCTCCTGCACTCTTTAGCTTTTAGTTTCTTCTCAAGTATCTTCAAAGAACTAAACTTAGATTCTGTTTCACTGTCTCAAAAGGCATTAACCCTTAACATATTAAGGAACTACACGCCTTGTCTTATAAGTAATCTTGAGGCAATGAAGAAAAGTAAAATTCTCAAATCTTAGCACTATGCCCTGTAAATGCCACTTTTCTAGTTTCATCCATTGTCAATCGATCCATCTCCCACCTTTCTGAGAACTACCCTAGTTTTTTTGCCAGTGCTAGTCCCCTATCCTTTCCTCCCAATTTTCCTCCAGCCTGTGTCCAGCCACTTCCCTCTTTCCTCCCATCTCCCCTGATTCACAGTCATCACCTTTCCCTGTGATCACTCAGGAAAGAGGGAGGCCTAGACAAGGGCTCTACAGTCCCAAGAGGACATGGCCAACCTCTCTGGGGGCAGGACCAGGCCAAGTCAGCAGCAGAAGCTGGCCTTTCTAAGAGGCCAGTCATGGGCACTGTGGACAAGGTTTGTGCCTTGCTGTGCCTGGCTAGATGACTTTCCTATACCCAGGGTATGTCACTTATACAAATGCCTCAGTTGTCACATTCAGAAGTTTTTCCTCAGTCACTTGAATTATAGGAAAGATGCCCAGTTTATTTTGGAGTCTTGGTGCCATTAACGGCATGTGTCTTGCAGTCCCTATGAAGTATCTGGTAGTTAGGTTCTAAATTCTTTTCCTGGTACAGGCTGATGCAGCTCTATTGGCTATACTGCAAGAGCACCAGCTTCCACCACAGCTGAATCTGGCCCACTGCCATAAGAGTTTGACACCAGCGATAAGCGGTAAGTCAAATCCATTCTTTGTGGTATTGCCATTTAAGGCAACGGAGCTAAAGCAAGAGTGAGTTTGGCTCAGCGTCTGGATAACTTTCCAGTGCTGGACGATGAAGATCAATGCTATTGCTCGCTTGATTTGGCGCAGCATTTAGATGTCATTCTAGCATGATTACACTTGACCAGTTGGGTATTCTGACTGTAGCACATCAGTCCAGTGCCTCTTTTTTTGTTAAGTCTGTGTATTGCAGCACTTGTGTACTTTGAGATCTCACTGGTGCTTGATAAGTACAGAATTATATATTTTTTTAAATCAATAATTCTTATTACTACTTTTGGTTTGAAAAACGTCCACCAGGGATAGAATACAGTGATTTAAAATATGATTTTTAAAATGCTACCCCAGGCTGAACATGCAGACAGTCATGTCCAGTAAGACTGATAATTGTCTATTTAACTCTAGTCATTTTCTTGTTATTTATTTTGCTGCTCCTCCAACCTGCTGGTTCAGTGTATTGTGTGTCACCCTCTAGCACCAGGTCCATCTAACAGGATAGCAGCCTTCTACTGCTCCCAGCTAACAGAGTTATTCTGTTAGCTCACACAGGGAAAACCTATGGTATTACTGCTATAGATCTACAGCCTGTCCCAGTGATGAATCATGCAGGGAACAGTTTGCTGTGCTCAGCTACGAGGTGTAGTTGTTTCCTATTATCATGTCATTTTGTTTTGGAGGCTTTCAAGCAAGGTGCTAAAAAATGCTATTCAGCTGAAATTTTGGTATGTGGCCTTTGAATACATTGTGATAAAGCTAGGAGACCTGTAACATCGCCTTAAACTATTTAAAAATAATTGGCTTAAAATGTAAAAAGGCACCACTGCTGATATAGAGCAATGCAGGCCCTAGTTAGCAGGGCTGTGCTAAAACATTGTGGAGAAGGGAGGGGGAAATGGAGCGTGCGAGTCATATGGAAGTTCCCGCAGACGTCCTGTGAGGCCAGGCTCGTGGTGTGTGAGCAAACCCTTAAGTTCACTTAGCTGAACCTCCCAAAAGGAGTGTGTGCACTTGTATTTAGTGCAGTGTGTATACTGAACAGGAGGCAGTCTGAGCCCTCTAAAAACTGGAATATGTCGCAAGGCAAATGAAGTCTTCCATGAGACCAGCGCTCATATCTCCTATCCCCTGTAATTTACCCAACCCAGCACCAGGGCAATATTTGATTCCATTGCCGCCATCCTGATCAAGAATGGCTGTAATCCAGGAGCAGCTCTATCAAAATCATTGGGGTTGCTTCAGGGTAAAATGGGTGTATCTGAGATCAGAAGGTCTGAGTGTAAAGTTCTTCACTGACCAGTAAAAGTGTTTTAAAGTAGCCATAAATGAGCCCTGTTGGGAAGGACACCATATAAAGCAAGCCCTTTCCCAGGGAATAATTGTATTGCAAAGGAATTCCTCAAGTGCAGATCTAGCTGCTCTTGCTCAATCCACTTCAGCCTGCAAGAGGTCTAGCATAGGACATGGTTGTTGGGGTTCCTGTGCCTTGGCTTGCCACCAGGAACACAGGCAATGGCACAGGATCACCCTTAGTATCAGGGGGCCATAAAGGACTTGTGGTGCTCATGTGGGATGTGAAATTCTTACCAGAATGAGTCTGTATCTAGGTTCTTTACCAGTAACTTTTCAGGGAGCAGAAGCAAATCCTTAGCCCATCGTTTGTAAAGAGAATTTATTAACTTTCAGAGAAAAAATTAAGAAAATAAAGTAATTAGACTCATAAAAGCACATCTGATATGGAGAAAATGTGCTTTTTAACAGCACTTTCAGCTACCCCAGGAGGGTTTAATCAGCATCCATCATCTGCATGTATAACAATTACAGACGACTATTTATCACAGAAAAAGGAAACAGTCTGTATCATTTGATCCAAACATGTTTAGATATATACTGTGGGCTTATTGCTGGCCTTCTTAAAGGAAATATTGATGTCATTCGCTGCTGCTTCAGATCCAGCACAAACGGGATGTTCCATTCATTTTTAACTGTTTGGTCATGAAATGGGGCTTGTATAAGCTCATTAACTTTAAAAAAAGCCAAGGAAAACATTGTATTTGAGCAATACTCTACTTGTGACTCAACTCATCCAAAGAAATTAGTTTTGAAGCTGAGGCTGGCTCTTTGACCATATCTGACAGCATCATTTAAAGGGAAACATAATCAAATGAGATATTTGAGCTGAGTAAATGCTGTATAAAATTTTCCATTAATATTTATTTGTTCACTTCAATCCTGCTCCTTCCTCATTTATCTTCCGTGAACACTCAAGAGATCAAGTTGTACTTGCAAAAAGCAAATGTCAAAGTTACACAAGGGATTTTGTAGAAAGTGAACTTCATGTAGGTATGTGCAAGTGTTTGCACTTTGCATACTTGTTTGATAAGGGGGCAAAAATTACACAATGTGACTTGATTGCCTCATCAGAAACAATTTCAAAGCTCATTCCTGGAGCACTCATGGAAACCTCTTCATGCCCAAGTCATAGTGTGAAAATGTTTTGCAAAGGAAATAACAAATGTACATGGGGAAAATATAATCTGCTCGCAGGTGCACCAGGACCATGAATGAACTCATTTGTTGGATGTATTATTCCGTGTGAATCGTTCACTCAGCACTTTGAGATGTGATGATGAAAGCAAGGTATCCAGAGGGATTCCAGCTTCCTACCTCTGTTGCAGCATGTCAGCAGGATATTATGGTGCTCCCAAACCTGCAGCAGACGCCAGAGCAGGAAAGTGCCTTCTGTTTTGCAGCTCACATCAATTTCTCAGGCCCAACCATTCAACACTAGTGCCTACTGCCGGGGCCATGATTATCCGAAAAAGAGAGCCTCCTTAGAGATTTTGTGCTATTGGTTGACTGCGGCAACAGGGCGACCCACAGGGTGCATACTGCCTCCCTGCCTACACCTTTCAATCCCAGGTTGGCTGGGTGCCATTGCAACACTGGTCTACATTTTTGGGCTTTGAGATGCATGAACAAAAGGTGGCATGCAGGTATAAAGTCATATTCTTATTTACAGCCAAAGGGTGTCATCTTTCACTGAGCATGGAAACTCCATTTCTCCGCATTTAAGATTTGCCCATAACTTTGCTTTCAGCTCCCAGGCTCTGTCACAGTTGCCAACCTTCCAGCTGTGGAAGACTGGAAGAAATTCCCCTTTTATCAACAACAAAGATCCGCCTTGTGCAAATAAAGTAATCGCTAACAATTGATGTATGGCATTCTATCCCTACGTAGGCTGTGTCTGTCCCCTATCTATTTTTCCCTGCCCCCATCATCCCAGAGAATAAAGAAAATGCCCCCTGGATGTTCTGCACTATTTATATAGTCCAGTCACCAAAACAGCTGAGATTCACTGAAGGTTAGGATTAACCAAGAACTGAAAGTGTCTTCTGTTTATTGTTCTCATGAACATGATTCTTATGTTTCTCTCACTGGGTGCATTAAAATGCACTCTACTGAAGAGGACTGAATGGAGCCATGCAGTACTCCTGATAGGAGACTGCTACCGGCGGAAATCCATCTGCCAGAATCCCATGAGTGACGGGTGGCAGAGTTGCAGGAATATGTGGAGGGACACTTGCCCATCATGCATGCAAAGCAAGAGGCTTCTCCTCCAAGCAAATTATTTATAGGCATATGTATTTTCAGGCCTGAGCCCTTAAAGCTTGTAGTAAAATCCTAGGAAGGTAGTTGCTTCCAGCTGCTACTTTCAACGACTTGGATTTCAGTCATTTAAAAACAAAATGTTTCAGGCTACCAACCTCAAGCCCATGTGATTGTGAACCCAAGGGCTAGCCAAAAGCCTTTTGAAAGTTATGAAAGGCCTATGACATTTATGAAATAAAGCCTTTTGAAAGTTATAAATATGCAAATATTAAATCATTCTCAAACTGGAAAACCATTCTTATTCATTATTGTCATTAGCCTTTTCATTGGGTAAATCCATCCAATTTTGCTTCCCAGGTCTGGCTTCTGAAATTAAGAGTTTATAACAGATGCTAACGTGACATTACCTAATTTAAGTTCTTATAAATAATGGTGTGTCACATCAGAAGAGCTTAATTAGGAGCAGATGGCCTAAAAAATGGAAACATAAGCAAAGCATTTTAGTGTAATCCTTATCAAGGAAAAAAAAAGGGGGTTGGTATTTGATTATATTGCCTGTAAATCATAGCCCACCTATTTTTTTGCCTTAGATCAACAGTAAACTTTTTTTTGCTAACTAAGCACAGGTGCTGCTGATTGTTCGTAATGATACAACTCTGAGCACAGTAATGATAGTGTATGCATTTTCTAAATCCTAATTAGTAAGCAAGATCCAGCTTTTGCAGCAATACATGTTAACTTTCCATAAGTTATGTTTTTGGGGCTGATCTGTCCTTGCAAGGTACATTTTTTACTTTCTCCTTTTTGGAAAGAAAATAAGTTTGGGACTATAGGCTTGTTAAACTTTATCCAGTTATTTTATCTCCTTCAGGAACAAGTGGCTGGCTCTTTGGCCATATGTTGGTTGGTACAGCTGTGCTTGGTCAGATGCCATTGCATTGTACTGAATGGTGGTAGTCTATATGCAGAGAGAGATTGGGATCAAGTGGCAAGATTGGACAACCGGCCTCTGAGAAATTCTTTGTTCTTTGTTTGGTTTTGCCTTTGGCTTGCCATGTGACTGTGGTCAGTCGTAGAAAGTCTAGTTCAAAAGACCTTATTTGCTTCTTTACTTTAGAAAAATAACTGGGGGCAAGCTTGACTTAGGGTCTCCAAATCCCACTCTCTCTCTTTTGGAAACAAACATTTAAACCCTTTGTTTCTGCATTCAAGCTGCAGTCAGACTATAGAGGCAAAGCCCTGCAATAAAATATTTTGTGAGGGAAATGATGCTAATTATGAGCCTGGAGAAACTGCAAGACATTCAGCCACATGTATGACATTCTCTGTTGGCGACACCATAGAAATAGCAGCTGCAGACAGAATTTAGCCAGACGAGCTTTTCAAAAGCTGTTCTTCATAGTAAAGAGACTAAGGCCCAGAATCAGCAAGGTCCTTAAGTGTGTTGCTAACTTTAAACAGGAATAATCCTACAGAAGTCAATGGGGCTGTTAGTATAACCAAGCCCCAGTGCTAAAAAATAAGTCACTTAATGCAAGGGTTAAGTGGGGTTTATATGGGCTCCAACGGCTGGCTGAACTTCACCCTTAGCCTCTGGGCTTCTGCACCTAAATAGAAAGCACAGAGAGATGAATGTGGCTCAGTGTTCATAAGGGTGGGGTTTTTTTATCAGGAAAGGATTTTATGTGCATAGTGATGTCTGATAAGAGGAACAAAAAATAGCCCTCCTTACTCACAGAACAGAGCTCTCCATGGGACCCAGCAGTGCAAACTCCTGCCAGCATGCCTTGGGAGACATCACTTCCAATTAGGAAGAGTTAGTGCAGTTTCTACTCTATTCAGTTTTTGGCCTCTAAAAGCAAAATGCAAAATTAAGGGTGGATCCCATTTACAACAGCCACGATCTGGGGTAGTTCCACTAAGTTCTGCCAAATTTACACTGATATAACAGGCCTGTCCCAAAGCATGCTCCCAAATAGGAGTCTCTCAGCTTTGCTTCACTCATGTCCCCTTCAATTGAGATTTTTACATTGTCATCTCTATTATCATCAGTCACCAGTTCCAGCATCTCTGAGTCTGGCAATACACTCACTCCATCCATCTCTTCCTTTCTTTTCACCATTATCTTTTGTCAGCGACTAACGAGAGATGAAGCTTGTCACAATTTTCTACAAATATTCATTATTATACATGTCTTTTCTCTGTCTTTCATTCTGAAGTCTAATAAGTGTAGGGCATAATTATTCTAATTTATAAATAACTTTTTCATCCCATCTTTGTCCAGAATTTTTCTGGCAGGCATCCTAGATAGATGATTTAAATTATATCCCTGCCAAAAGCTATTGCTGCTGATGAATCACAGTGTGCAGGCAAAAAGACTATAGGTTGTTGAATGAATATATAGATATGTATATTCATTCTATAGATATAGATATAGATATATATAGATATTCATATGTGTGTGTGTGTATATATACATACATACATACATATATAAAACTGTATTTTTAGGTCCTGGGAAAACTCTATGCAGTGTTTGCCAAAAATATCTTAGTCAGAAGAAAAGACCATTTGCATCCAGACAGTGTCTGATGTGAGTATCTTTGCCAGCTAATGGTTTGCACAGTCTAGGAGAATTCTCAATATGGATTCACTCACACATTCACTGCTTTGCCCTTCACAAAAAGAAAAATATGCAATACATTATGCTGATGCCCCTACTAGAGCCTTGCCTAGTGCCCACAATATTGCAGCTAACTGGTAACTTGGGCATTGTGAATTTTTTTCCTGATATGAACAAGGCCAGCATGAACTAGTGTGGGTGGACTCTGACTTTCCTG
>NW_005842455.1:267652-273246 GCF_000455745.1 Alligator sinensis | reverse complement strand
TGCTGAGGTAATGCCTGTCACCTGCTATGTACATTTTCCATTTCTGGTCCAGAACCAGTAAAGGACTTATATAAGCCCATACTGAACTCTGAGCACGTGACAAGTTCTGTTAACGGTCTAAGAATGGGTTTTATCATTCTCTCGGGGGGGGGGGGGGAAGCAATTAAATAGGTTCTTAATTGGAGAATGGTAGCTATATAATGACACAGAGGTGGGAACAAGGGAAAACTGCTTAGCCCCCCCCCCCAAGTGATGTCTTGTTTTCCATTGGTGTCTGCACTTTTGAGACTTAGTAGTACAAATGTATGGAGCCCACCAGAATTTTGACTCTTAATTCCCATCAAAATGAAAAGGAAAATGGTGAACAGAGATCATAGGTGGCTTTAAAGCATCCCCACTTTGTTGAACTGTCAATAAATTTTACAGAATGGGTGCAAAATTGAATCACTTTTTGCTAGGTCTAGTAAGGACAGCAATATCAATAGTCATTCTCCTGCCCTTGGTATCTCAGTCTAGCAATTTCACATAAAACCAAAAACACAACACACTAGAAAAAACCCCTGTTAATTTGGAAAAAAAAGTTCAGCCTTATTACACTATTTTTAAAAAGTCCTGCTGGATCCAGAGTGGAGGAAAGATAGATGCTGATGAGAGAGCATTTCCAAAGAGCAATTATTTGAAAAATTCTATAAAAGCTGCTCTCTTCTAACCCATTTTCCATTAGTGTCTTGCTCAAATAGTTATAACCAAATATAAATTGCCAGAGAACCAGTCTGTTCATAAAGATAGGAGTGTATAATTTGAGGTATAGTTAAGAGTAGGTCCAGGAGAAAGGTGTGATCATTATTTACATTAACAGGAATTCATGAATGGCCATGTCTATATATTTGTGAAGCCTACAGTCATCAGCCCTGACTGTAGCTGTACCCAGATTCTGTTGTCTATTTTGGGCAACCCCTTTGAATCTGTATCTTCAGATCTTCCCAAGATTTGTTACAGTTTGAAAACAAATAGTAATGAGCTACTTTAAGGGTAGATATAAGTTGAGCTAGAGATAATCTTGCACACTGTAAATAGAAGTGCTGCAACAGCTCAACAACAAAAAGAAGAAGAAGAATTTGGCCATTCAGAAATGACCCAGAACAAAAATTGCATCTCTCTCTCTCTCTCTCTGAATTTGTCAGTGTTTTGTCTTATTTTCACACAACTTCAGTTCTGACCTTTCTGTTGAAAGGGATCAGGCAGACAGCGACAACATAGGACTGCTGAATGCTGCTTGAATTGAAAAAAACAGTAACATGGGTGTACTTTGTACAGTGACCCCGCATTGAACACTCTACCCAGCCCTGCCAGCAGGCACAGGGATCTACTACACAGGTGTCCCAGTTCAACAGTTCATCCTTGTTCAGTACAGTACAGTTGCCCACAGGTCTCGCTGCACCGGGCAGCAGTTGGCAATGTTTTCCGGCAGTGGGCCAAAATGACCCAGCTGGGGTCTGAGGTGGGCTGGTGCTAGGACTTAGCCACTGCTACTGCGCCCTGCAACCCAGCTGTGGTGCAGCACAGGTAACCCCCCATTGCCAAATGCTGCAGGAACCACAGCTCCACAGGCCAGATCTAGCTCTGACCCATGGGCCATAGGTTGCTGACCCATGATATAGGGAATGACTTCAATGCATACTGGACTGCCCCAGTACTGAACTAGGCTTAGGTTAAGAAATTAGAAGAGGTGGGGAGGGCTGGGGAACACCCAGAACCAATGGTGTGTTATGTAGATAGTCTTTGTAATTCCCCCCCAATCTCTTTCTCTCAGTGGCAGGTGGACATGCCATACCTCTGATAAGACTCCAGTTGTTCCTTTCATCCCTCAGCTTTGCCTTCTCCCATCCCTGTGGGTTCATGCTATACCCTCCCCCCCATATTAATTCTGTAGAATGAAGACCAGGTGGCCTTTGAAGAGGAAAGCAGAGACCTTGTACGTAATTGATAGAAAGTGCCCAACCTGTGCATTCCTTGCACTTTGACAGGGGACAGAAGGGTTTGTTTTTTTTCTCTTTGGGCACTAGCTATTCTTTTTCATGTCAGTGTAAGATATTTCTTTTTTCCCCACTGTGTGTCTCCCTGACTTACTGTTCCTTCACCTAAGTTTGCTGTTCTGTGCTTAGCAGGACTCAGTTTGCAAGGCCTTTTGTCTGCAGCTAGTAGGAAAGAGCACATACAGCCTAAAACTGGTTTACACAGTTACTGTTTCCAGGATTTCACATTCAATACCAGGCTTATGAAACAGCCACAATGGGGTGACGTGACTGTCCTAAGGTCAGAGAGGAGTTGGCAGCACAGCTGCCAGTAGCTTATTGGTCTCTTAGACTTCAGGGTTATGTTTGATTGACTTGTCCACACTTACATGCTTGATGGTTCACCTCATTCACAATCAGGTGTGATGCAGTGTGGTGCACTGGTCTTGAGCAAGAAGTGTGAGGCGTTCTGCTTCTAATGGGCAGACTGCTCCGAGGGGATAGGGCTTGTGTGTGCTTCCTTCTAAGCAGAAGATTGGTGAGAAGCAGGAGCTATCACTTGCTTTTCCGCTTCCCCGACCAGTCTGTATCCAGTTTTCCATGTTGTCTTTGCAAATACATCCACAAAAACTCCACCTGCTTAATAAAGCTCTTTCTCCAACACAGAACACAAAACAAACGTGTGACTCTGCAACTTCAAGGCCTTTAGATATGTATAGAGGCAGCCTGTATAGATATCTAAAGAATTCATATAGATAAAACATGAGAAAAAAATTTATTTTGGAAATTAAATGAAAAGTAAAATACCCATATAGAACAGCATTATAAATTCTGTAAAAAATGAAGGAGAAATACAGTAAATTACCATGGTATATTTTCTTACTTAGGGTTACAAGGTTTGAAAAAATGTAGCCATTCTGTGCTTTAATACAAGTGAAAATAAATATATTTATTTTTCCTTTACAGTTAAATAAACTCATGCAACTTGTATTTACACACACGCTCACACACGCACACTAACCACTACCCTTTAAAAGCAGGTGTGTTTACATGTTTTAACCATCCCAATGAGTTATTATTTCTAACCCTCCCTACTCCCTTCATATTACATTTAGGACCAACAGGGCTCTGGATGAAAGAACATCTTAGCAAAGGAAATTTTTGTGCACCAATATACAAGTTTATTCCTTCTTTGATATCCTTCATGTGCTATGAATACTGCGTAGCAGATAAATATATATTTATAGGTATTTCTGTACAACATTAACATGGACACAAGAAGACAAGGAGTAATCATTGTTTTGTCATGGCAACATAGCAGCTTATTCTTAGCTCTCCAGAAAAAAATTAAAAGGTTGTATTTCCTCAGCAACCCACACCATGGCCATGTCTATAAAACTCCAAGATCACTGTGCTACATACCCATAGCCCACTATGATGGGGTGTCCTCTTTTGAAGGCGACTCAATCTACTGCCATTTTAATGTATATCTGGTCAATGTTTTATTAAAAAAATCTATATACAACTGTCCCAATAAACAGGCAACGGAGAGCTGAATTGCTTAAGGCAGTCATGCATATGCCCTTTTGGAATTAAAAGATCATGTAAAGCAGGGAGTCTTGGCAGGGGGCAAACATTATAAGGAAATATGCAAGAGGTCAAGGAAAGATCAAGGCAGAAACTTGTTTCAGATCTGTCGTAAACGTGATATTCAGTCAGCATTAAAGACCCAGCTTGCCATACAAAATGTGTATCAGACAGTCACCCTCCAGGTTCCATCAGTAAGCAAGCAAGTTAAAATGATGCTAAAGGCTTGAGAATGAAGTAGGAAAATGCTGAAATCTGCAGATTTGATACCTAGATGCCTGTGAGAAGGATCTGTCTAGATCTGCATCTTGTCCCCACACCATAGGGTCAAAGCAGCTCTCAGGCATTCACAATGCCCTTGTGAGGATTCCCATTTGACACAGAGAACTGAGGCACAGAGAGATTAAATTACTTGTCCAAAGTCAAACAGGAAATCTGAGATAGAGCCAGGAATTGAAGCCTATCCCAGTGCCTGGGCCAGGAGACCTTCCTTTCCCTTGTACATGAAACAAGTGTGTCTGCTTGCTGCAAATTGTGACCCTTAATGCTGGGCAATTGCCAATATGCTGTGTGTGCTAAGTAGGCCTGCTCTATTATCTGAAGAGCATCAGCTTGTGACCAACACCATGGAAGTCATCTGCCTGACTGCATGTGTGATAAGGATGCTCTGAAAAAATTACTCATCCCCATAACCATCTATTTATAAACCTCAGTTTTCCTGTTTTTAAATCTATAATGTTAGACATCTTCCATGTTAAGGCCTGATCTGGCAGCCAACAGGACTGGCTGTGCATAGGCTGCAGGTCTGGGCCCTCAGTGCTACTCATGGGATTTACTCAGATGTTGGGGTAGCTGCAGTGGGAGCATTGCCTAAGTAAAGGCTGCATTCATTCATGTCCATGACACATCTCCTCATGCCACATGCCTTTTCCAGAGCTCTAGAGCAATGAAACAAAAACAGAAGGCAGGGCTATTTGGAAAGATTATTGGCAATGTCATAGTCATTTAACACGTAACTTCACATGAGGAAAAGCAGGATAGTGAGGGTGGCATGCTACAAAAAGGGTGATCAGATTACACTGTGGTCCTCTAGCATCTCTTCATCCAGAGTCCCAAAAGCACAGTCATTAATTCAGGTCTGTCTGCTGTCACTCCTGTCCTAGCTGGGGAAAGAGGCTTTTAACACACTACGCAGGGGTGCTTTTCACCCCCATGCACACAGCATCTCTACAGCAGTGCAGTCTGGAGCCTGGTATGGGATTTGACCAGTTGTCAGCTACAGCCCCTTGAAGTACAGGTAAAAGAGCAGCTGTGCGTTACATTTCTTCCTGATTACCACACAATTAGGCAATGTAAGAAGGATTCTTTCCTCATCCCAGCCCCTGTATAAAGCCCACTAATGTAGGCTTTGGGTGGCAAGGGCAACAGAAGCAGCAGCAGCGATAGAAGTGGGGATATATTTATGAAGATTTTCCACAAAGAAGGTTGTCCCTTTGGTTTTGAAAAATTCTGAAGTTTATCTTGAACAGATCTAGAAGGCAAAAATAACTCTGTTCTAACATTAATTAACTATGACCTGTAGGCATCATGGAAGAAATTCATATTGGTTGAAATTGTGGCTCTATTAAAATTAAAGCTGAAATTCACAGGGCCATGATTTTACCCACTTTATTGCAAACAAAGCACACTAGCTTAATGCACTGGCTTTAATGCATGGTCCTATGTCTCTTTGGAAATACTCTTCTCATGCAGAAGAGTTCCTTCCTTATCACAAAGGTTCAGGGGCTGTGGTTTTGATACTGAAAACCCTAGCCTCAGTCCACACCATCAACCACGTGTGTTCACAAATGTCTCAGTGAATACACCTCTGGGCATACTTTGATCCTAAAAGAGAGAAGATAATTAAAGAGTGATGCATTAGATGGGAACTTGCCTTTTCCCTTATAGGGTACTCAGGCATCTCCTGTTATATGGCAAACTAGGTATATTCTC
>NW_005842455.1:247209-267621 GCF_000455745.1 Alligator sinensis | reverse complement strand
CCCTACATTATCATTGATATGCATGAGTTTTCCTGGCAGGGGGCAGTCTAGGTAACAGCACTGAAGGCATGTACAGTTGTATTCTAATCTGACGTGGGGAAAGCATACAGGCAGGCAGTATGTATCAATATGGAGCACTGGGATGTTTAAGAAATGAAATAAAACCTAGTAAAAGTGAATATGGTCCTTACCTGCCTTGTTAACAGTTCCAGCTTGCATGTTACCCATTTTTGTGAAATACATTAAGGAGCCCTTGTAACTTTTCTCCACACCATTCATGTCTGTATGAACACAGAACAGCCAGCAGAACTTTCTGTAGAAGCAGTAGAATCGCTCTGTTTGCTATGTACTGGCACAAGAATACAAAAGCCCATTCTGGTTGGAATGGGAAGAGAATAGGGTTGCCACCTTTGTTAGTTTTTACTGAATTTAAATTTTAGCCAAAACATTCCTAAAGGGCTAAATAGTCAGTTTACACTATTTAGCTTTAAATGCCCTAACTTGAGACCTACTCTAGCCCTGTGGTATCTTCTGATGTTTTCTTAGTGATCTCCTTTGCCTTAACCCTGGCAGGCAGAAAAGCAACTGTAGCATGAACATATATTTTAGACGAACAGGTGCCACAGAACTGCCAAAGGATTGCACCGAGAATTTTGCTTGCTTCAAAATGTAGAAGGCAATGGGGCAACGCTGTTTCAGCTGTACATTGGTATTACCAGTAGCATCTCACTGCCGGGGGGGAGTGATGAGCAAGACCTTGTGAGCAGCTTCTATGCAAATACAGCCGCCATTAGGTGCATGTTAGAAAATTACAGAAATATTGCCGACTCCTGGGATTTCATGACAAATCTTGAAGTTGTTAATAAACCAGCTCTTGGAGTCATGATTACTATTGTATGATCCTCATGGCTGTAATGGGAAACTGGAAAATGTGTCCAAAGTTGACCGAACTGCACCTTGAAGACTCAACGTGTGAAATGCAGGTACAAATAATCCAGTGTTTCTTTTCTTTACCTCTTAGGATTTTTGAACATTTGTGGTTGGCCATACTTCTTTCCCCTTGAAGTTTCCGAGATGCTCCTGAACTATTGAAAACCACAGGAATTGGCCCCTCTGTCATAATGTACCTTCTGCTATCAGGCTGGACCACAGAATTTCCACTTAATGGTCTATGCTCAAGAAGTCAGGTGCAGCTTAGTTTAATAGGGAATGGATAACAAAAATATCTTAAACTGGTCTGCTCACGTTGCCCAGGCAGCCCATACTGTTCTTTTCAGACCGGATACATACTCCTGGGAGACAATGTGCATACTAGATCTAACACAATAAGGACAGTTAGTGTTACTCCTCTTCACTCGTGCCCTTTACACAAACAATTAGTGTGCCTCAGGTGTTGGAGGACTCCACCAAAAAACAAACAAACCAGAGTGTGAAAAAAGGAAATAGGATAGTTACCTAGTATAAGATAGTGTGTATGCAAGAGGGGGAGAAAATGGAGGGGCAAGGTAAGAGAGTCCAAGAGTCACTTATCCTCTGTGATACAAGAGCTAACCTCCAAAGCTTTGCAGAAGTTGCCAGGGCTGTTTGTTGGCTGGGCAGGAAATTGTTTAGGGTGGTCCTTTTGTCCATGGGGTAGGATGAATGCTACCAAGGTGAAGGAGACCCATGGTATCTCCCTGCTGCATACATATACCAGATTTCCTATGATAGCTTTGAGATAATTACATTTTTCTCTTCTCTTAGACTCATGTGAAAATGCAGCCAGCCCTTCCCCACCCCCTCTATCCCACAGAGCAGCGGTTTTCAACTTTTTTAAATTTGTGGACCCCGAAACATTTCAAATGGCGATACATACCCCTTTGAACTGTAAGTGTGGATATTCAGTATTCACATACTTTTGATTGATCATAGTCATCTTTCGCAGACCCCTTAGACATAATCTGCAGATCCCCAGGGATCCACAAACTACAGGTTAAAAACCACTGCCTTAGAGCACTGGTCTTTGTATATCCAATTCCAGGCCAAATATAGATAGGCACCATTTACTAACAGGGCACATCTACACATGTGAATACTCGGGGGTGGGTTTACTCTAGAGTAATTTAGTCCAGAGTAACCCCACCCCGGGCAAGTCTCTACACTTGTGGGGAAGTGGGAGCAAACTTGCTGCTCACAGCAGCAGTCTGCTCCCACCCCTGCTGGCCCTGCACCAGTCACCTGGAGCAGCCAGGGGTAGCTCTAGGCTCCCTCGAGTGCTAGCCCAGGGGCTGGCAGGGAGCACAGGACCAGGAGACAGCTGTCTCCTGGTGGGGGCTGGGAGATTGCTCCCATCCCTGCCCCAGGACCTGCCTGCGGCTGTGGCGGGCTCCGCTATTGGAGCCCAGGCAGGGACAACGTCCTCCTGCCCCGGCAGCAGAGAACTCCCAGCCCCCACTCCGCAACTGCTTGCATTGCAGGGGCTGGGAGATAATTATATCCAGCCCTTGCTCCACAATTATAGAGTAGGGGCTGGGAGTAAGAATCCTCCAGCCCCCGCTCCATGATCACCTCTGTGGGCAGGGTGACATTGTCCCCACCCTGGCTCCAGCAGTGGAGCCCGCCCCAGCAGCTCCTGGGGACAGGGAGCAATCTCCTGCTCCCAGCTGCCTGGGTGCACATTTGCTCCTGGTCAGCCATCTACACATGCTGTACTGCATAGTAATTACTCCCGAGTAAATTTGCTACTTGTATTTATAGGTAGCAAATTTACTCGTGATTAGAGCAAATTACTGCACAGTAAGCATCTGCATATGTAGATGGTGACTGTGCAGTACTTCTGCACAGTAATTTGCTCTAATCTCGAGTAAAGCATTTTATGTAGACGTGCCCACAGTGTACCTGACTACACAGGATTAATTACAGCAAGTCAGACCACTTGGTTCATCAGATCCCTTCTTTTCCCTTCTACTGTGGCTGGGAAGAAGTGATGTGAAGAAGGTGGCAAATGTGTAAGATATAGGGCAATAGAAGCTATAGGAATAAATATACAAAATAAAGAAGGGAAAGGTCAAAAGTAACCATACTGATATGCTCCAGGCCTTTGTAATTCTGTTTACTTCTTTCTGAATGGCTCTTAAAGCAGTCTTAAACTGATCTGCTGCTAACTTTTCCTTCGCCAGCATAAGAAATCCCCTGGCAGAGGTACTGCTTTTGATCATTCTTTCTTGTGTTTGCCTGTACTTTCACAATCACATTTGGTATTTTGCCACTGACACAGCCCCTACTTTTGTTTCTATAAGCAAAGATCAGTTGCATTTAAAATACACCAGAAAAGCAGACCTGTAACTAGCTTTACTAGAATATATATACATATACACACACACACACACATATAGATATACACACACACACACACACACACATATAGATATACATATACACACACACACACACACACATATGCATATTATATATATTTATAAGGCACTATAAAATGTACCATCAGTTCTTGAGGAATTTTTTTAAATCTGTAGAAGTAGATCATATTTCCCCATACCATTTGAAATGTCTAGCCAAGACATTTTTAAGTGTCTCTGTGATACAGGTACACCAGCTGTAAAATAATTCTTTTTTAACAACTCCAGTTATTGTGATAAGATGAACAAAAGTTATTTTGACAGTAATTCTAATACATTTAAGATATAATTGCTCTTCCCTTAAAAGCTATTTTCACCTGCATAAATAGTTCCTAGCTGTGTCTCTCCTTGTTCAAATATTATGTTCCTGAATGTGAAAAGAAACTTGGCCCGCAGAATTAAAAAAGAAAGCAGATAAATTAATGCCAACTCAGGTAATTCTCCATGTCTTATACAGAACATCTTCATAAACCAGGGTGTCTTTACAGAATGTCGAGCCAAATCATGGATTGGTGTCACTCTTGCAGACTCCATGGCAGTTGGGGGAGCTGTGCTGTTTACACCAGCTGAGCATTTAGTCCTTCTATATATAGGCTAGTCTTTATCGTTTAAAGACACTACAGCATACAAGCATGACAGGCATTTACAAAGAACATTCTTGAATGAATCCTCTCTCAATGTAATTAGTCTACATCATGCATATTCCAGCCTCTGAGCTTCCACAGCAGCTGCTGTTGAGGGTTTGGCAACTGTATAAACTATAAATCAGTATCCCACATCTAACAGGCATAATTTCACACACTAGAAACAGAGATGAGTAGAACTGGTTAGACAGCCTGGCATTTTGATACTTCGAAGATGTACAGATCTAGATGTCACGGGTAGGACACTTTAATAGCAATGCCTGTGCTCTGCAGCAATTACCTTAAGACTAATCTTATTTTCTACCCTCTTTAAAGAGCCTTGAAGGAGGTATGTAAGATGCAATTAATTCCTTTTGTGTTTTATCACATGGAGCTTTGCATTTGGATTGACCTTCTTTGTCCCATGCTAGATTACCATATTTTACAGATTTCTACGTTTTGCACATAAGTAGAAGTCAGACCATGAAAGGCGCCAAGAATTTGCAGTACTCATTGCAGACAACAGCAGCTGAAGAAGTACTATGCTGCTTGGTTTGGTCCATGGACCAGGATGCAATCAGTAGGACATTAACAAGGCCTCAAAAAGAGGGTAGAACATCACGAATCCAGACCATATTGGGACAAGAGTCTGATGCATACACACCAGGAAAACTGGACACCTTAAAATACCGAAGTGACTCAAGAGTTTAAAAAATATATATGTATTACGAGAGCCACAACAATTATTACAGACAGAGCTCCACAAAGCCTGCACAGATACATTCCAACAATTCAAGATGGCAAAACAGGTGAAATACAGACCATATAAACATGTCAACATAAACTTCCCATACCGTCCATGTGACAACAACAGTGAATGCCCCCCCTTGCCTCACCAAAAGGCTATATAGTTCAAAACAAACCACATTCCAATTTCCACATTATTTAGGCTTTTTAGGAGTACAGCCATCATCCAAGGAGCCTCCCTCTTCCCCCTGCCCCAGATACAATTGTCTTCAGCAAAGTTTGTGTAACCCTTGGTTTGTGTTTTTGAAATAACAACATAAAGAAAAACGTTTGCCACACATCCGATTTTAGCCCCTGAAGCAGAGGTCTGAGCCACTTTTACTGCTGAGGTCAACCAAAATAAATAACTTGATTTTTTTTTTTAATTTAAAAGGAAAATACAAACTTGTGATAGTTGTATGCTTCTTGTTATCAATTCCCTTGATAATGCAAGACTTAGAGATTTCTTTAATACAAATTCTCATGGGGTGATGCATCTCAAATGTTGTTAGCCATCTGCATGAAAATAATCAGTCCCAAGAATTTTTGCTTCTGAGAATATAAAAACTTTGCTCACTCCTAAGTTATTTCTGCATCTAGTTTTCGACATACAGGGCCAAATGCCACCTATAAGCCACAGCAGAATTTGGCCTGGCATTTGAAATTCATTGCTATTACAGCTTTCCTATTAAGCCAACACACAAAGAAATAAAATAGGAAAATATTAAGGCTTCAAGTAAAAACATCTCCTCTCTCACCCACCCATGGAGTAAGGTATATTTAATTTCATATTCATCTATATATTGTACAATTAATTGTATCAACATCTGACTCTTTCAAGACAGACTGTACTAATATGAAACTGAGTATTACATGAAAGTGAACAAACAGTGAAGCGATGCTAATAATCATCTGATATACAATGAAAACTGACGCATAAACTAAATGAAAACCACTGGTGTTTTTTTTAAATAACTAATAGGCTTAATATACAACTCACAGCTAAAAATAAAAACCTAATCAAAAGATTTAAGACTTTCGAAATATGTGTTAAGCAAGAAAAAAAAAAAAAGAGCTACTTTACAAAATGTTAAACCTGCACCAGAGTTTTCTGTTAGGACTGAATGGACTGGATCCTTAGCTGCAGGAAATTGGTGTGGGCCGAATCAATGTAAACAAAGCAGCACCAATTTACATCAGCAGAGGAGATGGCCCTTAGTGCTAATAAAAATAGAAAAATAGTGGGTAAAAGCAGTAATTTCTTGATAATGCAGAGGCTGTCTGAAGGACATTAACTGTGGCAATCTTGTAAAGGTGACAGGGGGCTAGATCCTGCCACTGGAACATGCAAGCCAGCGCTGGAGCTCCTGTGGATTCACCTGGGGGACCAGAGCCTTAGATGGGAACAGGTGCCCTGCAATCCTATGGTAACTGTTCTGCATAGATTCCTATTTCCAGGAAGACTGGAATAATTTGCTCTAGCCTCCAGGCCATTTGTGCTACTCTTAGTCTTTATGCAAGCCTCAAAGAAGAATTTTGGTACTATCATTAGCCTATGAATATGCCGGATGAATTTCAATTCTGCTCTTCACAAAACTTATGTAGAATTTGCATCTGAATCTAATTATCCCATGTATTTATTTTTTCTTCATCTTCCTGCCTGAGATATACCAAAATAACACTGGCTGCAAGGGCTTTAAAAGGTTTATACAGAGAGTGCTATGTTTAGTTTTATTGGACAATCCTTGCCCGTGAGCTTATATAGCAATTTCAAAGGCCCTTTTGCCCTTCAGCTCTTCCATGGACTTTTCTACTTTTCACTGTAATTGTAAAAATGTCACAGAGATGCAGATTTTTAATGCTAATGGGTACAATATTAAAGGTTTGCTTGCATAGCTTGCTTTATAACCCTACAGAGTGAAATTTGTCCCAATACAGATTAGCAACACAATGTACGTGCCATTTAGCTCCTACATTGAGGGCTTCAGTGTGAGTAAATATGCCTGTAGAGATATGTAAAGCCTTGTACTAATCCTGTGTGCAGGATTGATTTTCACCACATGTGGAGTGGAGTTACATTCAGATTGGAATCGAAAATTAGTAGAAACTGAAGGTGGAAGGAAGCTCTCAGGTTATCTGGTCCAGCCCCGTGCCAGTGCAAGATTGCAATTTATCAAAAACTTTCAACTGTTTTGACTAGTTCAGTTTTAAAAGTTCCAAGTGGTCATGCTTCCAGTACCCTGCCTTGGAAGACTACTCCACAGCCCTTTCCCCTGTTAGTCATTTTTTTTCCCTTTTAACTTAACCCATTTACTACCAGTGATAACCCCATGTTTCACCTTTGGTTTTACATCCATTAAGTTAAAAATACGTAAACATATCAAACCCACTTCCCATAATCATTGCTTAATTAATGACACAGTCTAGCCCTTTTAATCTTCTTGTGAACCTGCCTCTCCAGTTCTGTTTATAGTTGCTGTTCCCATTTGAGCACGATCCAATTTGCCAGCATCTTTTTGGAAATAAAGTGCCTGGAACTAAAGGTGATATTCTAGACACGATTGTACCAAAGATGTTTAGAAGAGCAATTGCTTCTCTGCTCTGTGATATCCCTGTTGTACGCCATTCAAAAAGTCACCAGGCCTTTTCTGTCGTATTGACTGCAAACCTGTATCTGGTTGTCTGTCCACTATCACAATACTGCTTTTCCGATTCCTCTCTTCAAATGATGCAGAAGCACGATTGATCCCACGATGCTTTCCATCTTCTCCACACGAGGGCTGGTTGACCAAGGAGAGACTAAGCAGATATTGTGGGAGGTATCAAGATTTATCAAATCAAGAGAGAAGTGTTAAGCAAGGCAAAGCCAACAACAACATTTCTCAAGGAACAATAAATCTTGATGTTAATGAAAACAATTAGCTACATAGCTATATACATAAGTATATGTATTTAGGGATAAACAAATTCTGAATCTCTGTCAATATCTGGAAATCTTCCCTTTTTAAACATAAACTGCAAAGGAGGCATTATTAAAACTCTGAAGGGAGATGAATTTAGATGTCCAGCAGAAACCTTTTACCGGAAAAAACAGCCAAGAAACAGAGATTTCATATGCTATCGGACTGGCTCAGAGGTAAGTAATCATTCCATCTGACTTCAGCTGCAGTCATTCAGGATATTCTTAATTGCATATATGATCTTCCCAGTTAACAGTGCTCCAGATCTCTGTATTACAAATCTCTAAAGGTGGTTAAAAATGGATTTGTCACAAAATTGGTTTACCCAGAACCTGTACACTAGCTTTTCTTTTGGTTCTTAAAATAATGTTGCTTTTAAACCTATTAAGGTAAGCAATGGTTTCTAGGGACAGAAGAAGAAGGCCCCAGATAACTCAGTGGACTTTACTGATACTGAAAAATTCGGTTCAACACTGAGGGCTGGTGGGAACACACTAGTCATTAGGCAGGCAACAAACTTATAACCTCTAAGCATGTGCTTGGCTCCATCACACGCACTGGATATTCAACAGATCACGATAACCTTGCTGCAAGGCTTTATACACTGCACCAGTGCAAGACAATAAACCACATTACTGCCTAAATTCAATAGGCAAAAATGAGGGAGGGAGGCAGTCTCTGGCTATTCAAAATTTAGTTTTCCATTCAAACATTTCTTTCCTTATACACTTGGTTCTCTGAGTACAAGAACCATTAAAAACAGAGAGAACCACAGAGAAGAATAGAAAATCCTTACTTATGTGGCAGTCCTGTTTCACGAGACACAAACACGCGCACACAGGATTTCACACACAGGAAGGCGAATGACTGACAGTGAGAAGCTGTTGTTATCCTTTCTCTCCTCCTGAACCCGAGTCAGAGCAGAGAGACTTGAAAACACTACATGAGGTTTGAGGGCTGCTGCACTCCTGCCCTGTTCCACTGAAGGAGGAGTAATAACGCCGACATTAATGCTTGGAGGACAAATGGCAGTTCTCACACACGCAGACTGTGAAACTTGGGAAGCCTGGCTTCCGTGTCCATAGGAAGAAGCAGTCAGGCCTCTAGCTCCAAAGAGACTCTGCTGGCCAGAAAAGTTGGGGGTATGGGTGGGGAAAATATAGTGACCCCATATTAAGTGTACTATATCACAGCACAACTTCTACACAACCGGTTTGTGTGACAGACAAGTGCACGATGGCTTTTTCGCTCTCTTTCATGAAAGAAATAATCTCTCTGGTTGTGGTGCTAGGTGATAGCCAGTTCCCGACCGTCAGTTTGAGAGTGTCTGATGGACTGTACAGTTCTGTTCCCTCCCCGCAGCTGGGTTTTGGCCAAAAAAAAAAAAAAAAAAAAAAAAGATGAGGACAACAATTAAAAGGACACTGGCAGCAGCTGCTCCTTTGCTGTTGTTGTTGAGTCTTCACAGTGCACCTAGCTTCATGGCTGGCTTAGTGGATGGCTCTTTTATTTTATTTTACACTGAAATTTCATAGGTTGTTCCACCAACTCCAGATACCTTCTTAACGTTTGAGTGTCTAGCAGGACTGACTGGGGTCCCTTGGGAACTAGATGTTGAACCCAGTCGACAATCTGCCCTGGAAATTCCTTTTGGCTGTCCATTTATTTTACTGTGAGGTGTCTTCATCTGCATGTCCTCCCTGCATCAAAATACATACAAAGAGATCTAGAGTTAGTGACCAAAGGAATGAAAGTCAGATACCGTTCTTCCGGACAGCTATTGTCCTTTTTACCTTATGTCCTGATGTAGTGAGCAGTTAAGCTGACTCCACTGTGGTTAGTGGGCCCGATGCAAAATCCACTGGCATCGTCTCACCTTGGATCACTGGATCAGGCCCAGTGGAATTACTCACATGCCTAAAGTTAAGCACCAGCCAAAGTGCTTGGCTGAACCAGACTGCATTGCTTTTTTGAAAGCTCTCATTCTCCATTGCTGACCTTTACCCAAACTACGTTTTGATTGTATTAAAAAATAAACACTCAGAGAAATCTCTCAGGGGAAGGCAGTAGCAAAACAGTCTCATTAAAAATACAGGATGCTGTTGTTCAGCCTTAAATGTCATAGTAAAGGTAAAGTATAAGCCTCTAGGATCGGCTTGTTAGTGACTGAAGAAGCACATGGAGTGCAAGGCAGAAATTGTAACTTAAAGTTCCTTGACCTGATGCTGTGTTAGCCAGAGCTTGCCTATGCACTTCTTTTACTGTCTTATGGCAGGCTGAGGGGGGCTCTGACTTTGATGCAAGGGCTGCAAGGGCTTCAGGGAGGAACAAGTTATAACTAAGAGTCAGCACAGACTGAGGTGCCCCAGCCCTTTTCCACCACATCTGGAACAGCTGGAAGAGAGTTCCTCCATCAGCTCTACATCTAATATTCCCTTTGCAGGAGGAGGCCCCTCCTGAGCTGGGTTAAATCAATCAGGTTACAATAATGAGTGGTATAGACATGCAGATCACAGAAGCAGCTACGCAGAAGAATCTGGTGCAAAACAATTATGACAAATACAATCTTTATGAAAGAAATAACAGCACTGAAAAAATTAAACTGTTTAAAGGACAGTGTAAATCCCTCATCCATCATAACCAGTTGCCTGCAGGTGAGACTGTAGTGGAGCATGGAGGGAATTTGCTGAAACAAACAAGGTTACTTTCTGCCCAGAGGCAGATTCTCTTATTTGATTGCTCCAAACGTCTGGCCCATCAATCTTGCAGCGCTACCTTTCAGATAGGGATTGCTTTATGGCGAGAGGAAGGCTTAGTCTCCAATACAGCTGCAGTGTGCCTTTACATTTTAAGGAGAAAGCCAACTCATTTCAATGAAGAATGTCAGTTAAGAGAGTCAACGATATTAAAACATGATACTAAAGTAGTTTTTCCTGCCCCCATTTAGTGGCTAGTCTAGGAGAAGAGAGCCAACTGTCAGCCAGCTGCTTTGACTCGCACAGAAAAGAGATGCAACTGGTACTAACTAGACTCCACTGATGGCCTGTGGGTGAGGCTGTCTAACCTGATCCTGTTTATGCTTACAATCCTCGCTGTAAACCAAAATGGAGAAAGAGATTTCTTGCTTAGCTTTCATGAATGTGTTCATTTACAATATGATTTAAAGCCTGTTGATTCTAATGGGAGTTTCCCTATTGACTTCAGCAAGCACAAGAGCCTTCTTGGACTCTTTAGGTCCTATCTCCTTTGCAAAAATGAGCCATATTCTGAAGGTATTTTTAAAATTTGGAATCTTTAAAACCATTTCCTTTCATGCAACCTACTGCCAAGGTGGATGGAGCACAACCATTCTAGACTAGGTTACAGCATAGTATTAAAATTTTAAAGGCCTGGCTAGACAAAGCCCTGGCTGGAATGATCTAGTTGGGGATGGTCCTGCTTTGAGCAGAGGGTTGGACTAGATGTAACCTCCTGAGGTCCCTTCCAACCCTCATTTTCTATGATTCTATTACCTCAATATGAAATCACTGGTATGCACTTATAGCGGCAGTAACTTTGTGTCAGGAAAGGTTTTAATAGGCATACTGGCAGACGATCTGCCAGCCCAGGCAGTTTGCATTAGTTTAGAACATGGCTCCTTTTCAAAGAATCTGATGTTATAGATAGGATTTATTGCACTCAGCTGGTGAGTTTTTGCTTTACCTTGCTGCTATATGTTCCCAAAACAGACTGTCCCCCAAAGGTATTACTCATCTCTCTACTTGCCCAAAGTGTCACTGGGATTTAGGAGCAGAGTTTTATTTAGCAACCAATATGACTGCTCTGCCCTGCAGCTGAAGAAGCAGTTCTAGTATCTCAGGCCAGCTGAACTTCTACTACACATTTAGGCTGCTCCTGCTCCAGAGAACTAAGCCATGCGTAACAGAACCAGCAAGATAGCATGGGGGTAAGCGTCCACGCTGTTGAGTTTTGCCCTTCATTGACACTAGTACTGAACTGCCCACCTGCAGTCTCATTACCCCCCAGTCCCCGTCTCTCAGGCCGCATCAACACATGTACTTTACCGTGAAGTAGATTAATTAGATGCAGAGTAAAGCATCACCGTCTACATATGCAATGGTACTAGGCTGCAGTAAACTAATTAACTAAACTAAACTAATTAACTAAACGAATGCTGCAGTAAGATAGAGACAGTACTATCTTAAGATAGAGACTTTATGGTGATTAGATGCATGTGTAGATGCTGACTGTGGGCAGCCCAGCCAGCCAGGGCTCAGACTCCTGCCTGCCAGCTAGGCACACAACTTTGCACTTTCTGTACCCTTGTGCCCCAGCCCTGCCACCTGACACTACCACCTGGAGCCTGGGGCTGACCCCATATTCCCTGCCAGCCTGGGCCTGCCCTGTTCCAGCTCAAACTCCTGCCGTCCCGGGCACACGTATTGATGCTGCACCTGGGAGTAGTTTACTCCAGCTCAAACTACTCCAGAGTTTATTGCTTTGCATTAATTGCACATGTAGAAGCATCCTCAGGTCCCCACAGCCCTGGCTAGTGAGAGATTTGGGAAGGCACTCGAGAACACTGGGAAATTGTGAGAGGAGTCCCATAAAGTTGTTGGATACTCACCTTATTTTTTCTTTATTTTCACAAAGTGGAGACCAGGTAGAGCTCTTGGTCCTCACCTTTTTTCAGAAGCTCCTGAAGGAACGCAGTCATGAGCTGGCTGCAGCAAGGGTTGCCTTTCTATTTCTGCAGACTATATCACTCGAGTTTCTGGGAGTCTGCACCACGATTAACTGTAGAGCAGTCAGGTATTTGAGGATGATATTCACTGGACACAGTGCTGTGTTGTGGGCTGGGCCATGAACACAGACAAGTGGAACAGAGTTTTTGGGATGAACAGTCATATTCTCTGGGGTAAACAGAGATTAAGTCCAGAGTCTGATCACGGATTTTCTGTGCTGATGCAGCTAAGGCAAGGGGTCTTGTCTGGCTGAAGTCAGACTTTCCATTCTTTATACCATGGTTTGAGAGTTGGGAACAAGAAAACTGGCTTCAGAAACAAGTTTCTGAGATGACTTAAAGCCCAACTTCCCTGATCTTTCAGTAAAAAGTGAATGAAAAAGACTTCTGTTCAGTAGAGGTCAGCAGTGGAACATAAGACCAGAGGAAATGAAACAGTTAAAGGGAAATCAAGGGAACACGTGTTCAGCTGCACATACTGAATAAGTTTATTATTTCCATGAGAATTTTGTTTCTCTGACCCGAGTTTCCTTGATGGACTTTAGCTCAGGATTTTACAGCTGTCCCCTTTTCCTCCACTGGCCTCTTTTTGTTGCTCTCTCCCTGTGAAACAATGGTGCATTAGAGGGAAGCCAGGTAAAGCAGGACGAGTCAGCTATTCCATTCTTCCTTTCCAGTGCACAACTGGATGCCATTTTTGCACCTCCATAATTCTGGCCCTGCCCTAGGCTTGCTCTAAAGTGGACTGACTTAAACTGATATTCTGGGGGACTTCTCAGTGGCAGAGTACAACAGGAGTGCAGTGCCTACCATTTGCTCAGTGTCTAGCACAAGGGGGACCTATTGTAATAGTGAGAATCAAGGAAAGGCTCTGCCCAGAGCTGTCACTCCAGCCAGAGAACGTCTTTTCATGATGTGGGGTCTCTCTAGGTCAGCTACATGCTAAGGGGGAAAATAAGCAATGTTTCCAGCAATGTATGGTCCTTATAGTTGGTTGTTACCTTACCCCCTACACCCGTCGCTCCCTAAATTCTGAAGCCATCTACATTCAGTGCATACAATCCCAGCACCAAATTCTGCTTTGACTTATACCATGTTCCCTCTCACTCAAATCCAGTGGATTGCAAACAGCTGAAATCACCAGCAGACGTGGCCTACATGGTCTAGTTTTTTCTCAGCATGTAGTGCCCGGAGTCTGGAGATCTTTTATGAAATAAGAGAAGGACATTGGGAGAAGGGGATGTCAGTTCTGTCTCCAGTGTTGCTCTCAGAGTTACATCGGGTGGAAAGGGACTTACTAGCACAGACCTCCTCCACAAATGGAGCGTTTCCCTTTGCAAGGCAGAAGTTTGAAACTTGCTGGTTTAGATGAATGGCTTTAGGCACTATGAAGCCACCTAAGGAAGTGGCTCATTTTCAGAGGTACTGCATTCTGTCAGATTTGTCTAATTTCAAATGGATATCCAGGCCTTTTAGGGGAAAGTAATAATACCATTTAAGTAGACTTTCACTTGCTTGAAAATTTCAAATATCTGAGCTGGAACAGATTTACAGACACCATCCTACCCCCTGCCAAGCTGGAAGTGGTATGATCAACAAGATGACAGTGTTACCAAAAGGCAGACACCCAGAACACGCAAAATGCTTATCATGTTGGCATCGCTCTCCTTACTAACAACAATAACAGGAGCCAACATCTCCGGGGATCAAACTGAGGGCAGTCATGGAAGGGAAAACACATAGTTCTTTTAAATAAAATAAACCCCTTAGTTTAATATATGAGAAGAGAGGAAGACTTTCATGGGTGTCTCACTGAAAGTTTGTCCGCTGGCAGAACAGCAAATTATGTTACCAGCTGCAATTCAAGCGTTGGAAAAATGTACACTATTTTTGTGCAGGCCCAATAAAGTCTTCAGTGTTTCAATAGCTTTCCTAATTCGTGAATTAAAACTGAACCGTGATACCTGGAGACTAACTGGAAAGGATGATAAAGTGGACAAAGTGCTGAGAAAACCTCAGCTCCCCGTTGAACAGCATAAGATCTCTCCAAGGTTTGCACAGCTGAAGCAGCTGCAGTCTAGGCTGTGTAACATATTTGCAGGCCTTCAATATCAAGGCACGTATTTTCCCCAAAGAAGAGCGAGAACTACATGGTTCAGAAACCAATGAGAAAGGATCTTCTACCAACTCCAAACCAAGGCTCTTTGTTCATCCATAGGTTGGGTCTGACAAGAGGAGTATTGGTGCTAGCTTCCCAAATGCTGCCCATTAATCGGTCTCTATCCTGTCCTACTGGGAACCACCTCCATAATGGAATTAATTCAGTCTGCATGTCCATTCAGTTCCTGGTCTATCTGCTGAAACTCATCAAGAGGTGATGACTGTGGAGGGCTTAATGGTAAGTTTTATATATTTAAACTCCATCTACTTCGCATTTTTTAAATCCCACTTCATGTCCTATTCCTTGCCTTGTATTTCCCCTTTCTGAGAATTTTTTGCGTAACAGATTTACTGGAATGGATGTTTGTAGGAAGCTGATTTCCAAATGGTAACAGCAAATATTCAAGGAAGCCAGTTTTTAAGTTCTCATGCGCAAATGTTTGAACAGTTAATCATTTAGGGAACAGAAAAAAAATTTGACTCGTCTAACCCATCACATCAACACAGGTCTATCAAATACTCAATCCTTCACAGATAAGCCCTAGTTAATAAGAACACTCCAAAAAGTTTAAATTAAAAAAAAAATCAAAAGCTGAGCACGTCTGTTTTCTGCAGTTAATGGCACACGTATGGAGAAGCGCGCTGTAGCTGGGAACCTTCGATCCCTTAGCCTCCATGTCCAGGTCCCCAGTTAGATGTGGGGCTTTCAAACCAATTCTAAAACAAGGCTCAAATTCATACCTCTGCATCTGCAGCAAGTGCCTTAATTGCTCTGCCACCCTGCCCCTAAAATATTAAACCCTTTCAAATAGCTACGACTGAAGAAGCTACAGTCTATTCAGTACTATGCTAAAATCCACAAGAATTTTAATCCATGTATGAATTATTTGTTGCAAATGGTTATTAGTCCTAGAAAGGAAGAGCCAATGGAAATGGATCCATGTCAAACCTAAAGTGGAGAAGGGTAAGAAAATCAACACTTTAAGCAGTACCTCACGGCAGCAACGTAGAACAATCCAAAAATTGCTGCCCATGCAAGTCAGCTTTTGCAAATTGTTTTAGCTAACTGGCCGACCTGATTTGACTGATAATCGCAATGACTATAGAAGTGTAATATTACAGCCTAACCAACCCAAGAGCGCTTTTGCAAGCAATGCACTTGGGGAGACGAATGAAATGAAAGTAAATCATTTTTTTAAATAAAAAAGAATGGTTTTGGGAATGAGACACTTTCTTCGTTTACTGTTACCACAAATAATTTATGGGACGTAGTAAAATAACACATTTGTAACCTATCATGTGTCATAATACAAGTACGTTTTCACACTGCACTCTTCTCCTTCCCTATGAAAGACCTCAGCTAGCCACTGACAGGTTCCAAGTGGCCACCACTCTCAGTCATTGTACATTACCCTGCATCCAGCGCAATCACTCTACAAGCCTTACTTATACCAAGTAACACCTGAGGCTAGCCCTAGGTTAGAAAGTGGGGGCACATTCTGCCAGTCTCCCCAACATGGGTGACACTGGCAGAATAAGTCCCCAAACCTGTGCATGATTCATTCATTCTATTAAGCACTAGCTAGAGCCTAACTCCACCAGGACTTCACAACTTTGGTTGATTGATTTAAGGCAGGGCCAAACATGACCCGCAGAGCCACTGCATTTGGCCCATGGAGCTCCCTACAGGTTGGGAAATTTGGCAGCGGGGGAACAGAGGCTACCCTCCGCCACTGCCAAATTCCCATAGTCAGATTAGTCCCGGGCCACAACCCCTTCTCCCAGCACAGCGGGGTTTGGGCAGGCCATGCTGTCTTCCCCCTGCCCAGCTGAATCAAGGCTGGGCCACACTCCCTTCCCCCTATGCAGCCAGGTTGGGGCTGGGCCATGCCCATTCCACCTACAGGGCTGGCCTGGGGCTGGGCCATGCCCCCTTTCTTCCACCCAGCTGTATCAGGGCCAGGCCACACCACCTTATCCCATATGGCTGGATGAGGCTGCGCCACACACCCTTCCCCCTGTGAGGTTGGATCAGGTCAGTCTGCACCCAGACCCCCAGCACCGGATCAGGGCCATCAGCCACATCTGGCCTGCAGGCATCCTGGGCACTGCTCATCTGGGCCACCAAGGAAAAAGCAAAGCCCTGAGGAAATAAGCCCCATCCACCTGCTTCCAAGAAATGATGCAGTGATGTGCTTGGAGGGTTTCCAGCATGCTCCAGAGCAGAGGCTTTGTGTGCCCCAAAGCACACACAGTGCCTCATTTCTGGGGTTAAAATCCATGATCTGGGAGTGGTCGATTGGGGCTTTTTTTCAGAGCTGTGACTGTGTAGAGACTCACCCTTAACACCTTTCACATGGTAAAATTTAATTTCACTACCACTGAAGGGGGAAATCCACATCTTGTACCAAGCCAAAATCATGCATATAAAACTGTAAAGGGAATGCTCTACCATAATTGAAACACGTTGCAAAAAGAGGCAAATCCATACCACAGCATTTCATCATGTTAAAACTCCTTGGTCCAACTTATAGCCTAGGAAACGAGAAACGAACACGTGTTTGATGATAATTAGGTTGTTATAAGACTCAGGACTTAAGAGCCACTCACACATAAATCATAATCCTTGTTATTCTCAAGCAAATAAGCAGACTGGGTTCTGCCAGTTAATAACTACTCTTGTACTCAACTGCAAGCAGGATCCTGTTGCTTAGAAGCCATTAAAGCAATCCATACCTTTGTGCTCCTACCGACTGCACCTCTGTAATTTCCACAGTGTTAACAAATGAGACGGCCTTCGGACCTCCATAAGAGGGCGATCTAGGCATCCCCGTAGGAGATGATGGGACCTGGTGGCCTGGTGACTTGTAGGAGCCATTGCTCACCCTGCCCTGTAGGGCCTGATGAGACTGGACATTGTTATTAGCTAAATCAGCTTGAAGGGAAGTTGTGGAAGTCCTTGGTGCCCTTGTCATTGCACTCGAAAGTGAAGACACCGAGGACTGCAGTAAAGGGTTCCTTGTGCTAAAACTGGTAGCAGATATCAGATTGTCTCTAGATCCATATCTCATTGCCATGCTGCGAGGGTCTTCAGACAGCATGCTGACTTGCTGAAGGCTATAAGAGCTAGGGGTGTCATAGACACCAGAGTCTGCAAACACTGAATCTGGGTGCGAGTGGAGGAGCTTCTCCCTTTCTTCCATTTCTTTCCTCTCCTGGATGGAGGCCATGATGGTTTTCGAGAGGTTGTCATAGCGTACTGGAGAGGGGTCCCGTTGATGTGAAGCTGGGCTCCCAAGCACCGGGCTGAAGCTCTGTGGTGGCTGGCGCTGTAGCTCACTCCCCCGGAGATGGCACATTTTGGCTGACAGATATGGTGAATGGTACCCAATGGAGCCAACTGCAGAATGGGCGACGCATTTCCTTCCCGAGGGGGACATAGGATTTAGCAAGCTGTCATAAGAAAGGCTTCCATTTCTGTTGGACAGGGAATTGGGGGAAAAGATGCTTTTGTACGGAGTAGAAGCAGCCCCTTCTGACTTTATTGGGTGAAGGGGCACTTTATCTGTTCCTCTTTTGCTGGCAGACTTCAGGCTCAGGGATCGTGAATTGATGGCAAAGGAGTCTATCTGAATTGGTGAGGACTGATAAGTCTTGTGCAGGGAGCTCTTCCTGTAGTTAGGGATGTCCAGGTTGGGCTCTGATTGGTAATCAAGGCTCCTGCCATCCTCTTCTATCATAACACCTTGACTATGCCCCTCCTGCATGGTGATCTAAAAGAGAGAGGTAAAAGTGAGAAAGGGAAGGACATAGTATATGCAGGGTGGTTTGTGTAGAATAAGAGTGCAGCAAGAACAGAGCTGGAAGTCAGGTTCTCTCAGCCCAGGTATGATGCAGAAACATTACAAGGGCTTGAAAGAGTCCCTTAACCTCTGTGCCTCAGAGTCCTCACCTTCAGCATGGGAATTATGTCAGAGATGAGGAGGATTAATATCTATTGGTTAAGTGTTGGTTGAGTAATATTGATTAAAGTAAATATGCTGAGACATGAGCACTGAATGACCTTTGAAAACAGAGATGACAGGACCCTCCAAATTGTACCCTTGTCAAGGTAGGCCAGATTCTGACCTGACAATAACAACCTTGGAAAACGTTGTCCCTGCAGCTTAGAGATAACGTTTTCCAAGACAAGCTTCTGATTTTTGGACCCTCCATCCGTGGGTGCTTAGCCAGACCCACCTCAGGGTTGCTTTCAGTGGTGCTGAACCTAGTTAGATTCGTGTCAACTTCAACTGAATTCGTGTCAACTTCAACCTCTCAATAGTTCTGACATTCTACTCAAAGCTTGGATTTTGAGCACCTGAATACAAAAGCTGCTTAAGTCAAAAGTAACTTTGGAAGATCTGAAGGTTATGGTCTTGATGCAGCAGTTGAGAAGTCTCTCTTTATTCACTACATGTTTTGAGTAGGATAAAATTCTACTCAAGAAATGTGAACCATATACTGTTTGTATATGCACCAAAACCAGGAAGAAGACCCCTTAATTGTACATGATCACTGTAAAGTGTATGAAAGATGAATTATAATTCTGCTCAGTCTTTAGTTAAAAGCTATTCCCTCCTAAGAAACTGATTTTTGCTTGTCCCATGAGACAGGTTTCACTGTAACTTAAAACGTGATCCCATGAATGCGTAATTGGAATAGCAATCAGGGCCATTTGCCTTTTTTCATTTTTTTAAGGAATGAGAAAAATATGAAAAAGCATAAATGACTACCTCTTTTTTTTGTTAATTTTTACCTCAAAGTTGCATCTTTGAACCGGAAGATAGAAAAATGTGTACAGGACCTCACTACCTTCAGCTGTGTGGAAACAGAGTTGCTTGTTTCAGGAAGAAAGGAATGATGGACTCAGCGAGGAAGAATTGATGAAGTGCCTTGGCATATGCCTCTTCCCTGCAACATGTTCTGCTGTTTTCTTGCTGGTTGTTTTCACTGATTGGGAATGGTGCTAGATGGACAGGCTGAAAAATGGGGATTGCACAGGCAGAAGCAGCACCTCTGCACTTTATGTCTGAAGGGAGACAGCTGTCCCTCCCAACTAGGTGGGTATGGCTTGATAGCCATCTGCAGGCCTCTGAGCCTGCCAGTGGATGCCCATTGTGTACCTGTGTTTATGATGTACACATTTCTTTTCTACCAAGTTACCCCAGATCATGCAACCTCATTTAATGGAGATTGTTCAGCCTAAAATAAATTGTCATGCTAGGGTGGGATCAGTACCAGAAACATAGAGGTTAGAGTCTCTGTACTTCATTACCAATCCCTGGAACCTATAAGGTCTTTGGTGTGATTAGAGTGTCTCATGCTACACATCCTGAATGAACATAAGCTCGCCTTCGGAGGTTATGTTACATGCTGCACCAAGACCTGGATTACTGCCTGTGTTGCACTGTGCTGCTTGCACAGCTCAACACTGCAGGTGAAGTGCTTGCTGACACCTGTAAATATGGTGTTTTGAAATGGCTGGCAAGTCATATGTCAGGTAATAAAGTGAAGATGATGAGATTTTTGGGTACAACCAGCCCTGTGCAGTATGTACGTACTGAAAAGCTCCCTTTCACAAAGCAATCTCTTCATCATTCAGTGGACAGATCCAGAAAGCAAGATTTATCAGTAATTACTGCAGCACAACCAAAACCTTCAGTTCTTAACACTGCTAAAGAATCACTGAGATGGAATTCCTG
>NW_005842455.1:227906-247171 GCF_000455745.1 Alligator sinensis | reverse complement strand
CTGCTGCTGAGTGAGCAGGCACCACTTGCATTTGCAACGTTAAAAGGACACTATTAAATTTTTCTCCATCATTTAACATATGCCTCTTTCCTCAATCTCCAACACTGATGTCTAAAATATGCTTTAATCTGCCTCTTGTTTCATATCTTGTGTACTATATTTTCCTTGATCTTGGAGGAGTTGCTGAATTTAATTGTAGGAAAACAGCACTGGGCTATTTGTTTCAGGGGAAATTTCTTTCCGTATATAAAAGGTATACATGGACTTTGCCATGGGCAATTTTTTAGTCCATTTTCCAGGAGAGTATGTCCTTTTAACTGTGCTGACATTATATATGTATAATGGAAAGAGTTGGTGTAAACTGTGTTTAAAAAAAAACCTTGAATCATAGAAAATTAGGGTCAGAAGGGACCTCAGGAAGTCATCGAGTCTAACCCCGTGCTCAAAATAGGACCATCCCCAACTAGATCATCCCAGCCAAGGCTTTGTCTAGCTGGGTCTTAAAAACCTCCAAGGATGGAGAATCCAAAACCTTCCTGACTAACCTGTTCCAGTGTTTTATTACTCCCCTCATGAGAAAGTTTTTCCTAATATCTAACCTAATCTTCCCTTGCTGCAACTTGAGACCTTTTCTCCTTGCTTTGTCATCTCCCACCACTGAGAACAGTCCATCTCCATCCTCTTTTAAAACACACTTCAAGTAGTTGAAGGCTGCTATTAAATCCCCCCTCAATCTTCTTTTCTCCAGACTAAATGAGCCCAGTTCCCTCAGCCTCTCGTCATAAGTAGGGACCTACCGAAATCGCAGTGGAAGCGCGCCGCACAGCTTTAATCTTGCTCATTTCACTCCCCGCCCCTGCCCCGCTGATTGGCCAGGAGGCAAAAACCGCCTTTCTTATGACCTACTCATAAGTCATGTCCCCCAGCCCCCTAACCATTTTTGTTGCCCTCTGCTGGCCTCTTTCCAATTTGTCCACATCCTTTCTGTAGTGGGGGGTCCAAAACTAGACAATGCATTCCAGATGTGGCCTCACCAGTACCAAATAGAGGGGAATAATCACTTCCCTCAATCTGCTGGCAATGCTTCTTCTAATGCAGCTTACACGCTGGTAGCCTGCTTCACAACAAGGGCACACTGTTGGTTCATATTCAGCTTATTGTCCACTGTAACCCCCAGGTCCTTTTCTGCAGAGCTGTCCCCAGCCTGAACCAGTGCATAGGATTGTTCCATCCTATGTGCACTTGTCCTTGAACCTCATGAAATTCCTTTTGGTCCAATCCTCCAATTTGTCTAGGTCTCTCTGAATCCTAGCCCTACCCTCTAGTCTATCTACTACTCTCCCCAGCTTGGTGTCATCTGCAAACTTGCTGAGGGTGCGCTCCATCCCATCTTCCAGATCACTGATATACTGAACACAACTGGCCCCAGCACTAACCCCTGGGGCACCAGCTGTCAACTAGACATCGAACCATCATAACCAAAAGTACTTGGAATAAAGGTTAGAGCAGTTTGAATTTACACTCATATTCATTTCAACAATGAGACAATCCCCCTTGGAAATCCAAGTTCTTCCTGCTCAGTAAGCTTATATGTTAAGAAATCACTAGAGCTTGTTATTCATCAGCCTAAAGGGTCTGGTCTTGAGAAGTGCTAAGTACATATAACTTCCACTGAAGCACACAGGTTTGGGATCCATGTTAGCTGAAGTCAATGGGAATGAACAGTTCTCAGCTTCTCAGGATCAGGCCTCAAATTTAGTAAAGCAACAGGGCACATTTGTCAATAGGGCATCTTTTATCAATCCTGACAGTTACAGGAATATGGAAAAAGCAGATATGATTTCATGCCAGCTGCACTGTATATTCAGCCTGGGAAGTGCCATTCTGTCTAACTGCTAAATACCAGTATTTACTTCTAGATTGTAACATGCACAACAGTCTTGAGGTAAATTTATCATCATGTTGAAGTTGCCTAGTGCAAGTTGGGAACAAGTTTTTCTGGGCTTGTGCGGCATGCTCACCTGCTCAGCTGCAGCGTGGTAGTGGACTTTGGGATTGTTGCTGAACGCTGGTCGATACTTATACATAGCAGGAGTGGGGGGGCTGATCATTTTGGGTGAAAGACTACCTTCTGGAAAAACAAATGCCAACAGAGGGTATATTAACAGTGTGATGAGATTGGGCATTCACCATTATTGGTATGTTACTCCATAAACATACATGGCACTTTTCAGATTTGGCCCAGTCCTGCAAAGAGATAAAAACCTCGCATGTATGTGCTCCTATGTGGAGTTCCACATGGCAGTAACTGTGCATTTCACTGTCTCTCTTTGCAGGACTGGATCCCTCTATTCCCTGGTCCAGAGTGCTTACAGTGTAAATAAAACAAGGGAAACACAAGATATCATAGCTGTACCTAGGCAACATTTTCTTCAATTGATATAGTAAGTTCACTGAAAATGGCCTTTCACAGACCAACATGGTTTGCAAATTAGGCTGAATCCTGCAAAAAGCTTTAGCTGAAGAAGGTGCAAGAGAAATTTTGAAAATGCTGAAACATTTAATTGAAACACTTTTGAAATTAGATGTCTTACTGCCCAAGCTCCATGGCCTCATTTGGAGGCACTTCCAAACCACCCGTGCACACATTTCTGGCTCCTCTTGCCTCTTCCATGAAACAACCAGTGCTAAAACAACAGAAAGGGCTGGCATCCAAATATGGGAGACAGCAGGACCCAAACCTAAGACTCTGACTAGTGCACAACCCATGCAGGCAGGCCGAGCTGGTGCCTTGTCCTTGCTCTTTGAATCTCCTTCTCTGGGCTGGGGCAGAAGCACAAACTAAGATTTGAGAGCTACCTCCAGAATTCAAGGAACAGAGCCCATGACACTTGTGGAAGAATGGTGAACACCTATTTGGTAGACTAAAATATTTTAATTCCATCAAAAATAAAGTTTTGAACAGGTCACTGTACCTTCACTGGTCCCCAGTTGCCCTTTTAATTCTGAGTACTTGCTTGGATCTCCTTTGGGTGGCAGAGGTGGCTGCACATCCATGGTTTTATCCTCCAGACCCTCCAGGCTAATTTTAGACTGAAAATAACCATGGCATGAAAGAGCAATGTTAATGGCATTAAAGAGTGAGGGCTTACTAATGCAAGGGCATGTTATACCACATGTTAACTCAGCAGCTAATAGTCATTTAAAAACAAGAAGACTAAACCAGGAGTTTGCTAGAATAAGGCTGAAAAATAACTGCTAATGGCTATAACATTTAGCACCATAAATCCCACAATATCTAACAAAAGTGAAGACATCTTCATTATACACCAGATGAGACTGAGGCATGTAGAATGACACGCTGCTCTGTCACTGTCAATGGCACAGCTATGAAAGGATCCCAGCTCTTCTGGTTCCCAGTCCAATATGCTGACTACTGACTGCATGTTTGAACCTTAAGGCCTGTCTTTAGCAAATCTGGTGCAAGGATTTCTGACATCAGCACAGTGCAGATTAGATAAAAATAATCTGAGGACCAAGAAGTTAAAAGGACCCCTGCCAGAATTCACCCAACTTATCACAAAGGAAAAACATCTCCTTCTAAAAACACAACTGCTCTCCTGTTAGAGAATTACAAAAAGTAAACTTTCAGTGTCAACAGCCACTTGATATTATTGTTCCTGGTTTAATTTCAAAATTCAGTGTCTTGGGAGAGGACCTGTCTTCATGTTCTTCCAGAGGTGTATTTTCTCTGTGTTTCCAATGACCAGAGTTATTTTCAGCTGTAGGAAAGAGTTTCAAGTCCTACTGCTAAACAGAGGGTACTGAGGGCTGTTTTACCTTGCTGCGGTTAAGATTGGCTTGGATCCCATTATCACTTATCTTCACCGTGATCTGTCGCTCACATAGAGCTGGTCTGAGGAAAGGAGGTTTCACACTCACAGCCTGCTTTTTCTTTGGCTCAGCAATGTACCTGATCAATCAATTCAATATCAATCATTTTTTTTAACAAAAGCATAGCATGCAGACAAGAAAATCTCATATGTGCAGTACAATTTAAGAGATTTGATAAAGTCTGTGCAAGTAAAAGATTTCTCTCAGTGGATGCCTGCTCAGGTTATTTTAAAGCAGCAATACAATGGTTGGAGTGGATCTCAGGAGATAAATGGGAGAGGTAGCAATAAAGAAGCCCAGAAGTTTTGCACTGATCTTCAATACTCAAATGTAATTTGGGTGAGGAGCAGGAAGAAGACAGCAGACTGCCACCTCTCAATAAAGCATGGATTTCTGTAGAAGTATAGGTGACACAAGAAGATACGTGCAAGCCAAACTGGAGTTGGTGTCTCTGCAGTTAGAAGACATACAAACCTCTGGGGAGGCAGCAGTGGGAGTGGGAAAGTTAGATCCTTTCTAGGGAGGCTAACATCAGAACACACATTTCAGGAATGACATTGCCCCGCTGGACTTCACCTTACTTTCTACTTTCCTCAGCAACACTAGGACTTATTGTTAAAGTAGAATTTCTGGGAATTAGGTAAGAAGTGATGGGTTTGTTTCACTGCTGGGGGAGGGAGCAACTGTATTTTAATAGTGATGCTTGACCCTTCTGTATTTTCCATAGTGAAGTGAGTCACTATATTTAGTGGTTCCCATGTTAAAGGTCCTTATTCTGACAACAAAGAAAAGAAAAGAAAAGAAAAAGTTCATCAGCTGTGTATTACACTTCATGCAACTGAGGGCATCCCATCTGCTATTTCAACCACTACACCTGGGAGTTCCTATATACCAAAAATAACACAAGTCGTTCAGCTAGATAGTATGGTCTCAAAAATTGCACTAATGTGCCTTGTCAAATAGCCCTACAGGAGACTTCCACATTCCCAGATGAGAAGAGAAAGGAAGTGTGTTCTCCAGATTGTTAGATGTGCCCAATCTCTCAGAAAGCCCATTTACAAAATGCTTACAAAAATTGCCAGATCAAGCAAGAACTACTTACCAAACCCCTTGCCATTATTATGGCTAATGAAAAGCTAACAATATTTTACACTCATCAAGAAAGCACTGATCCCCAGTTGAGCAAATTAATAGACTTTTGCAAAGCTGCACTTACAAGGATAACATATGTAGGGGAGACAAAGCTTACACATAGATGGAGGAAAACAAAGCAACACATTTAACGGAGACACCACCAGCATATGATCCAAGGGGGCATGAAAGCAAAATACCCATGGAAACTTCCTCTGATTTGGCTAGTGGACAGGACATTTCAGCAGTGGTGGTTTCTGGAGTGACTCCCATAAGTTTTTCAGGAAGAATACATCTGACAGTTTTGTGGGTCTTGGTAAAACCCTCAGAGTGTAAATTCTAAATTCTGTAAACTCTGAAAGGCCATCTGAGTATAGCAGTGGCTGTTAAAAAAAGATGACACTCCTCAGTACTTTATCTGGACAAGAAGACTACAAAAGAAAATTAAGAGTCCAGCATAGACACCAATCAGATTTTAACACTCTGCCAATTCAAATCCTGGTGAGTGCAGGCAATTGAGGCTTCAGTCCTCTCAGTTAACACCTTCGCAACACTCTCCTAAGATTTGCTTGCTGTCTAATCAGCAAAAAACACATGCTGCAAACAAAAGCATGTGTAGGTTGGGATAGCTCAGCATCTTGAAAAGCCCATATTCATCCCACTCATAGCATCATTAAAAGGATGTGTGTGCTGGACAACTCAGCACCTTTATAGAAAAGTGTGGCTGGAAGGGACCTCAGGAGGTCATCTAGTCCAGCCCCCTGCTCAAGGCAGGATCAATCTCTGACTAAGCCATCCCAGTCAAGTATCTGTCTAAAAACTTCCAAGGATGGAGATTCTACGCCTTCCGGGCAGCCTCTTCTGGAATCATCATTTTTTAACTCAGTCTATTCCAATACTTAACCACCCTAATCCTCAGAAAGGTCTTAAAATGCTCCTTGCTGCAATTTAAGACTGTTGCTTTTGGCTTGTCTCTGAAGCCACAGAGAATAATCTACCCCATCCTCTTTATAACCACTGTTCAGGTATTTGAATATGGTTATTTGTGAGGGAGAGCGAGCAACATAGAGAGTGAGCTGTGTTAGGAAGATTATGGCCAACATGGATCTACCCAGTTACTGAATTTCACTGGATAAAACAACTTGAAGAATGAACATTAAGAATCAACATTATATAAGGGCGGGACCGGTTATCAACCCATGAGGATCCTTCTGAACAAGGATGGAATGGCTGAAAAAATTTAAAAAAAAATCAAGAAGATGCCAGTATCATTTAGCCTGTTTGTCACAAACATGTGTCTAGGGGATGAAAAAAGTGAATTACATTAAAGAAGAAACTGGCCAGATTGGCTAGAGCTGTCAAAGTAAAGGTGGCTCTCTGCAAGCTTCCCTAGAGCTCTGCCAATGCATCATGATGTGGCCTCCATGTCTCTCGGGCAGCTTTCAGGAACGAGGGATGCCAGACTCTGGATAGCTCAGAAGGCTAAATTGAATCCCTTTAGAACTCAGGTCTGATTTACATGCAGTATTTTTTGCCTCTGATCCCCCTCACCCAAACCCTACCTTAGACTGTTCCCTCCTTACCTGGGAGCCAGAGGACTGCAGAGCACATGTTCCACGTTTCCACAGCATCCTCGAGTGAAAGGGTTCACACCCCCACGGAACTTACCCGTCACCTGGAAAAACATTCAGTGCAGCGCTCGAGACCGGACGTACAAGAGGCACCAGCCAAACCTTAGCATTCCATGGGTGGGTGGGCCTGTCTTGGCTGTTCTGCACTTCTGCTGTCCTTGCACATCCTTTTCACTAAGTGCTTCGCCCTCTTTTTAACTGACCCATCCATGCATGACTTTCCACATCCACCTCTCCCTATAATTTTCCCATTGCACTTTCACTAACAGGAACTAATGCCACACTCACCAGAAGGGAGGGCAAACCCAGAAAAGCAGGGATGTGCAACTGCACCGTGACCATTGGCTCTCACGTGGAGAGCCCCACAAGGATCGGTTTTCTCTGCTCTAGCAATCTACGTGCAGCCATTAGGTGAGCAGGTTAAATGCAGGCTCAGTTGCCACCAACAGGCAGATAACGCAGCTCTACCTTTCCTTTACTAAATGTGACCATAACACTACCACCAAGGTTTCATAGTTTCATAGTTGGTAGGGTCGGAAGGGACCTGAGGAGATCATCTGGTCCGACCCCCTGCCTGACAATGAAATAGCACCTCCTGATGTCTAGCCTGAAACTACCCTTCGCTAGCTTGTGTCCGTTGTTTCTTGTAACTCCCGGGATTGCTCGGGGGAAACAGGGACTCTCCCATTGCCTGCTGGTCCCCCTTGACTAGTTTATAGACAGCCACTAGATCCCCTCTCAGCCTTCTCTTCTGGAGGCTGAACAGGTTCAGGTCTTGTAGCCTCTCCTCATAGGGCCTGCCCTGCTAACCCCTGATCATGCGGGTGGCCCTCCTTTGGACCCTCTCCATATTGGCCACATCCCTCCTGAAGTGCGGCACCCAGAACTGGACTCAGTACTCCAGCTGTGGCCTGACCAGTGTCGCATAAAGGGAGAGGATCACCTCCTTGGACCTGCTTGAGATGCATCTATGGATGGACGACAAGGTATGGTTGGCCTTCCTGACTGCGTCCCCACACTGTCGGCCCATGTTCATTGTAGCATCAATGATGACTCCAAGATCCTTTTCTGTCTCAACACTGGCAAGAAGGGAATTCCCCAGCCTGTAGGTATGCTGCTGGTTCTTCCTCCCCAGGTGCATTACCCTGCACTTGTCAGTGTTGAACCCCATCCTGTTCTCTTCGGCCCACCCCTGTAACCTGTCTAGATCCGCTTGCAGCCTGTTCTGTCCTACTAGTGTACCCACTTCCCCCCACATCTTAGTGTCATCTGTGAACTTGAACAGGGTGCTTTCTACCCCCTCCTCTCCAAGGTGTTTGGAGAAGATTAAAGTAGAGATGAAGAACGCCTGGTAGACGCTGAAACCAAACAAAACAGAGGAGATTCTGGCAGGTGGAGGAAAGTATTTTGAAGAGTCTACAGCCACAGGGTGTATTTTTTTGGTCAAAGGCACATATCCACCATGTCAGGTGATAGTTTAGGAGTGGTTCTGGATTGCTCACTGATTTTAAGCTCTCACCAGCAGCATCTAGGGTAGTACTTGCCTCTCTGGTTGGCTAGGTGACCCCATCTCATCTTAGTGGGTGAAGACCTGGTCTGAGGCTATCACTTCCTGTCTGCACAATAGCAATGTACCGGCATAAAATCAGCCCTTTCGTTCAACTAGTACCGAATGGTTCAATGTGATCCTAAGCAACAAGGCCTACTGTGAGCACATCAAACCTATCCTCTGCTATCAAACCTACCCTATATACTCATGTTCTATAGAAAAGAATCAGATTCATGGTCTTAGCCCTCATATGCGTCATTACCAGGGCTCAGGATTGCTAAAAGATCACCTTAAGCTCTAGAATAAGGGTTGTGGCCAATGGCTCTACTCTTCAGGCACAATGGGACTGTCTATCTGATGGGGAAACCTCATCTGTGTAGAAAACGGCTTTCTTGACAACTGGTTTGATAGCGTAGACTCACAAAGGCGTTAAAGAGTATCACACTCTTCCCCATCTTTTATTCCAAGGTGTGAGGTACAATTCTTCATCCTGGGTTCTCAAACACACAGAGAATCCCCCAAACCAAATCCGGCACTACACACACTATTCTCCACGTGGGGAGAGGAGGAGAAAGAGAACAGAGCACCTGTGCTAGACGCTAGTCACATCACTCAGCATACACTTGGAAGGTGGTAAGATACTGCAGTGATATCGGGATCACAACCTACACAGAGCTGGAGCTGCCCCCTCAGCTTCCTCCCCTGGAAAAGTATGGATGTGAAGAGTGTCCGTGGGCATGAGAGGAGAAGTCATTTGCAGAGCAACAAGGGGCAGATATGTGGGCACAGAGATGTTGTGGGGCAGAGGGAAATGTGAGTGGGACACAGAGAGTTGACTGGAGCAAGTTGCAGAGACGTGGTGCTGAGGTAGGGCAGCATTAACTAAATGGCATTCTGGGGAGGTGCTCTGCAGACCGGGCAGTGTAGTATACACATTGGTTTAATTTTACAGAAATTAAAGTTCCACAGGCCTTTTGAGACAAGATGCTGGCAAGCACGTGATATGGAGAAGCAAAACAAGCTAGGAGCGATGTGTGAGTGTGTGATAATGAGCTAGCTCATAACTGCTCATTGTCATGAACACTGTGGGTTGGCAGGAGGGCTCAAAAATCAGAAGGCAGAACTAAACCATGAGTTTTTTGGGTTTTTTTTAAATCTTATGATTCGTTTGAGTTCAACTCATCATTTTTTAACTTTTGGGGTTGGCAGGGTGCCCCACTGAACTTTTATGTTGAAAGCTCCAGTGGGATTTCAGTGGTGCCTAGGCTTGTGCTGGTCCTCTACATAGGGACAGTTTTGCCCAAAATGAGTGAAGAAGAGATCTGAGAATAAAAGCCAACCAACTTCTGTAGAACTTCTGCAAAGCTTCATTTTGAGTGCTACTGTTAATGTTGCTTTACCCATGCTGACTTGCCCTTCTTTAAATGATGCATTTTCCCTTTTCCTCCCCAAGGACATGGTTCCTTTTCAACTCTTGCATCTCAGCCAGGTTTATGGAGGCAGAACTGTTTTCCTACCTGTTCGTTGGTTGTGCGCCCTCGGGCCACTAGGACGATGTGGAAACCTGTGAGACCAATGACTGGAATAAAGAACAGTCCAGCAACACACATGACAGCCATACTGCATCACAGAGTTAAGGAAATTGTAGCCAGTGAAGGGAAAAAGCAGGGGTGGGGAATGGAAGAATGGAAGAGAAAAAGATAATTTCTTGAACTGGAAACTTGGGGTAATCCTCACCCTTATCTAGTGTTTTTTCCTCACACATTCAAGTATATTGTGGAATTAAGAACTAGACATTTTGTAAAAGTTATTTCCCACTGGCGGTGCTGTTAGCGTCTCATTTGATGCGAGCCCTAATTCTGCTTGGTCTTTAGTGGTCAACGACATATTAAACAGTTGGAAACAAAGTACTCACACCTCTTTTACCACCATGTTTGTTGCATTTCATCCTTTCTCTGGTTTCTAGTATATTCTCTAGTACAAACGGCCCATTCCTTTGCAGTCACCTGGGAATGGCGGTGCCCCAGAGCACCAAGGTGGAGGCATAGCAATGATCTCTGTTGCCTCTCTCTCCATGCAGTTCTCTCACTTTAAATTGCAGTCCAGACCTTACAGCATGTGTGTGTGGCACTGTGAAAAATATGCACGGCCAGGCAATTATGACTGCTTATTGGCTTGGGCCAAATTCATGCAAGGTCCAAGCTGGTGTAAATACACAGGTATCACCAAAGCGGCAAATTTATACCAGGTGCGAATCTAGCCTGTGGTGTATATTCATGAAACTGCAGGTGCTCAGATTATATTCCTCTCCGCTGGGGAAGTGGCCCCCTCACTTAGCATTTTGAGATGCAGAGATTCATCTTGAAGTCTTTTCAGCAAGTCTAAATGTTATGTCTTAGCCTTTACTTTACTAAGAAACCACTGGCGAGTGTTTTTATTATAATAAAACCATTTCCAAGCATGCTGTTAAAATCCCTGCATTGTGCAATACGCTGTCGACTGACTCAGCCAGTACAGAAAATTCTTCTGGAGACCTTGGCAAAATTCCTAGTTCAAGCTACTGGGTCAAAAGGAGCAAACAGGCATTGACAAGGAGTGTCTGGATTCCTAGACATGCAGAGCCAGAACACTAGGCTCTGGCAGGCCACGGAAAATTACCATGTCAGCCAGGTCAGTCACCTCCACCTCCCAAATTACTGTGGCAGAAAACTCATAGGCTATTGTAGAAAAAGCACCCTTGGTATACTGGCCAGCATGCCTCTGTCTATGGGCCTGATCTTAAAGAGTTCTGAAAACACATAGCTTCCACTGACTGAAATGATCAGGTTATATTATCTCAGCCCATTAACTGGCTCCCTAAAATAGTCAGAGAAAGTGGGCGCATCTACACGAGCCGCCCATTGCACAGTTGTTACTGTGCTGTCATTTAGTACTTGCTTATGCAAATTGTGGGGCCGAGTGGAGCACAGAAAGAGCTGAGTGAGGCAAGTTGCAGAGACGTGGTGCAGAGGTAGGGCAGCATTGTGACTGCGCAGTAACTGCAGAACCGTTGCCGCACGGTTTTTGCCCAACACTACAGCGCAGTAGCAATGAACTAATACTACTGTGCAACTGCTCATTACTACTGTGCAGTATTGTCACCGCATGGTTACAGCCCAGAAATGCTACTGCACAGTAGCAATGAACTACAGCGCAGTCGCTTGTTGCTACTGCGCTATAGCATGACACTACTGCATAGTAGCAATGAGCTAATGCTACTGCTCGTTAGCTTATTACTACTGTGCAGTATTGTCACTGCACGGTTACAGCCCAGCAATGAAGCTACTGCGCCATACCATCTTGTGTAGATACACCCAGTGCAAAACAAGCAGCTTAGACTCCCTGTTTTGAGTTGTGACCTTTTTATAAAGACTGCCTTGCACTTATAGTCAGTCAGAGTTGCTGGTAATCAACATTTCTAAAGATCTGATTTCACATGTGGTTCGAGAATACTGTGAAGATTCTTCTGTCCTTTTCTGTCTTTCATTCATAATAATGTTACGTTGATAAGCCCTTTGTGGTAGGTCTGCACCACACCAGCATCCCTCCCCCATGTAACCCTGTTCCTTCCCTTCAACTCATAGGGATGTAAAATAATTGATTCAATATTGATAACCTTCACTCTAGTGGAATGACCCTCCTCACAGAAAGATTGTCTAGATCCCATTTCCAATCCTAACCAACAGCATGGACCAACTGAAACACTGGGCCTGATTCCAAACCCATTAAAAGTTGATGGAAATATTTCTATTGACTTGAATGAACTTTGGATCTGGCCATTTACTTTTTGCCTTTAAAGATATTTGCATGGTCACTTACTCTGTGGAGGTAACGTGTGTGTCTACGTGTGTGTGTTTACAGTCTGGTTTCTGTAATTTGTCTGCGCCTGTGCCAAGGCCAGGCAGCTGGGAGCTGCACCCTTGCTGCCTCCACTTGACCCAGGCTCACTCTTCCCAGCCACAGCACAGGCGCAGCTTCCAGCTGGTAGGAAGCTGTGCTGAAGCCAGGCAGGGGGGAGCTGCATCCACATTGCTGCTGCTGCATCCTCCAGCTTCCTGCTCCCAGCTGCAGCACAACTCCCCACCACTGAGAAGCTGTGTCCATGCCACAGCCAGGGAGCAGAGGGACTAGAGGAAACAGCACTGGTGCGGGATCTGTGCAGCCTGGCCTCAGGGCCCTTTATAAAAACCTATGTAGTACATAGGAATCATAGATTTCATAGACATTAGGGCTGGATGGGACCTCGGAAGATCATCAAGTCCAGCCCCCTGCCCCAGGGGCAGGAAGTCAGCTAGGGTCAAAGGATCCCAGCAAGATAAGCATCCAACCGTATCTTAAAAGTGTTCAGAGTAGGTGCTTGCACCACCTTTGGAAGCAGTCTGTTCCAAGCCTTGGGGACTTGGACAGTAGAGAGTTTTTCCTTATGTCCAGCCTGAAACGGTCTTGGAGGAGTTTAAGACCATTGGATCTTGTAAGCTACCACCCCAATGCAAGCAGCTCTGTGCATAACGCTCTGTAGCAACTCTTTTAAACACAGTAATATTACTCAACAGTATAGGCCAAGAAGAGTGGACCCCTAGCCAACTATAACTAAAGGAATTTCAGTGGGGGAGGGAGAATGCTACTCTCTGGTATGGTAGCACTGGATAACAGAGATACCTCCAAAATGGCAATCAGCCCTTTGAGTAACTGATGTTTTCACAGGTCAGGCAAACAGAGGGGGGAAGCTAGGCAGGTAGTTACAACAGAAGAATGGTAGGAATTGGAGATCTCCTCAGTTCCTAAAAGGCAGGTGTGCAGATCCCTTTTCATAGTTTCCATAAAGCACCTTGACATCTTACAGTTCAAACAGAAGGATACGTAATGGTGGTGTGAGCTGCCCCCAGCTTTTCCACATGGTTTAAAACAAAGATCAACCCAAAAGTGAACACTCCAACCATGTGCGTGCTTAAGGACAGCAAGAAGAGAAAAAAATATCGGTAGTTCCTCCGTCCTATGCAATTGTTCACCCATGGGCAGTGATGATCAAAATCCTTGTAAAGAGAGAGAGAGGGGGAATAATATCCGAGTAAAAAAAACCAAAACAGTGACTTAGAGATAAAAGTCTGAACCATAGTGCCGGAGCTATCCAAAACTTGTGAACTTCAAGTCAGATCACGTCAGGGTTGGAACTTCTTAACGTGCGCTGGCGTGCACATGTACTCTTGGCATACCCCCGTTTTGATGGGTTGTCCCAAGGACTCCACTCAGGTAGACCACAATATATGGAGAAGAGAATTTACTTTCCTCTCTGGCACTGACAACGTTGCATTCTATAATTATAAACCATAAGTCGTCATAGTAAGATCACCATACGCCATAATGTCTCAAGCCTGTACTACCCCTGCCAGCTGCAAAATGCTTTCCATTGTTTTGCATAAAAAGACAAAATGCATCCAGAGTTTTTTTATTGCAAGTTAATAGTCTCTTGAAAAAGTATCGTTGCCACATGGTTTTTGCCCAATGCTTCCGCGTGGTAGCAATGAGCTGATGCTACTGCCTGGTAGCTCGTTACCACTGTGCAGTATTGTCACCGCATGGTTACCGCCTGGCAATGCTACGGTTACTGCCCAGCTGCCAAAGGCCAGTCAAAGAAGAGAAGCAAATCTGTAGGAAGCTCTGGATGACTTCAAAATGTAAGTTCCCAATCTGAAATGCCCAATTTTTCCTGATCAATAGCTCAAGTGTGCCACCAAGTTGGATCCTCTTAAGGAGAGAAGTATAATGAGTACGAGTTGTACACCCATTTACAGCTCCTTTACACTGGGTTTTTATGGCACTAACTCCAGTGAGTCCAATGGGGTTGTGCCCCAACAGGGAAAGTCAGAGCACAGTTGGGCCTGCAGTGAGCAAATCTGTTCTGTTTTGCCTGTTTTGCAGCTGGGGTCATACACTCTTTACGCCTGTCAGTTGTGCCTTGGCTTTGCTGTGCAATGATACTGTATTTAAATAGATACTTTCTCCTGAAGACAAAGTGGTGTTTTTTCAATTAAGTTGTAATTTTGCAGTAAGTACATTGTACAGGAGAGAAGAATGTTTTAGAGCTCTCTTAAAGCACAGCAGAAAAAAAGAGACAGGCAATTTAGCCAAGATTGGTTCAGGCCCAGCATTTATAATTCAGAGCTGGTTATATGCATCCCAAAATATCTGGAAATAAAGACCAATTTAAACCTCAGCTTCACGAACAAAAAGTCGTGCTTATTTTGTTGCTGTCACAGATTCATTTGCAGATCCAGCTGGCCACATAAGATTTTACATGTCAATTGTTTTGCTTCATAAGTGACATAATGAAAAGGAGCCTCTCTCTAAAAACCTGGACACTGCACATCTCTGAATCAGAATCAGTCCAAATTCTTTCAAAAGGGAACTCAAAAGATTTCTATCGAGGTCATAAACTTTTATTGCAAGTTACAACCTAAAAGTGAATTAAAAGAACCAAATTACTCTCTCTTCCTAAATGGGTCACATAATAGAAATACCAATAGACTCTTCACCATAACCCTCTCTAGGCACTGCTGGACTGCGCAGGCTCTTTGAGAAGTAAGCGTCACAAGAATCAATATGCAACATAGCCTGAAACTGCAATTTATTGATTTGGGAGTCATTAATGCTTCTGTTTATACTTCTCTGTACACAACCATGTCTTAATTACACAGCAAGAGGCTTCCTGCCAGCCAACCAGAACGGCAACCAGACCATCACTAAAGCTCCTTAGGATGGAAGCAGAGGAGTCCTGCTTTCTCAATGGCTTTTGAGGCCAAGGCCATTTGCTTTGCAAGGGGAAGTTAATCTAGGATTCTCTCTCATTTGTCTCTCTCTCTTCCGAAAGAAGCTGCAAAATTCATGCCACTGTAGACCTTAGAGCTGCGTGAAACTTTAAGTGTTTACACTAGTTTCAAGCAATCTGTGGCTACACTAGGCCTATGGAAGATAAAATTTTTGCACAGAAATGTAGAAGAAAAAGGGATTTGACACTGAAGTTAAACATATAGCCTCACCTTGAAATACTTTGGTGTTATACATTGTGAAACTTCACATTTTAATTCAAAACGATGAGCTTGTCTAGTTTTCAAGTGAAAAATCTAGTTTTATCCAGCAGTCTACAGAGATCCAACAAGATAGATGTCATAGCTGCTGATATCTTTTCAGTGACTCCAACTTCTTTCATTCCCCAGCTTCAGTGCCCTTCTGATGCTCACCAAGATGGAGCACGAAAAGCTTGTCCTATCGTCTATTAATGGTTATTAGACGCAGCCCAGCTGTAAGTTAAAAGACTGCTCTGCTGGAAGTATAAAATGACTATGTAGACTAAGCCAGAATTGCCTTTCCTCACATGAACTGCTCTGCTGCTTTTATTGTGACTGTTCCTCTGATGTCCCTGAGGCAGGGAGGATTTGGCCCAATGTAAAGTACAGCGCGTTTGGACTGACGAGAATATTCACTCAGTGAGTTTAGCCCGTTGCTGATTAAACATTCCCATAATTTTAACTGCAGGGGTGAATACATTTTTAAAGGTATTAAAGATTTAATCATTCTGTTAAAAAAAAAAAACACTTTAGAGTAGAAATGAACCTTAAGCAGTGGAATGTGTAGCTTAGTGATAAAAATCTCCTGTGGTAATAAAAAAACCACCACGGAAACAGTCCTCTGTATTTATGAGCTTGGGAGATGTTTATGGCCCAATATCACACTCCACTACTTTGGGGTTATTGTTTAAATATCCTGTGTGCTCCATCAAAGTCCTCAGATTTATCAACATATGTCAAAGCCTCATAATTTAGAGGAATTAGAAGCATGAATGAGGTCATGGCCAGGGGACTCATAACTGTAGTTCAGAAGCAGGCAGGCAGTATTTTAATGGATTTGAGAGACAAGAGTTTGGATTTCAGGCTTTCTAAAAATTAACTTGCTGCTAAATGTATTCTGATTTACAAGGAGAGGGAAAAAAATGTTCCTTCTACTATTCAGGGCTGTATATTTAATTTGGAACAAATTGGTTCTCATGAAGGTGAGACTGATAAAGTCGAAGGATCAGGAATGGTGAAGTTGGCTGCCCTCACTTCTTTGAACTTTGCCACTCCACCGTCACCTTTCCTGATACCATTTCCAGCTTCACATGTCTTCAGCACACCCAAGGCAGAGGTGCTCAGCCTTACTAAACTGCACTGAGTACGCTTTGAGAAAATGTCACCCGTGATAAGGCTGATGATACCAAACTCCAGAGCCGACCCTAGAGGGGTGCAGGGCCCAGAGCAAATCAGCCTGTGCGGGGCCCCCTTAACACTGTGCGGGGCTGTGGTACCCCCGCAAGTTGGGGGAGGTCTCCATGCTTCTTCTGCCGTGGGAGGCTGAGCCGCCAGCTCCAGGCAGGCCCCGCAGGACGGGCTGCAGCCACTCTGTCCAGCTCCGCGGGGCCTGGGATGGTTGCCCCAATTTGCCGCACCCTAGGGACATCTCTGCCGAACTCTGTTTCACTGGAGACTAATAAATCAGCATAGCTCCACTGGTGTCAATGGAGCTACAGCTGTTTACACCCTCTAAAAATCTGGCCCTCTGACACTTAAGTTTTCAGAAAAGGAAGCCTGGGGACGTACCCCAGTTGAATCACCCAGCTGTTCAGAGCTCCACCATCCAAGCTCAAGCCAACAGACCAAGTAATCAAGAAGATTGTTACCTCAACACAGTTGTCGCAGACGCTGCAATGGGAGCAGCGTGGTGGGCGGTAGAAGTGGCAAGTGGCACACCATTTCATCCGTACTTGGATTCCTTTAATCTCCACGTTCTTGTAGAGCGGAGCTCGGAAATCATCGTCTTTATCCTCATCTTCATCTGCTGCTCAGTGCAAAAATAGAAGGAAATACCAAGAGTGCAGGTTACTGATAAAAGCTGGAAGATCCAATCCCATCAGTGTTAAATATATGGATTCAAATGGATGTTTTCAAATGCTTGTAAGAGACATAACGAGTTAGAGGACGGAAGCTCTGCCTGAAAAGCCTTCCCCGGTTGGAAAAGGATTAAGTGCTCTGGGCTTTAGTATCTGAGAGATTTGTCCGAGAGGCACTTTGCTCCTGGGAAGGATGAAACAACTGCCCTGTTATCTTCAAAGTAGGAACAGAGACCTGTAAATCATTTCAAGTACTTTGCTGTCTGAGTGTGCTTTGTCCATTAGTAGACAAAAATCAACTCTGTCCCCCACCAGCTTGGGCAATAAGCATTACGATGAAGGATGTTACGGGAAGATTGAATTAACTTAAAGACATTAAACCACACAAGATATCCCTGAATAATTGTATGCTGATTCAGGGCCATGCCAGAAACCTGCTCCATTGAGGTAGCCCGAGATACCACTTAGATCCATGAAACCTTCCATGCGGAAACACTCACTGGTGCAATGGATAAACATTAGCAACATACCTGGGCAAATGCTCTTTCATTGTAAAATAGTCTGAATTTTCTTGCTTTAGCAAAATTGCATGACTGGAACAATTGCAGCCCCCCTGAAACAGCATGATCTAGCGATTCGAGCATGAGGCTGGGAGACGGGAAGCCCTAGGTTCTAATTTCAACAGTGCCACTGATTCACTGTGTGGTCCTTGGCTAGTCAGTGAACGTTTTCCCATTAATAAGATAGGCATAACAGAGCAGAATACTCTTATTTAAGACAACCTAGTGAGTGGTTTATCAACCCAAGTCAGCAGCTGCTTTGATTAAGAGAAGAGGCCACTTAGAAAGGAAAGCTAGTCTTGAATAGATTTAGAATATATTATACCAAAAATGCAAGAATGAGAACAACATTCAGAGCATTTCATCTCTTTTTTCATATTTCTTTAAAGTGAATTTGGCAACTTTTGTGTTAGACAGAGAAGATTGTAGAATTTCACATTTATTTAACACTCTGGTTAAACATGGCATAGTCACTTGGCTTTGGCTGAGTGACTTCCAGTTAGGAGAAATCTAATAACATTGTCCCAGTTCAGAAGTCTCCTGTATTCAATCTTCCCTGGAAAATGTGCCAATAAAATGGCCATCCCTGTGAAAATGATCCCATGTTCACTAAAATCAGTCTGAGTTTCTTCCCTGAATTTCATAAGATTTGGATTAGATCCAGTGACTACATTTACTTTGTGCAAGACTTCCGAGGATTCACGTGTGTAAAGTGCTTTGAAGATGTACAGCAGGATTGGGCACTAGCATAAGTACATAAGTACTTATATAAATACCAGATTTAGGCACCTAAATCCTGTGTAAACATGTTGGAAGGTATATGACACAGATTAAAATCAGGGGTGGGCAAAATGTGGCCCGGGGGCCAGACGTGGCCTGCCAGGCTGTTCTATCCGGACTGCAGGGCCCCTAAAAAAATTTAGAAAATTAATATTTATCTGCCCTGGGCTGCCTGTTATGTGGCCCTTGATGGTTTGCCAAAACTCAGTAAGCAGCCCTCTACCCAAAATAATTGTCCGCCCCTGGATTAAATATATAGCAGTGACAAGCTCTGGAAGTGCCCAAACCACAAAGTTCCCAGTAGGAGACAATGAACTGAGTCTGAAAACCAGGAAAAAATGTGGTAGTTGTAAAATAGGCCTGTATGAAGTGGCTAGTATTTGCTTCGGATTTGGAGTTGGCCGATTTGGGGGATAGTGATTCGAATCGAATCACTGTCCCAAATTGATTCAGCCAAATCTCCGAATCACACAGGACCCATCCCCTGCCCACCCTCAATGGCTGCCCAGCCTGCCCCAGCTCCTGGCTCTTTGGAAAAAAAAAAGTCCCGCACTCACCGGCTCCTGCCCAGCAGGGGGCGATCCCTGCTGCCTCCACTGATTGATGCCATGTGGGGGGGGAGCTCTGCCACAAGCCCTATGATCCCTGCCCACTGTCCCAGCCCCTCCATGCCTGCCTCACCCACCCCAGCTCCCGGCCCTTTAAAAACAAACAAACAAACCCCCCCAAACTCACCAGCTCCTGCCTGGTGGAGGGGA
>NW_005842455.1:200155-227852 GCF_000455745.1 Alligator sinensis | reverse complement strand
CAGAGCCTCCCACGTGGTGTGGGGTAGTGGGGGGCAGCAGGGATCGCCCTCCCACCTGGCAGCACCTGGTGAGTGGGGCCTTTTTTAAAACAACAGGGAGCTGGGGCAGGCAGGGCAGCCATGGGGGTGGGGCTGGGGGAGCAGGCAGGGACTGGGGCCTGGCAGGGGGCCCCCCATGGTCCCCTCCCCCGCCCCCTACTTATCAGCTTGGTGTCCAGGTCCAGCTCCCTGCTGCAGACAGTGGGGACTTCAAATGGATTCAGACCTTTTAACTGGTTCCCTGATTCGAGTTGAATTCGGAGATTCAGTCACTGAATCAGGCCAAATCTCCTCTGAATCGAATCAGTACCCAAAGGTTCACACACCCCTACTGTAAAAGCTCCAGTATGGAATAAAACAAGCCCCTGGCTTAATGGCTCATGGCTTGTACTGATGCCAACCTATTCAGACAAACACTTGTAAACAGAACATATTCTGTCTCTGTCCACCAGAAAAAAATTATTCTCAAATCTGGTACTTCACACAAACGCACCAACACACACACACAGAGCTCTTGAGAGTACTAGTCACTGTCCACAAGGAAAATCTCCACGCTTTCAAAGGCAAGTTTCCATATGGAATTAAATAATTGTTAAGAAGAGGCCCCAGTCAAACCCTCAACTTTGGATCTCAGTTTACAGTTGTTAGTATTTAACCCACTAGAGAAAACACCAAAAGTGAATCCAAATTTTAAACCGAATTTGTCAGCACTCAAAGCTGGCCCTTGATTTTTCCCATGACAGAGGTACAAGAACAGATTCTCTTCTTGCTTACACCAGTGGAATGGCATTCACTTCCAGAGAGTTCGTTCTGATTTACATCAGGCGAATTAAGAGGAGAAGCAAGCCAAAGTGAGGGTCCAGAGCAGGGGTTTGGAACAAGGCCACCTTTAATGATATATATTAAAAAAACCTGTTTTAGTCCACTGCCATATAGATCTTCTTGCCAGTGAGCATTTCATCTTCTCTGGAAGTCTGTTCGTTTCCCACCTCTGAATGGGCTATGCCTGCATAAGAATCTACTGGGAAGGAACAGGGCCTTACTGGGCTCTCATTCACTGATGCAGAGCTGCCAATTCTCATGGTTTTTTTGTTGCAAATCATGCAGTGTTTGGTGACTTGCCTAGAGCTCTAGATCCTGGAATCACACTGAAACACGGAGATCTGAGGTTTTTTTATTTGTTTTGTCAAATGAAAAGTGTCTGACCCTCATGATTGTGCAGAAAAGCTTCAAAGTTTGATCCCTATAGGTTCAAAGCCTAGAGAGCAAATAAACTCCACATTTATTGATTTTAATCTGGCTTTAAATGTTTTTAGCTGTTGGACCTGACGGTTCTGGGGAGGAAGTTTTGCAGGGGACCCTGTGCCCACCACTACAGAGTCTAAAGTGATGTCCATTCTGCTCTCTAAGGTGAGCCAACACATGAGGACTCTCCTCACTTTTCCCTTTGTTATCAGGCTGCTTCTTCCACACATCTGAACTACCACATTGCTTTTGCCACCCTTGGCTTCCCTCCTCCCTTGTCTGAAGGGCAACTCTTCTGGCACCAGATCCTTTTGAGGTCCACATAAGCACACAGTACAGTGAGATAAGGCAAAAGGCCTTAAACCAGGAGAATGGGACAGAAGAATGGCAAGCTGGAGGAAGCTCCCCCCTTCCTGTTTTGCCCTTGGCTCCCTTATATGAAGGAAGCTGGCAAGGGTGAGAGGCGCTGAGAGTGTTTCCCACTTAAAAGTTTCCATTCAGCCTGTCTGTGCTTTTTTTAAACTGCAAAACAACAGAGATGAAAATAAAAAGACTGTGAATAAGTGGAAGTCGGTGCAGAGTAAGCTGGCGTGCAAAATGACAGCACACTGGCTGCTAGGGCCTTGTGCAAACACTCCTAGCGCAGGCTAAGAGCCAAGGCCTCGCTCACCTTTATGCACTTACGTGGCGCTTAGGTTGCTGTGTAAGTGCAATTATTGGCACTTCTGCAGAAGTTAGATTCTGTTTCTGCTTGCACAGCTGCACTGGCCTCTGGAACGCGCGCCGAATGCTGCACTCTGGCTGTAGAGATTCCCTCTTCCCCACCCTCGGCTTAGTTTCTGGCCATTACATAGGTCTCTAGGCCATCAGGGGAAACAGAATCTGCAGACGCAGCATTTACACATGCATTTAAGGGCCACTTAGGCCCATGTAGGTGAAATAGGGTTTGGCCCCAAGCGTGTGGTGGCTGCCTCCTCTTTGAGTAAAGCACCTTGCACAAAAGGTGCCTCTTATCCACCCAGGGAATTAAGGCAAAATGGTTAGTCAACTGTCACTTCACCCCAAAGTTTGCATGCACTGACTTCCATGTGCTGATGAGCCAAAGGTTCTCCCTAATGGAAGAAGAAAAGGGTGAAAGCAGTGTCAGAGACAGATGCAAGCACACAGTCTGCTTCCCCACCAGAGCAGCTAGACAACATCCAGGAGACAGGAGACTCTGGTTGCCCCTGAGCACTAACAGGGCCTTGTGGCACCACCCAGCAACACCTCAATGCTAGTGCATGTGGCTAGTGCCCCCTCCCAGGACAGCTGGAGGCAGGTCTGAGGAGCTTTCTCAGTTAGATCCCTCAGCCATCCTCAAGGCACTCCAGGATGCATAAGCAAACAGATGGCTTCAGGTGCCTTCATGCTTGGCCCACACTATCCCTATCTACACCAAGAAGGAACTGGGGCAGGACCTGTGTCCCACTGGTTCTGCCATATCCCCTATATACTCCTTGTGGGTAGTCAGCAGTGATCAGCACCAATGCAGAGGAAAGGAAGCAGAATTCATCTTAGTTCAAGCTGTTGCCTTCCTGCATCTTCACACACCATGTCTACACCCTTTGCTTTTTTAGTTGGCCAGCATTCATTTGCCCATGTAATCAAGGGGCAGGTGACCTGAGCTAGGATTGCATCCTCCAGGAAATCTGGTACAATATGGGCACTGTTGCAAACTTCCTGCTTCCTCTAGCAAAATGCCCTGAGAGTTGGTACAGAGCACCAGCACCAGGTGTTCTTCAATTCATGGTTGCTGTGAAAGTTAGGAATGCACAGCAAGGCTAAGCCCAAGTGAAGCAGCCCCCTCTATATGTAAAAAGGATAAAACAATGATTGGGTGTCCTAGGAAAAGACCCCAGGATTTCAAAGAACCTTAACAGAAAACTGATTATGCTGCATACTGCGCTGCATGCTGAACTCAGTCCTCCCACTGATTTCAAATGGGAACAGGATTAGACTTGTAGACTTGCATTTTCAGAAGTGCTTCCCAGTTGGCTCACTCTGAACTGACCCCACTGAAGCCAAAGGCCAAGTGCTTTTGAAGAAATCAAAAAAAAAATCACACAACATGGCTCAAAAACTGGTGTAACCTTTGTCCTCCCTGCTAAGATAAGCAAGCGATGAGAGTCAGGAGCCTGGGATTTTATTTCTGGTCAGCCTGCAGCCAGTCCATCGAAGGTATTTAGGCACTTCAAGATGCAGAAAGGAGCTTCATGAGATTTTCTGAAGAGCATAGGTGCCTAATTCATTAATTTAAATGGTTGATTTTGAAAATCATACTAGATGCTTGTGTGCATCTTTATATACTTAAATACCCACGACAATTTGGCCCCATGAAACCTTGGACAAACTATTTAACTTCTAAGTGCTTTAGCGTTCCCTAAACATGTAGTAATATATATCTAAATGGGGTGTTGTTATGCTTAATCAATATTTGCAAAAGGTCCAAGATTCACAGTTGAAAGGAACTATAGAAATATAGTAGGCTCATCACTATGTTGTCCAGCTCAGACAAATGAGCCATGCAAAGAAAACGCTGAATGCTGTTTGGCCAGAGCAGGGATCAGCTGGTCCAGTGAACTTCCCCACAACAGGCTCTGCTGCACAGTAGGTGCACATGAGTAATGAAGAAGGGACACAGTGAGGTGGCGATTTCCTCATTTTGATGGTTCAAAACAGTCACAATCACTGTTCCCTTTATATAACAGACAGTATTTATCCAATTAAATCAGCTGTGCCCCAATGTTAAATTAAACAGGCATCTATTTTTAAATGTAAGCTAAAGAAGTCTCTATTCTAACATAGGCAGCCCCCATCATTATCTCTAGTGTTCAGCATTAATGCATTTGACCTAAGCCTCACTGGAATGAATATCTGCTTTAATGCTGCCGCTTTAGAAAGCTCAGGCTTCCACTACACAGTGCTCAGCCGCCAATTGTGAAGGCAGTGACTTAAATCCAATGTGCCAGTGTGATACAAGGGCTGCCAATCACAATCGCATCAGCCAGACTATTTTCTCAATGAGAGCTATGTTATCCAACGCCATGCCCCAGACTGCAAGTTTAAACAAGTACAAGGAGAAAAAACCCCCTTCCCATAACAGAAACTGATGGTGCCTATTCACAGCTTAGCTTCAGCCCCACATTTACAGCCAGCTGAGCACCAAAGACTGCAGAGAGCAGGAAACAAAGAGCACATGTAGCTTTTGAACCCCCGCCTGCTTGCTTTAGCTTGTGTTTTTCCCCCCATCCCCCATTACCTCGTGGAAAAACTCCAGGGTCCATGAAAGTTGCCATGCTGAAGTTTGCAAGTACAAACAAGAACACGAGCCCATTGTACACGGGAATGGCTGGGGAGATGGCTCTTGTTAACCACGGGCACCTGCAGAGAGAAAGTCACAGATGAGGGTTCTTTAGGATGTAACAAGTGGCATCTTCCTGTACACAATGTGCAAGAAAACAAACGGTCTTGCCAACCCCCCACAGGCCATAGAAAGGTTGAATTTGCTATTCAACAGTTGAAACAAAGATCATTGCTTATTAAAGTGCGCTTCATCTGTCCTCTGTAAAACAGCATTGTTCTGTAAGATAGAAAGGAGACCATTGTTTATGTGGCTCACAGGGCTCTTGTGCTATGCAATGATCCCCTTGTCTTTTTTACGGCCTGGCATTTCACTTTTTTTATGTAAACGCTGCACCCTGCCATGACATGCCTGTTATCCCCAGGATGGACAGTTACAAGGGTGTAAAGCAGGGGTGGGCAAAATGCGGCCCGCGGGCCACACGTGGCCCACCAGGCCATTCTCTCCAGCCTGCAGGGTCCCTAAAAAATTAATTTAAAAAAAAAAATATATATATATATATATATATATATGTCATGCAGCCCTCGATGGCTTGCCAAACTCAGCAAGGGGCCCTCCACCCAAAATAATTGCCTGCCCCTAGTGTAAAGCCAGATGACTTCCTGCCTTCAAGTCAGAGTTACTCCAGATTTTCACTGGTGTAAATCAGAGCCTGATTTTTAAACCATCAACCTCTGCACCCCACGCAGACAGACACACATCATTTCCACCAGGCTTCCTCCTCAGGCTCTCCTGTGAGAGCCTGCTAGTCTAAAATACCACTCAAGGTCACTACTGCAAAACCTCTCCCCATTAGGGAAGAAAAGGGTAAAAAGTTTCAGTCATAAGTAGTGAGGTCAGGAAAATACAAGCAAAATACTTAACATACTTTCCATAGCATCTATCCTGTAAACTGCTTTCCACAACATTTAAAAGGTGTGTCGCATTTCTGTTAGGCACTTGCACAGCTGGAGTATGAGGTAAAGGACAAAAGACAGGAGATCTGCAAAGCAGTGGAGAACCAAAGAGTTTCTTCTAGGACGCCTTCAAAAGAGACTGGCCTTGTGCTAAAGGGATGGGGGCACCAGGGCAGAACAGACTGCTTCCATAAAACAGAGATGACACTACAGGTAACTTTCCATTTTCAAGGCATGTGTTTATTCTTCCTACCATTTATTGCCTCTTAGAAACAGAACTCCAAAGCTGTACCATGTTCGATTGTATTGTGTGTACAGCCCTTTGTCCTTATTAGCTTGCTAGAAGGAAAAGCACACACTTTGGCTTTCTATACAGGAATACAAAATTATAAAACAAAGAATTCTTCCCAAAAAGCACGAGTCCTCACAACTGACAGTGTACCTACAGTCCTGACAACCAGGCATTCCCCCAGCCCTGCTGTGGGCACAGCAGCTTAATAAATGCCTTCCTGCCATTAGTACCAATCAAACAGCTGCCTATATCCAAGGTTATATTTTTCCTATGTTATATCTATATTTGAGCCACATTGTCTGTAAGGCTGAGCTCTATCAAAACAGTAATAACCATAACGTAACCAGTCTTTCCCCAATCTAATTCAAACCATTCTGTGCAAGACATGTAATTTATTTTAAATAGCTGAGAATGGTACTGTTGACCTTGGAGAATGAATACTGAACAGGCCCTCGTGCAGAACGACAGAGCCATTTTCACACTCCGTTCACTAGGGAATGGGGCAGTGCTCAGAGATACTTTTACACTCCCCTTCCCTCTGCACCCACTAGAACAGAACCAGGCTCGCCCCATTTTATTCTATAGACTGTCTTTAAAATAGGCTGCTACCAACTAAGCTGCAAGGCTAGGGACAGACATTACACATAAACTGGTTTAAGTGATCAGAAACTGGTTTAAACCTGTAACAGAACAGAAGCTCAGTACACATAAACTAGCTGCAAAATGGCTGAAACTGGTTTAAGATAAACCTGGTTGAATGTAGTATCAGACTTAAGAGATGTGAGTCAAGCCAGTTTATGAAACTTCTGTCCCAGACCCCTTCCTTGTTCAAGTTAAATCAGTCCCTCAGCATCCCAGCATGCTTTCCAGCCCAGGGCTTGGCTGAGCTGTCTGCTCCAGCAGAGAAGGGTTGAGGGGGAGGAAAGGGGAGGCAGGGACTGACCCCCAGTGTTTCCTTTAAGCTGCACAGTGTGCGCAACTATGCAGGTGCGCTCATGCTGTGTTGCAAGGTGCACCTGAGCAGCTGCGCACACTGTGCAACTTAGGGGGAACACTGCTGACCTCCCCCCCGCCCTGCCCAGCAAACTCCAGCTGGGGCCTGGGGCAGAGGATGGGGGTTAAGCCCACTTTTGCCCAAGTATAGAGTTGCCCTGCCCTGCTAAATTTACTGAAAGTTACTGCTGGCTGTGACTGTAGATTACAAATCCCAGAGGCACCAGGAAGCAGAAAGAGGAAGTGATGAGCAACCCTGCAGAGTCCGGCTTCTATGATTCTGGACTGCAAATCCCAGGGAACTTGGTGGCATCAAGGGGGAAGGGAGGTTTAACCCTCCTCCCTGGCCCCAGCCCCCAGCTGGGGTTTGCCTTGGTGGGGGCAGTTCTTGCCTCCCCACCACAACCCTTCTCTGCTGGAGACAGCACAGCCCAGCTCAGGGCTGAAAAGCATGCTGTGATGCTGGGGGACTCTGATTTAACTTAAACCAGCAAGGGGTCTTGGACAGACATTGCATAAACTGGTTTGACCCAAATCAGTGAAGTCTGATACTACATTCAACCAGGTTTATCTCAAACTGGTTTCAGCCATTTTGGAACTGGTTTATGTGCACTGAACTTATGTTCTGTTACAGGCTTAAACCAGTTTCTGATGACTTAAACTGGTTTATGTGTAACTTCTGTCCCTAGCCTTAGACAGTCTGCAACCCCCAGTGATCTGCAGACCATGGGTTGAAAGCAACTGCTCTAGTTCAATTATCCAAACATATAACTGGGTTTTCTTATTTATTCTCCACACCTTTTACTTTGAAGATATCTTCTCTTCAGTACATGCATTTCCAAGAGCAGTAGCACTAGGGTATGGGCCAAACCTAAATAAAATTCCCTTAAAAATGTTAGCAATTCAGGTAAATGGAATTTGGATTCAAGCCATACCTATCTTTATTTTGCAAAGCTAACATTTCAATGGAAGGCCTTAAAAAAAAAAAATCACCATGTCTGTTATCATTGAGGTTAGCTATATATTTTTTAAGCACTTTACCAATATTAGATATTCTTCACAGTATCCCCAAATATTAACCCCAATTTATAGACAGAAAAACTTGTATAAAGTAGCAATCTAGCTGTCCGAGGAAGCCAAGGAAGTGTGTCTCATTCCAAAATACTTCTGAAGCTTCCCAAGTATGTAGTATGTTTCTCCTGTGCTGCTTACCACCCTCTAAAACTTTCCCCATGGTTTGTAAAATGTATTAGTATGCCCTGATTAACTCAGGTTGCTGCTGCAATGCCTTTGTGGTTTTCCTGCCCAATGGGAATGTCACAAATGTCTGTCTGCAAGAGCTTTCAGCCATGCAGTATGCAGCATCACCTTCTGGAGCAGCTGGGTAGCATGGCAGAACACTGCCTCAGTCCAACCCAAGGTGCTCCTAAGTGGTATAGATGTTTTCATGTGTATTCATATGTATTGACTGACACACAACTGCTGTGCAGCAAGCCCCAACGAGAGACCACAATATGACCCCATACCATCCATGTTCACGCACTGTACACAATGGAATTATGTAAAGATGTGGCTAACCCCAATGTTGTAAGATTAAAGAAGTTATAGAGAACCAAGGGCAGCATCTAATCCTTTGGTAGAATTACAGTAAAGATTTGTTTCTGCAGAAAAAATTAAAGCCAAGCATTTCCAATATGGATTTATAGCCAGACATAGAAATAAGGTTCAATGTGACACCTTTGTTTCCTGAACTCGAGTCAGTTTTCTACTAGAGTGAGCTCTGTCTCCTTATGTTCACAGAAGCACCTAAAAACAACTGCCTCTGGAAAAATGTTACATGATGGGAGGCAATGCCAAATGTGTTATGATTTGACTTGGTTTCTGTATAAAGTACCTGGATATGCCTCACTTGATCTAGCTGTAATTTGTAAGAGTCCCAGCTCCTCACATCATGATAAAAAAAGAAAATTAAAGTTCACTGTGTTGGTTTCACCTTTATGGAAATGAAGGGCATCACAAGCCCCCTATTCCAAGTTCAACTTAAAATAGCTAACCAAAAAAGAAATCCTGAAGACCAATATTGTCTCAAGACTGGGGATGCAAGCTCTACTAGAGGCAGAAACTAGCCAGGATGAGAATCCTTTGTTTACTGTAAAAATTAGAGCCAGCCCACACCACAAACACATATTGTAGATAATTATGGATCTCAAATTCTTCTCAGCTAAGCACACAATTACACAGGCAGCATTTTCTGTATAATTATACATCTTTGGCATAGAGCAAATCTGCGCATAACCCTGCGCAGAATAATTCCGGATGATAGATTTAATCTCATTTATCCTATTTGCTTTCAAAAGTCTGTCACAATAAGATGGAAAGTTAAAAAGATTAACAAACGGCATCACAAGTTGTACGATATGTCAGATGCGCTTAAGCATCATTAAACAAGATCCTTTTCAAAATTCAAAAACAGATAATCCTGTTTGTTTTCTGCTTTGAAGTAGGATTTGTCTGTGTATAATCATCGTAGTTCACCAGTTAAGGAACTGAAAAGGTTGGGGCGGTGGGTTGTTTAATTTAAAATCCTCTGTACAGCAGTGTGTTGTTGCATCCTGGCCAGAGGCTCAAAAGGCCATGGTTTTCAGGCTCTGCCACTGACCTGTTGGGTCATCTTGGGTCACCTCTGTGTTTCCATTTCATCATCTGTAAAAGGGGTCTAGTGATACTGACCTCTTCCATAAAGAGCCTTACAATCTAAAGACAAAAAAAAGCACTATACAAGACCTAGGGAGTATCATCGTGACAATCCTAGTGGTCCCTATGATTGCATCCGTGATTTTATGATGATCAGGGAAAGAAAATTAAAGGGTGAACATCCAAGATGGTGGATTTAAGATAGACAATGGATTTGTAACACATTTCAACCTGCCTGACATCTGACACACCAGGTAGCTTGCCTTTAGCTGACCACCTGCAGTCCTTCACACTTTCCCTCCCTTCTCCCCTTCCCCTTCTATCTCTACCAAAATTGTCTTGTGTCCTATGTCTTCCAAACTTCCACTCATTTGCCTCTTCACAGACTTCTTGTTTACTTCAGCTTCTTTTCTACCTTGGAGAACTCGTAACAGCAGCAGTGTTTCCCAATGCCTGAAGAAGGGCATTTGTGTCCGAAAGCTTGCAAAGAACTTTTTTCCAACTATGTAGTTGGTCTAATAAAAGATATCACATCTGCCCAAAGAACCTTGCCTGATGAACATCAAAGAAGCATTTTTAAACAGTGTAATCTAGTGTGATGGCTTCATAGCTCCATGCGGAAATCCTGGTCATCCTATGGAAGAGAGGGTAAATGTCTGTATTCCAGAGGCCGGGGACTCTGCAAGTGAGTAGCCTGAACTGAAACAAAAGGTACTAAGCAAAGGCCCGAGCCACAGATCTGGGAACCAAACCCAGCTTTACCATGAAAGCTCAGTGGAAGAAATGCCAAACCCCAAATCATGTCAGAGCTAACTACTTTCAGATAAGCTCTCTCACTGTACAATAGTCAGGCAGACATGAGCAGCAGAGTCAACAGTCCCTGGTGCGCCAGTGTGTGATTTATCTGGCACACCGAGGAAGAGTCTGTTTTGCAGTGCACCTCGTGGGAAATGAGCATGTTCAGGTCTGCAGTCAGACTTGCTCAAAGTCCAGGTTACTTGGATGCACAGACAGCGTTTAGAACCATTTTAAAGCTGCGAGTAATAACCCTGAAGTTTCTGCAGGAACCAGAGTAAGGCTGTTCTGACACAAGATGCTTCTGCTGCTTTGTAGGACAGACCGAAGGAACAAGAAGAAAACAAGGGGACCCCAAAGAGTCAATAGGCATCCCAAGTTTGAGTTGCTTGTTCGAACAGGGAAGTTCTGAAGTTTGCATATATACCGAAGAAGTACAGCTGTGCCTAATTCTGATATGAGACTAGCACAAAACCTTCCTCCCAGACTTAAACAGATAGCTGATGTGCACTGAAACCATTTACTTCTGTGCCCAACACAGGCACTGGCTTACAGCTCAGAGAAAGAAAGCATCTTTTAATTCAAATCAATTTCCCTCACTATTAGGGTAGTGCCATCGTAATATGAAATAATTGGCTCAGTGCTGTTCAGCTATGTGGTCATATGCAGTTCAGGAAAGAAGAGCCTAATTAAATAATAAGATGGGCCAACAAGCAGACATAATCTGCCTACACATTACTGATGTAAACTTCATTAACAACCTTCATATTAGCTTGGTCTTAAACTGCACCAGCCTGTCGTTGTTCGATATATTAGAAGCCGTCATAGCCTCTTCATTAAACACAAGTACCTATTTGGGTAACGAAAATCTGTCTAGGTTAGGGACAACAAAACGTTACTGAACCCGAGCAGTGATTTGACAATCTTAATGTTACCCTAATGCCTTGTAACCACAACTAAGATTATGACCTTATTATCACAGGCGCTGAACAAGTAATCCCCATCTGGAAGATCTTAGAGTCTAAGACAAGACAAAGAATGGGAGGAGAAATAAGGACAAAGTGAGATGTAGGAGCTTGCCTGAATGAGCCAGAGGAGACAAGAATGGCCCACTCTACCTCAGTTTACTCATTGGTAAGAACAGAAAAATGCAGTAGCTACCCCAGGCTAAGTACGGACATTCAAAAAGCCCAAGCTGTTTTATTCTAAGTGCCCAAGTTAGGTCGAGAGTGAACAGAACAGAGGTTTCCCTCTTGCCACCACTGACAGCCAGATGCTAGCAGGGGGGGCAGGGCTGGGGGCTGGCAAGCCAGGCCAGGCCAGGCATTGTGGGGAAGTGGGGAACATAGGCCTCTGCCATGTGGCCCTCTCCAACTGTGCTGGGTTGGGTCTAGGGCAGCTGTCACTGGGGCAGGATATGGTGGAGGAGCAGGACGGGCTGCACCCAAGACATCAGTGACCCAAGACCACCCTTCCCCGGTCTGGCCCAGCCCAGAGGGCAGATCTGCCACATGCTGCTGAGGGCAGGGCACTGCAGGTATCTGAGCCCAGCTGCAGCCACATGTGCTCCACAGACATGCCAGGCAGAGCCCAGCACCAGGCAACTCCTGGGTCAGCAGAGGCACTGGGACAATCCAGACAGGAGCAGGTATGGCTGCGAATCACAGCAAGCTGTGGGCATGCTGGGTAGGGGCTGTTACCAATGCACACCTCCAGGGGTAAAGGCAAAGCAAATGGACCTGGCTTTAAGGATGCCAAGGCACTTCATGCAAATAAATGCTCTGCTGCTGCCCACCTCATGGCGCTGCCTGGGCAGCTGGCTCTGCCTTGCTCTACCCTGCTCTGCCACTTGCCTAGTGAGGTGCCCCAATGCCAGGCCAGGGATGGTCCCTGCAGCGCAGGGGCTCTGGGTTCAGCACGTTCCTCTCTGGGATTCCTATCCCGGCCGTGGCTTCCCTACCTGCCCCTCAGCACAGTCCTGCTGGCCCTGGACAGGGATGTGGGGCACAGGCCAGGGTTGGGGCCTTGAAAGGCAGAAACTGCCTCAGGGAGGTCCTCTGCCCGCAAGCTGCTGCCCTTTGTACTGATGGCCCATGGAGTGGGTGAGCTCAGAGATGGCTGGGCGAGTGGAAGGGCAGCGCAGGACCTGCTGCCAGGTGATGCCACGAGGCAGGTAGCAGCAAAATACTGTCCACATGGAGCGGCTCGGTGCAACTTGGAGACAGGTCCCATTGCTTTGCCCCCATCCATGGAGGTGTGTGTCAGTGACAGCCCCAGTCCTGCATGCCCGCAGCCTGCTGCACCTCCCAGCCACATCTGCCTCTGTCCCCAGGACCTCTGCTGACCCAGGAGCTGCCTGGTGCCAGGTTCTACATGGCATGTCTCAGGGGCACTGGTGTGGCTGCAGCTGGGCTCGAACACCCCCGTGCCCTCCCTCAGCAGCATGCAGCAGATCTGCCCACTAGGCCAGGCTGGGTCAGGAGGGTGGTCTCTGTTGACTGGTGCCTTGGCATCACTGGTGTCTTCGGTACAGTCCCTGTCCTGTCCCACCCTCTCCCCTCACCCCCATGTGGACAGCTGTCCCAGGCCCAAGCCAGCACAGCTAGGGGCACCGCATGGCAAGTGCTGTCCCCTCTGCCCTGCCACTGTGACAGCAGAGCGCAGCAGCCAAGCACGGACTAAGGCTACCACGCTGCCCCGCAAGGGGGGCACTAGAGGAGGATCTGCAAAGCAGGCTAGGGATGTCAGTGGACTGCAACCTAACTTGCATCAGGAGGGGTCTGGTACAGAAGTTTGTTAGACCGGTTTAAACTAAACTGATTTAGTTTAGAAAGGGATAGAAATGCAGAGTGTAACAAATACTGTTGTTGCATAAAACCTGGGATGGGGAGCAGCCAGAAGGAAAGTAGAAATGAGAGAAATTTGCCATTTCAGTATTAAAACTGATGAAGGATAAATGTTGCATGGAAAGGCTGAACATGGCAATCTGAGGTCATCACAGAAACGTCCACCCTGTGCTGCCATGTGTTTGGCATCACAAGAGTTTAACACACCCCCCCCAACAAAGTTAGCTTCATCAGCCTCTTCCTAATGAAATATAACCGAATGCAAGAGCCAGAGGTTCAAATTCATCTCTAGCTTAACTATGTTTAATTATTCAAAGGAAATGTGCTGGGTTGAAATTCACTGAGGTTTAACAAGAGCTGATGGGATTTCAGTGAACTTTCCATTACACTCTGGACTCATTCCAAAGGCTAGTGGTTCACGTCTGGTATAGCACAGATCAGAGGAGCCGAATCAATTAAAAAGTCAGCCTGAGATATAATGGCCCTTGGTGGAAAGTTTTATCTGGGCTATACATCACCACCACCAAGTAAAAAAAATGCTCAACAGATTCTCATGCAGCCGCTTGACAGCTTCTAGAGCACATGTCCTTCCCTTTTTTAAATAGTTAACTTCAGCTTTTCTGTGGAAAGCAGCTATTCTCATACATAACACTGTATTTAAAGCAAGGGAATAACTATTCCTGGTTAGATTACAAATAAGCAATCTGAAGTGGAACCATCGCAGACACAGAGTGCTCTGTAAAAAGCATAGAAAGCAGGAAAAGTCCTGTCCTTCTGTTACTATTTCCTTGTCAGTTTGCAATTTGTCTTGCTCCGGTCTGACAAGAAATAAAACAAGACTGTATCTTCTATGCAGCAGCGCAGAATCATGGCCATTCTACATGGAGGCTTAAAGATAGCAGAAAGCACTTAATGGAGCCATATTAAAGCACGAGGAGAAAATCTTGCCTGGTGCAAGCTAGTGAACACCATGGTCTGTAATCTCTATGGGGTGGTGACTTTGCTTTGTTTGTAAAATATGTAGCACAAAATTGCTGCCATTAGAAGAATATTCTGTAAAAGTCTGTTTTGCTTTATTTCCTTTTCAAACGTGAAGCTTTTCCCTTTCACCTAGTGCTGAAGATATACAGGGTACTCTGATGTGTACTGGACAGTGCGTCTTGCCTAGTGAAACATCTTGTCACACTGCAACCTACTGCCTTTTGGGAAGGGTGATTTCCCTTGTTACAGAGGCTTTCTGCAAAAAGAATGAAATCCACGCTTAAATTGCCTCTTCCAGGAATGTTATCATTAAATTCTTGCAAGAGGGGACCATCCTAGTTCCTGTTAGGTAGATGTTTCTGCATTTCACATGGTATGTATAAGCACACAATTAATGCAACGGCAATGCTAAAGCAGTAACTCAAAACTATTATTCCTTTCTTCCTTTTTGAAAATATTTCCATCTTCAGTCCTTTAGAAAGATCAACAAGGTCACCTGAACTTAAATCCCAAATCCCAAAACAAACCACCCTGGAAGGAAAAAAGGTCAGAGGCTTTCAGAATCTCTCCAGTTCTAATGATTGAACCTTTTCGTTCTTAGTCCCCGTGTTGTTATCTGAATTGCAGTAGCACCTAAAAGCCCCAACTGATACCAGAGCTCCATTGTACGTGGCAGTGTTTCTTCCGAGTAAGGGACAGGCCCTCCACCAGACAGCTCATAGGCGAGATATACAAAGGAAGTATTATGAGAGCCTTGTGTGCGCCACAGCACAAAAGGGCCAAATGTTAATGTATTCTATTCTCATCCTCCCACCCCTGCTAAAAATCACACACACGCAGCAGTGACTAATTTCATATTCAGGGATTGGTTTTAACAATGGGGTTTTTTCAGTGTGCTTTCCAGGTCAGTCCGCAGCTTCCACTATAAGGTCCAAGATGCCCAGTTCAGAACTTCCTTTCCCACATGGGTGCCAGAGAAGGGAAAGCCTGTTGCTAACATCAGTGGCTCTTCTCCTCCTAGTTGCATGATACTTCACTGTTTCACTGTTCTCCAGGCAGATGAACAGGCCTCCTCCCCATCCCACATGCCAGTCTGCTTCCCCCACTCCCCGAGTGCAAGCTGGGCTAACGCTGTAACGCCCTGATTCATCACTGTCAGGCTACCTAGAATCATACCGGGAGTACACAAAGTAAGTCTTCTGGGAAGGCCCCAGCTACTTCTTGGAGGAAAATCTTGAGAAGAGGAAGCAGGTCCTAGCAGTAAAGGAAACATGGAGTGCCTAGCATATATCACAGCCAAAGAACTACATTTCATAGTGAAACAGTATTATTATTATTTTTTGTACAGACACAGAACTGTACTCCATGGCTCTGCAAAGAGCCATCAGTCAAGGCTCTCCACAAACCCTGGCCAGCCTGTTTTCACTGCTGTCTTTTAGAAGGTCACTTTCACAATTCGGAAGGCCCCACAATATTTTAAAATAAATAGCCCCTGAGATTCTGGTGCAGCAACTTCCTGCAGCAAGAAGTGAATCCTGCAACAAATTCCAGGGCCACAGTGTCCCTGGGCCTCTAACTATCACCAGTGACAGATATATAACAAAGTATAGGAGAGACTTAGGCAATGTTACACTAGAAAACTAACCTAGGAACTCACACACAGTTCTCAAGTTCTAGTCCACACACCCATCCTCCCTCTTTTTTTAAATACCATGCTCAGCTTCCTGTACTCAAAATCCCCTGAGAAGCCAGTCAGCCAACATGGCCAATTCAACTGCTCTGCTATGCAGTCACACACCTGGCTTACCTGAGTTTGTTCTGTAACATCTAAAGAAAACAGCAGGGAAGATGCTTCCAACCACTGCACCGGGTGTTAGTCACGAGGCACAAATGCATAACATAAGCCAGTGTAAAAAGGATTGTTTGCACAGAGGAGGAAAAATTAAGCCAGATTCCTTCCTGAGTTTCAGAGAGGGGAACATTCAAGAGAGAAGTAACCAGTTGCACATGCCACTGAACACCAGAATCAAAAGTTGCTGGATAACACTGCAAGTATCTGTAGTAAGAGAAACAACAGGAGCTGTCCGCAGTAAATCCCGATGTATAGCAAGGCAGGCCCAGATTTCTATTTGTTTTACCTGTCCTAGCATGATGCTCCCAGATTTAATCCTTCCACGCTTCTCCGAGGGAAATGCCTTGATTTCCCTCCTCTTCCAGCTCTTCTGTCTCAGCCCTCTACCCTTCATCTGCTATAAACTTGTGCAGATTCTAAAGTCAAGGCAAGTGAGAGCTGGCTAGTGACAGACTCTAAATAAGAGGCGTCCCAAGCAAATGTATGGCTCTTTATCAGTATTTCACTACAAGATCGGAAGTCTAGACCATAGCCTCTGCTCTACAACCCCTGCAGAGTAGCTATGTATTAGAGGCACTCACACAAATGGACAGCAGGAGGTAAGTGAGACCTCCTTTTGTGCCACAGTCATTTTAAAATCACCTGGATAGAAAGAGAGTAAACAGCTTCCTTACCATATACCTTAAGGCTGAGTGCAGTCAAAAAGCCTGAGGCTGAATTGATTCAATCTTTGCAGGTTAGTTTAAGCTTCAAAGTCTGAACCAATAAGCAAATAAACAGACATTCACTTTTGATTCAGGGAATGCAGACACATGCCTGCAGCACACAGACCAGTTCAGGATGCTAAACCACAGCTCTTTGGCACAGCCAACATGGACTGTATGTTCATTTCCTCTCCCTGCTGCCCTTGAGATCTCTGGGATTTGTAGTCCAGAATCACACCAGCAGGACTCTGTGGGATTGCTCACCACTTCCTCTTCCTGCTTCCAGGTGCTTCTGGGATTTGTAGTCCACAGTCACAGCCAGCACTAAGTGGGCAGGGAAGTTTAACCCCCGCTCCCTGGCCCCAGACCCAGCAAGGGTTTGCTGGGGGGTCACAGCCAGCCCTACCCAGGGCTGCAGGGCCAGCCCTGCTTTCTGGTGCAGACAGCCCAGTCCAGGGCTGCAAAATGCTGGGAGACTTAAGTTAAGTTAAATTAAACCAGGAAGAGGTCTGGGACAGAAGTTTCACAAACTGGTCTGACCCAGATCAGTTAAGTCTGATACTACGTTCAACCAGGTTTATCTTAAACTAGTTTCAGCCATTTTCAAACTGGTTTATGTGCACTGAACTTCTGTTCTGTTACAGGTTTAAACCAGTTTCTGGTCACTTAAACTGGTTTATGTATAACTTCTGTCCCTAGCCTTACAGTTCAGTCTATGGCTGGCCACCAGCACCCCACAATACTACAGCTGTTAGGACTCCTGGAATAACTTTAATTGGTTACATTTCCAAAACTCACACTATAAGGAGCTAGCCACATGGAAAAAATGGAAAAGACATCCACTCAAAAGCCATGCACACTGACCATTCACAGCACAGCTAAGGTCTTTGTACCTGTGACTTTATTATCCTCCCAGACAGGCTTCCTAGTTGCACCAGCCGCTACCAGCAAGTGCAAAGGTCACAGTAATCAAAATCCAGCTGCCTGGAAAGGTGTTTAGAGGGTTAATATAATCTGAATTTTAACTCTGGTATTTGAGTTTCAGAGTTATTTAAAATCAGCAGCTCAACAATGAGCAAAGCTATACCACCACAATCAGTGTGCCGGAGTGACTGGACAGATTTAGATTCCAGGCTCCCAAGGAAGACAGGAAGGCACGGAGTTACTTTAAAAGCATATTCATATGCCATATTGTGACAGTGTCAGACCTTATGAAAGAATGCTAATTCTATCCCATTGTTAGATAAGGTGCCACCACATCATCTCACCAGTGAAACAGATTAATTCCCACTCATCCAGGTGGTCAGCCAGCCATGAAAGACAGCACTGCATGCTGGATAATGTGCAACAGACTATGATACAAAAACCACCTGAAAAACAAAGCTTAACTCTACAGGGACACTCAACTCATGATGAAATATGTTTTGCATGCTGTGATTTCTAACTGATCAAACAAAATGGGATTTTGCTCTTGACGCACCTGGTGCATACAAGTTAGAGAGGCTTTATCTACCAATGTTCATATAGTTACTTTTTTACTGTTCTTATGTGCGGTACCCTTAAATGTTTATGAGGCTTGAGGAATTTCTCTGGAACATATGTGGCCCTTTTAAATATCGGCAGTGCAACAGCAGCCATTTCAATATTTTTCTCTTTTATGACACAAATCTATCATGACTGCACTTAGTGCTAAGATGAGTGTTTAATGGGAGACATTGTTACAAGGCCAAATGTCTTAAGCAGAATACTTTACCCACAGCAGAGTAGGAAAAGAGTGAACAAAGCTAGACCGACCAACTCTTTGAACACGTGGACATTTATGAAACCAGCAGACACGCAGAATTACATGGCATCTACCGCCCTGCAGGTGTCAATGATCAAAATACTTTTGGTGCCCCGAAGCTTTCCCTTAAAATTAAATGAATAAGACTTTACAAGCAGAAAAGCTGTTACTTGCATATAAAGCTTCCTTTTTCCCAGTTTAAAACATTTCAACCAGCTTCAGTGAGACAGTTTAGGAGCCAGCCTTGACCCTGGACACTATTTCCAGCATGCCTTGTGAAAAGGAAACTAGCTAACAGAACACCTTCCTCACACTTAGAAAAAAACAAGAACAAAAATGTGAAGAACCTGGTTTGTGTCCTGCTTTGAGCCAATTTTGGAGCCAAACACAAATTTACAAAGCCTCATTTCTGGGTGTGGAGGAAAAGGGGAAACCTGATAGTCCTCAGGATCTCAAAACCATAAGAACAATTGGGCAGAACAAGACTAGCTTCTAAGGAGAGCACAGATTTGTCTTTCTCCTCCTGCTGGCTTACTTAGTGACAATGCAGAGTCAGCAGGGGAAATTTGCACATGTTCAAAAGATAAATCGAGCTCTAGGATCATGGCTAGTCTTGTGCTGTTTTAATTTCTAGAACCTGGGTGCAGAGCAAAGCTCTGATTGTGTGTAGTATCTGGGAGTTGGACCCAGACCAAGGACCTGTCCTACCTTCTTCCAGATGGACACATCCTTTTCTTCTCCTGTCCTTTTTCTGTGCCAGGCCAATTCCTAAGGCAGCAGTAGGTAATGGAGAGTTTAGAGAAGGAACTGTGATTTTGGAAGGGTAATTCTATTCATGAAGGCAGAAACTGGGTCAAAAAACGGGGAGAGAAATAAGGGGGGGGCAGTGTCAGGGACACTTTTGGGATGAAAGGGGAGAAACAGGAAATACGTTTACCTGAGTCAAAATATGTTTATCTACCTAAGCCATTACTTGGCTTATAAAGAGGAATGGAGGCTTCTGCTGGTGTGTATGCCCTTACTGTCAATGCTGGATCATCTAGACTAACATCCTGTAACATCACACTCTCACTAATGTAACTGCTCATTCTAGCTGAGCTAAAGGGGACAGCATAGGAAAGGTTTCCATCCTTCTTCTAAGAGAAATCCCAGAGAGCCTGTGGCTATCTTCTCACCTCCCCTGAGGCTTCTCTTATCCAATGCTCCATCTCATAACTCATCCTTGTAAATGTATGAAGCCACTGGGGAAAGAGAAATGGTTCAGGATGCAAAGCCATGAGAAGCATGGGGTCTGTGCTTTCCTACTGCATGGCTGAGACAGGAGGGTTTTTTTGAGAGCAAACTGGTTGAAACCTTATTCAGGTGAACTTGAGAGGATGCTAGTTACTGGTCGAGGAGTCTGGCAGATGGCAAGACAAGGCAAGGCAAGTGTCTGATCCCATCTTGAAAGGGTTTGATAATGCTTTATTAAAAATGTTCACAATGCGAGGGGATCCCTGGCTCACAAGAGGTTCTGGAGACCAAGTGATTTCAGTGACCGAACTACATCTCCTCATTTGCTATGTCCACAACACAGGAACAACTTCTTGACTGGCTGAAATCTAGCCATCTACATCAATGAGGAATCAGACCCATTATGTTCTCAGAATACCCCTTAACGATATTTGGGGATAATTTATTTTAAGAACTATTGAGCTCTAATGACTCAAATTCATTATATAGTAGTAGTATGCTAGAAATAGAATTTGTCATTAAAGCTGTGTGAAGAGAGGTATTAATAGGTAGAGAAGTGTTAGCAGAAAGGGGAAGGAAAAGGTGATATTTGGTTAAAAGATGCTGTATACACAAGCTACAGTGGAGAGAAATTCAATTCAGTAGAAGCCACCCCCCATTTAAGGCCAAGAGAAAAGAAATTAAACATCAAAGCAGTGGCTACTGGACAAAGATGCATGGCTTTCCAGTTCAGAGAGAAACGAGAACTTCTGAAACGCACAAAATTAGTTCAATATTAATTGTGTGTGAACAGGATCACAATGCATTAACCGGGTCTTCAGGATCATAAAGTGCTTTCAAAATTGAGGAGTAGGGGGAGAATAGAGAAGAGCCTGGTACCACCAAACACAGCTGCTTGTTGTAACATTGTGGCAGTTGTGTATGGAAAAAGAGACTGAAACAAAGCAGGAAAAGTCTTGAGAGACTCTGACAGCACTTAATTTTTCCCTTGACTTGAATGAGCTTTCCAAGAACTTTATGTCTAAATGAGAACAGAGATTCTTGCAGATTCATTGGAAGTTGCCTTTTAGATCTGGAAACAATACCTGTTCTCAACTCAATTTAACCGCTTCAGTGCTGCTATCCGAGATCTGATATCTGTATGGTAATGGGCCTGTGTGGGGAAAATGAGACTGATCCTAACCCGAGCAGCAGTCCTCACAGCTCCTTTCCAAATATCTGAGGCATAACTTAGTAGCTGGCTCAGTTAGTTAGCATTATTTAACTATCCCAACCCCATTCCTCGCCAATCCTGTCAATGACGTAGGGTATTCCAGTTGCTAGTCTATTTGAAAAATGTGTAAGAGGAAAGAGTTAAAATGTAATGTTTTAAGAGTCTGAGCTTAAATAATTTAAACATGTGACTTTTTGGACAGGAGGAAAAAAAACCCCCCCCCCCCCCCCCCCAAAAAGATCTAAGTCTATTCAAGGGGAAAAGTGTAAGCTATTGCAGAAAAAGTAGTAAAGTTTACCAGAACTAACCCATTACATAATAATAGTCAGTTTTGGTTACCTGTTCTGAAAAAGAGAAAAAAAAAATACTACTGTCTTTTTGGTTGTAGCCGTGTTGGTCTAAGGACATAGGCAGGCAAGGTTCTTTGGGTAGATATGATATCTTTTATTGGACCAACAAAATACTACAACACTTTCAAAAGGCTTCCCTAGAAAACAAAACAGAAAAAAAAAAATCAGGGAAGTTTAGCAAAGAAATGACTGAAACAATATGTTAGAGGTGCACTTGTAATATTAAAAATTGAGAAAGAGACCAGGAAAACATGACACCCATTCATTTTATAAATACAAAAACCTTTATTTAAATCCTATAATTAATCTCACTGTGGAATTTGCTGCTATGAAGAGCTATGGAGGTTGAGATTCTAGCAGGGTTCAGAGAAGAATGAGATGTTGAGTGACCTGATTTTCACTTACCTTAAAACACCTTTCCACAATGTGCAAACAGCCCTCCATTTGCAAAAGGGAGTCAAGCCCTTATGGCTAAGGACAGACATTACACATAAACTGGTTTACATGATCAGAAACTGGCTTAAACCTGTAACAGAACAGATGTTCAGTGCACATAAACCAGCTTGAAAATGGCTGAAACCAGTTTGAGATAAACCTGGTTGAATGTAGTGTCACACTTAACTGATTTGGCTCAAACCAAATGCAATGTCTGTCCCAGACCCCTTGCTAGTTTAAGATAAACCACACACCCCCAACATCCAAGCGTGTTCTCTGGGCTGAGCTGCGCTCTCTGCTCCACAGCAGGGCTAGCTCCTCCCCTCTATTCCCTGGCTGGAACTCCAGCAGAGACTGTAAATACACCAGGGCGCACCTAGCCTTCCCCTGCCCTACCCACCCTCACTCCTCAGTATTTACGCAGGAACCCCCACCTCCCACCTACAACACAGACCCCAGCCCCCTAATGCTGAAAGGTGTCTCAGTGTGTCTCTCTCTTCAATTTCACTGGGACAGGCAGATAGAACAGTGACTGCTTAGGGCTATTTGGAGCTAATCAACAGGTCAGCTGGTAAGAAGAGTTTGAACTAATGGAGAGAGGCTATTGTTTTGCTGATGAGGTAATAATCACTGTTATCAGCTCCCTGCTGGCTTGCTATCCTGTCAGTTTGCTGCAGATAGTATACAGAAGTAGGAAGGGAGATTGAAAAGCTCCATATCATCAACAGATGCACTGCACACCCCGCCTTGCCTCAGAGTGCTAGCAGGGGTCTGGTAACACTTCCACCCCTTGAGCAGCCAGCAGAGAAAAGCCTGGGACCTGCAAGCAACATCATTAATGAGAGAGTCCTGCCCATGCCTCCCTCAGCTCAGTGTTGTGCAAGGGAAGGGAGGGCTGCTCTAGAGACATGTGTCTGAATTTCTTCAGGCCAGAGAGAATCTCTGTCCAGTTACAAACTGGTTCAGCCTAGTCAGGTTAGACTAACCTGCAAACACTGAATCAATTCAGGCTCAGGTTTTTTGAATGTCTGCCCCTAGCCTATATGAACAGCCACTGTCATACTGGTCAGGATAAAAAAGAGATGAACCCTCATGCATCAAGGTATAAAACAACTGCTAAGTGCTGAGGATTTGGGGGTAGAAAATTCTCCTGAATTTTGGTTATTTCATAGTTACCCATTATGAGGCTTCTTGCACCTGGTATTGGCCATTGTCCGAGGATCATTATCTAATAAGAGGAACCATTGCTCCAATCTAGTTGGGCCATTCTTATTCAGTACTGGAATAGCTAAGGAGTTGGAGTAGCTATAAATAATATGTGGCCAGGGCAGGATTTCATGGTTGTTACAGGAACATAAGATTAGATGGGACTTTCTGGGTGACCAAGTCCAGATTCCTGCTATCCACAGACACCTAGGTCATACAGTCTCTTTCATAAACCAATTAGGCCCCATCATAAGATAGTTCTTTGTTTTGTCCCACTGCTCCTATTGGGACGATGCTCTTAAGCTGTACAACATGGCATGTGGAATTTCAGTGCCATCAGGGCTAGAAACCAGGCCCACCTGCTCCAAATGGCCTCAATCAGTGGAGTAAAAGGAAAAATTCCCTTTAGCTGGTAGGACAGAAGGACCAAGAGAAACAGGTAAGTAATCCTCATGCCTTCCAGTGGAGGGCTGCGTGACACAGAAGCTGGCAAGCGACAGCAGAACAGCGCATCTCCTTGCCTTGATGTAAGCAGCCAGAAAACCAAGCGACAGCCAGAATGTTCCCCCAAAAATGTTAATATGTTTGCATTAGCGTTATAAAATGAAGCAAAAACCATATCAAATGTTAGCTGTTTCTTGATACCTTCGTTTTTCTCCTCTAATGTTATCTTCTGCCGCTGCTTCCCTGCACCCTTCCTGTGGAGCGCTGGGGAAGGGAGATGCAGTAAGAGCAGCACTCCTCTGTTTAGTATGCAAAGTGCACTTCTCCCCAGGGAGCTTGTCTCCCTTACTGCCCTCCTGAGACGAAGCTATTAATTTTCCCTTTTTTTTTTAGCCTCCCAGAAAAATCTCCAAATGATTCTTGGTCTCTGCTCTGTTTTGTCACCATTTCCTGTCACCCAGTTACCAAGTTAACTCATTCAGCTGTCACATACATCTCCTTTTACTGCAGAACAATCCAGTGCTACTGTTGCTATAGGCTCAGCTCTGCCACAAGCTGAAGGTGTTCTTGATTGTCTCCATGCAAGTTAGCAGCCTCTGGCTGACTTGTGACAAAATGTCTGAGGCTCAGAAGAAGAGATGTACAGCAGATTTATAGCCATTTGTGACACAACCTAAGCTTAAGGGCGCTTTCTAACAAATGCCTGAATGAGGCATCCAGGTGGAGGCTGGGACTCACAGTAGGTTCTCACATTGTTATAACAACTTCTGCCTCCTGGCCTAGATTATTTCCATTTTTAACTACAACAGCCAAACTTTGAGCCTTAAGCCTTCCACGTCTGCTCATGCAATAGGGAGAGGACAAGGTTCCAGTGCCGCCTTCTCCTGCAAGTGAAATCTTACCGCTTTCTTTCAGGAAATTAAACCCTTGTTTAAAAGCAAAAGCACCTTCATCTGCAATGAGGGGAGAAGGGTGATAAAAGCACTCAAAACAGCAATGGATATTTTAATAGTAAAAATGATTATCATTTGTGCTGACCCATGTTGCAATACCTTTGCATAATCAAAGTAAAATGGGAATTTTCTTGTGTTTCAATTTTGTTACACTTGTGAATACTCTGAGAGATGATATAATCCTAATTAAAATGACAGAGAATGGGATTCCACATGGCATATGTGATGCTTTTCCTTGACAATGCCACTTCGCAGTGTGACAATGTGGGGATTTTGGTGACAGATGTAAATGCAAGAGTGATAATAGAGAAAAGTGTAATTGTTTTATCTGTATATAATTTATACTCCTCCTACTCTATCATCTTGAAAAAATATGTGTCAGGTGGAATAGATTATTTATATACTACAGTAAACCATAGTGTAGGGTTTCAGTTGAATTAAACACCAGGATGTCCCAATATTCAGTGTAGGCCTGTGGGTTTTTTTGAAGGCAGCTAGTGAGTTGTCAGGAGACCTACAATTTTGATCGTAATCACAGCAGTGCTACAAGCCTCCTTGCTCTGCTTTCAGTGTTGTCATAATCTTAGATCTGATAGAAACAAGCAGATCTGTAACTTGGGATGGATTAGCAAATGCTGGTAGAACCCCAAACCAAAACGGGAGGTTTATCATCTCTAGTTCAGAAACACAAAGTTATGCAAATAGCATAACTGGCTAATTGACGCCAATTCATCATGTGGTGTTTTACAGCTGAGCCCAGGAGTTGAACCTACAGATTTTGCTTCTTATGACTGAAATTAAAATCTAAAGTTTTTCAGGAACAGTGCAACTTTACACGAGCTGCCACAATGGACTAGAATCGATTACATCACTGGGTTTCCAAATGAAACAATCATCTCTGTTGCCTGGAAAATCTTTTGCTGCTTGCAAATCTTCTTTGGACTGCATTTGAATTTTTTATAATTCTGAGATCAGTGATTTTTCCCCATACTTATCTTCAGGTGAAACCTGGTGTCTACAGTGATGCTTAGGGACAGATGAGCAGGTGCAATGTATATGGGATTTAGCTATGTGATGCCCACTAATGTTAACCGCTGGAAATGTACCCCTCAGATATAACACAGCTTGCACGAGTGAAGCTGTGCTCCTCTCCTCTGACTTGAACAAAAGAATAGAGTGTCTTATTTGCTCTACTGTGTTTCCTTAGCTGTTTATAATCTGTTATATAGCATAAACCGCTCCAGGTCTTTCCACCCTCATACATCAATGTCAATGATTTGCAGGGCTGTTGGGAAGTATAGGCACAAGGCTGTAGTCTGCATTCACAATATGTAGAGAGGGAGGAACCTATTACATTCTCCTTCAGTGTCTAGCTTGGAAATTCCCTGTTGGGAGGAGGATATTCAGGGAGAATAGCAGCACACTACTCAGCTTTGGAGAGGAGTCAAATGGGAAACTAACACATTTCCTGAAAAAGAAACCACAAAAAGCCACATTTTGCGTAAGGAACGTAATTAAATTAAGTTTCCAAAGCAAAAGAAAAAAGGTATTAAATTAACATTCGCTCCAATGCAGACAGCTGAAAGATAACTGCTTCTAAATGCTTACTTCAAATAAAAAAGCAGTTTGTGTGGTCAGTTGAGAAAGTGTAGGTTAGTAATTAAAGCAAGACGTAGGCAGGATGCCTCCATTATACTCCCAGCTTGGCTTTTTATCCTCTGACCTTCAGCTAGTTGTTTACTCTCTTTCTGCATCTCATGTGTAAAAGAAACTGCTTGCTTCTTTTATTTTTTTTAAATAGTCTTTAGATAAATTAAATTGTAAATGCGAATAATAGTCTTCACTGATCAACCAAACTGCAAGAATTAATAGCATAATTGGACAGCAAGACCCAGTGCTTTCAGAGGTTAAATAGAAATTAAGTTGCTCTTAAATAAGGTTGGAGAAAGAAAAGCAAAGACTTTTTCTATTTGTGTTAACTGGAACATTAGCACTCAGCAAAATTCAACTTTCTACTGTATTTGAAGTAATTCAGCAGACATAACACGATTAGAATGCCTTTATTTCCTTGAATCTTTTAAATCTTGGTTTGTATTTCTCAAGGGTTTTTGTGAATGTCTTGACAAATGGTTACGGACAAGCCTTAATCTTTGATTTTCTTAAATAATGGCATTGTATTGAGTTAACAACACATACAGCTGACACACAGAGATGGGATGGTTTAGTCTTGCTGAGTGTACTCAGTCTGGTTAGTAACAGATACCAGGAAAGTATTACATGGTCTCAAACTTTAAAATAATTAAATTCTTCACATTACGTTCTTGCAAATCTAGACCAACTTGCAAATACATTTACTGAGACACTTGCCATTTTTGTACAACTACTGTTTCAAAGCAGGGAAGCCATCACACTGAGTGCATTTACATGTGCAATTAATGTGCAGAAATGAACTCTGGCACACTTCATACCGGAGTCAACAGCTCCCAGGCACAGCGTCTGTATGTGTGCCCAGGACCGCAGCACTTTGAGCCAGAGCAGTCCCTGGGCTGGCAGAGGGTCTGGGGGGGTCAGCCCTGGACTCCAGGTGGCCGTGTTGGAGGGCTGGCTGGGGCATGAGGGTGCTCAAGTGTGGTGCTAAGTGGCAGGCAGCCCACACACTTTAGCACCCTCGTTCCCTAGCCAGCCCCTATCACAATCTGCACGTGCATTTGATCACGTGTAACTGCTTCACCGTAGGATAATATTGTCCCCAACAGTACTACCTTATGGCAAAACTTAATTTACTGTGCCCTAATACCAGCGTGTAAACTGTGACACTTTACTGTGGAGCTAATTAGTCTACTCCACAGTAAACTGCACGTGTAGATGGACCCACAAAGAATTTTAAGAACTACTGGTATTTTAAAAAAGTGGTGTAAACAGACTGCTCCTGCCAAGTCGTGTAAAACACTTTTATGAACTTGCCTTCTTTCTTCCCATCAGAAACACCAGGGCCAAAACTTCTTATCACTGCAAGTGTCACTGATAAACCAACAGATTGTCTGGAATTTGTATAGTTAAATTATTTTAATAAAGCTGTTTCCTTATTTCAAGACAAGCTGGGTGTTCACTTTTGGCAGAAAACTTTCTTGGCAGGGGTGGAGAGGAGCAGTCAAAGAGAAACAAACCTGCTTTCCACCACGGTTCTCTATTATATCATTTGTAAGACCTGGTTCATAGTGCTTCCCATGGAATGAAACAAATTAATGACCTGTTTAAAATAAGCAGTAAAAACTTTTATTGCTTATTTAGAACTGCACAGCCTGTGTTAAGGATAAGGATACATTAACACATTCATTTTATT
>NW_005842455.1:182989-200124 GCF_000455745.1 Alligator sinensis | reverse complement strand
AAGAGTGTGGTGACTCACTGCTGTATCAGTCCTTTATTTTCCACTCTGCAGTACTATCTACCACATTGTTTGTAGCCAAGAGCAGTGCGTACAGTATTTGGTTATTATCTGTACTAAAGGCTAGTATCTGGCTAACCCTTCTGACATTACATTTAACCTTCCAAACATAATGCTCTAAAAACATGCATATCTTCATGTTCATGTGCAACTGTATTTACATAAATAAATCCATTGATTTCAATGGATACATGGCATAAATGTGCCTCAAACACAAATAGGTGATGGGCAGAGCCATACAGGCTTGATGATACACTGAAAGATGGGGTTTATAATCTCTAGTTTAGTGGCACATGTTTTATCCAGCCAGAGAACTATTTTTTAAAATCTGTTGTGTATAATTTATCGGTGTCATGATAGTTCCTCATAACTGTATTCCTTGCTTGTGAACAATACTGCATGAACATATTTCTTTGTTCTGGATGTTAAGTGTTATTTGAGACTGAGGTCAGTGGAGCTATGTTGGAAAACATGGCCTTTTGTCAAGAACTGGTATGTAAAGATAGAATAAAGCAGGGGTAGGCAATGTTTTTTGGTCGGAGTGCCGAAACCCCCCACAATGCCTACCTTGGAAGGTGCTGGAGTGCTGGCATGCCAGAAAAACAAACTGAGGGCAGGGGGTACATGGCAGGATGCCCTGTGTGTGCCCCTTGCCCCTGACCCCCAGCCCTGTGCCCCCCCAGCCCCGCAGCCTGGGCTCTGTGGCTGGCAGCAGCTACCCAGAGCCAGGGCTGGCTGCAGCTGGGAGGCTGCAAACAGCTGCGCTGGGCTCTGGAGCCCTGGCATCAGCTCTGGCGTGTGCACCCGCATGTCGGGGGGGGGAGCTGAGGCAGCACAACTCTGGTCTCTGCCACGCTCCTGGAACAGAGCTGGTGAATGGGCTCCAGAGCCCGGCGCAGCTGTTTGCAGCCAGCCTGGCTCTGGGCAGCAAGCAGCGGGCAGGCTGCAAAGAGCTGCGCCAAGCTCCACAGCTCTGGCATCAGCTCCATGCTGGCAGCAACTGCACGGGCACCTCGGGGCATGCTGGGGGTTGCCGACCCCTGGAGTAAAGAGTATGGGATAGTGGGGGAGAAACAGAAATTCTGATTTTTTCTTTTTTTCTACAATTACTTTTGTTATGGCATTTCCTGGGTTTTCAGGGGCTGTCTAGATGAAAAGTCTTTTTCTTCCATATTACTTGGACATTTTAGTACGTAATAAAGGCCACGTTTAAATATGTTTTTATGTCATAGTTTTTTACATATTCAATGAAAAGCAGACACACTTTCCAGTTATAATGTGCACTATCTTCCCTTTGATATTTTAGTTTCTGAAGTGTCAGTCATATATAACTGCTGTCTCGAATTACTTCCACATAGTGCTATACAACTTTAACCTCTTAGGGTCACTAACAAGTGGTGGCTAGATCCTGTTGTTCATCCTGAAGTACTTGATTCCTCAAACAGTCCCACAGATGTCAGCAGAACTACTCGAGCATTCTGCTGTAAATGAGTAAGGGAACATAATCCAGCACTGAATAGTGAGATCTACTGTATTAGAAAAATGTCACTAGCGTAACTAAATCTTACTATTCTAAGTAGATCAGTGTTAGAGCCTGTTGTATAGGCACAAACTGATCTAAGCCTACTTGATAGCAGTTTAGCTCAACTTTAGAACTGCCTCAGGTTCTCTAATATTTTTCTGATATTCTAGTTTTTTTCTAATAGCAACATATAGACTAGGAATTAGGACAGGAGGCTGAGCACCAGGATTCCCAGGTTTTCCTTTTGACTCTGCTATGGTCTGACTTAGGCAAGCATCACTGTCCTGATGAGAAAACCTGTTTCAGACAACTGTACAAGGTTTACAAATTGCTTTGCTTCTCAGAAGACGAGCTATTTAAATGGAAAACATTGCATTTCCTTTTAATAATATCCATTAGGCACCTCTGCCCCCAATAACACAACAATCTCAGGTATGATAATAACATGATGCAGCTGAAGGAGTTTAAAGAAGCTCCACCCCATACATTTTCAAATATTTGTGTGTTTCCTACTTGAGTGTGTCTGTGCCAATGCCACAATCCATACTGGCCTCCTGAAGTGTTTGGACCAGCTGCTGCAACCCTATTGTATAGGGACTATTTCCTATTCGCACATATATTCTGTGTTTTTGGTTGTAGCTGTGTTGGTCTAAGAACATAAGCAGGCAAGGTTCACACCTAACAGATCCAGACCAGAGGCGGGCAGTTATTTCAGGTGGAGGGCCGCTTTCTGAGTTTCGGCAAGCCATTGAGGGCCGCATGACAGGCAGCCCAGGGCATATTAATACTAATTTTATAAATTTTTTAGGGGCCCCACGGGCCAGATAGAATGGCTTGGTGGGCTACATCCGGCCCACGGGCTGCATTTTGCCCACCCCTGATCCAGACCATGCCAGGGCAAGAAATGCAAAACTTGCTAACACATCTCCACCACTCCAACAATTACTACACCCCGCAACAGAACCATCACTATTTCTGGATCTTACAGCTGCATCTCCAGAAATGTTATATATCTCATTCAGTGCAACAAATGCCCTGATAGAAAATATGTAGGAGAAACCGAACAACAACTGTGCACCAAAATGAATGCACATCGAAAATCTATCAAAGACAAGAATACCCAATTGCCTGTGGGGGCACATTTCTCACAAGACAACCACTCCCTCTCCAATCTCTCAGTTCGAATCCTCAAAGGGAATTTACAAAACACCTTTCATAGACAAGCCTATGAACTTCACTTCATAAATCTATTGGATAAAAAACATCATGGACTCAATATAGACATTGAATTTATGACACCTGCCTGATATCTGACTCACCAGGCACCTGCCAGACCTGATCTCTTATATTTTTCTTTCCCCACCCCCTTCTCCCTTCCTCTACCCTACTTTTCAGCCTTTTGTCTTCCTAATTTCCTATTTCCTTTTTCACAGACAGACTCTTTTATACCTTGAATTACTACCACTGTAGAGTCCCCCTTACTCACCTTTGTCTTTTTCCCCCCTCCCTTCCCTGCTCTACCTTTTGTTTTCCTAATTTTTACCTATTTACATCCTCACTGACATCCTGTGACACTTTTAGCTTCTCTCATTCCTTGGAGTCTCAGAACAGCAGAGACTTCCTATGCCTGAAGAAGGAGGATTGTGCCCAAAAGCTTGCTAAGAAATTTTCTCCAGCTACTCAGTTGGTCTAATAAACGATATCATATCTACTCAAAGAACTTGCCTGAACCATAAATGCATGTTTCAAACAGACACTTGTACACTCTGGAGTTCAATCTGAATATAAAACACATGGACAGACATGAAACTCAGCTCACTGGAAAGGCAGCTCGTAATAGATGATCCTAATTCCAAGAGAAACAAAAAGCAGATGAACTTGATATTCCTGTTTTATAACCAAAGATATTACAGGCAAGGGTCCCATGTGTCTGGTGGAAGCAACAGTACAGGGAGCCCTGGGTGCAGGTTCTCTTCCCATGAAAGACACCACTGTATTTTAGACCATCCTGCTGACAAATGAACAGAGTAACTGGCATACCTGAGTGTAGACTTCATTGACTGCTATTTATTTGTTTCACGAAAGCTTAGCTAAGTTAGGTAAAAAACAGATCAAACCATTGTTAGGAATGGGAATAACATCTGCATATAAGTAGCAAGTGTCAAAAATAAGGGGCAAGATAATCCACTGTTTTATACAAAACAAGACTTAAAAGTTGTCAAGTGGTGGCTTTCTTCTCCAGTTTCAGCCAGGTGTACAGAACCCAAAAAAACTGCAAGCCAGTGGAAAAATGAGCCTGACAGCTACCAGTCTTCAGGGTTTATGCTATGTGCTGAGTACCAGTTGGACACAGAAAGGAATCCCTCCTGTCAACTGTATAGCAGAACAATAAATGCAAAACTCTAAAACACTTGGTTCAGAGATGATATCTTTTATTAGACCAACTAAGAAATTGCAAGAAAAAAATCTTTCTTTGCAGAATGAGAGGCATTCAGCCTTGTATATATCTTCTACACATCCAAGGGGCATTGAGAGCTTGATCTAGCTAAATCATTGGTCTGTTGTAGTCTATTGAATTCTGTTAGGGGGTAAAGTAAATATTTCAAGTAGGATTTGGCTAGTTTACAGAGGCCTGGTGAGAGATAGGTGGGTTTACACATTTTCTGGATGATCAATCAGAAGTTTGCTATAGATAGACTATTTGCTGTTGGTACAGGACATAGGAACTGAAAGTGAATCTTCTCCAGATGACAGTATTCTATACAGTTCAGTGTCTCTAGCTATACCTCATCTCAGCACAGTTGTTCATTACGTGTGCTGTATCCTATCAGGAATTTTACTCCTTCCTCAGACACTTTCTTTCCTCTCCAGCTTTCTCATAACCCTCTATGACACAGGTATCCAACTGGTGGCCCACAGGCCACATGTGGCCTACAAAGAGTTAAATTGTGACTCCTGGGCTCCTGCCTAGCTACTACTGCCTCCATCAGTCCTACTGCAACAGCAGCTGGAGTCTCCAGACTCCTCTTTCTCTCCTCTGGCTTCTGTATTTCTGTGCCTGTCCAGGGGTGGAGTGGCACAGCACAGCACAGCACAGCACAGCACAGCACAGGATGCTTAGGGTGAGGCAGGTGCACATTGCAGTGGAAGGATGAGTCCACACAGGGTTGTCATAGCATTGCAGTGGGGGAGCATCTATGTGACATGTGGCCCAGGGATCCATGCAGCCTGCAAGGTGTGTGGCTCCCCTTATAAGTTGGACAGGCCTGCTGTATGACATTGGGTGTCACTATACATCCAGAACACTTCTTATGTTTGCTATACTTGCAAACTGTTGAATGAGAGATGTTGTTATTTGCCTCTGTCTATCAGAAATGCAAAGCAGCCCCTGAATGGGCCTAAGTGGTAGTGGAGAAGAAGAGAGTGCAGTACTAGAGCAGTCTTAGGACGACAGATTCTAGCCAGACGGTGGAGCAGATGCATGGAGTATGTACCAATGCCAAATTAAAATGAAAAACAGAATTGTTACTACTCAATCTCTTATTTTTACCTCCTCCTCCCCTTGGTCTGTGGAAAGGGAATTAAAAAATTCCTTTCAGCCAACGCTACAGCCTAAGCCAATGCCCAAGGCAAAAAAAAAAGCCCTCTGGACAATAAGGCATTCTGTTCAGTGCTGTTGTCACAAAACATGAAGTTTCCAAAACGTCCTCTTTGCAAATAACCTGCAGTTACAAAGTTCCAGCCATACCTTTATTTACATATGCAGGTGACCCTACTTTGTTAGTCCCCCATCTTCAGGACTCAGCCCTTTAATTTGCAGTATTAGGAAAAAAGAGAAATTTAGCTGCTGAAAGATCAACATTGTTAAAAAAACAATCAAGCCACTTATTTAAGTAGTGCCACATGGAAGTAAGAGTCCTATTATGGGCAATGTCAACGTTAGCACCTCACAGGTACAGACAGCAAGCTCAAGTCCAGACTGCAATCTGAAACGCTTGCTTGCTTTCTAGGGAAGCCAGCCTGACATGTTGGCACTAACCTGTCTTCTACAGTACACAATCCTTCATGAGAGATGATAGTCCCATTAGCTTTTAACAACTTGTTTGTACTGTAGGTAAATTGGCATGACCTTACTTTCTAATAATTATGGAAGGCTATTAAAATAAAGCCATGGCTCAAAATGGTATATATTGATCTATGCCATTAAGTGGAGGACATCACTGATGTCAGTTCAGCAAGCTAAGTATACAAGCCTGTCTCTGAATGGAAGAAATACCAAACTGAAACGACATTAGTATTCCTCACTAAACAGCAGGACTCTGTCATTCGTCTTTAGCAGCAGACTGTCCTAAGTATAACACATCTTAGACTCTGTGGGGGAATGTCAAGAACAAGGTTATTCCCATTTAAAGTTTAAAATGAATGTCAACTCATCAGAGCAGAGGCTTCTGGGATATCACCCGACTAGTTTTACTACTCAGTACAAAGTCTTTCAATGGGCAGGCTTGTGAAGTCATCAGAATCCGTTCATGGAAGACCAGCCTCATTGAGCAGAGCCTTATCCATTTGTTGTACATATACAAACTCTGCTAACCTTTCCTTTCTTCTTCTCAGAGAGGTCCCTTGAGTGAAGATTAATTGGCACTTTATTGGCAGACACTGCAGAGGGGGCATGGAGACTGGATTAGCCTCTTGCCTCCATGGAGACTGGCCTCTCTCCTAGCCAGATGGATGCACGTTGGCAAGGCAAGGTAGGGAAGTTTTCATACCCAGTGGCCATGTCTACATGAGACGCTGACTGCGCAGTAGCCCCATACAACTGTGCAGTAGTATTGCATGGCAATAACCATGATGCAACACTACTATGCAGTAGTATTAGGCTACTGCGCGTTAGCATCATGAAAAAGATGTTTGTCGGCATTACTACACAGTAACTCGGCTTACTACACAGTCATTTAGTACTTGTTTATACAAGTACTAACTGACTACGTAGTAACGACATCGCAGTCAACATCTTGTGTAGATGCAGCCAGTGCTGCATAGCCTGTAGGGACAGGACTTCCCTCCTAGAACCGTCACTTTGCAAAGATAGTAAAATCAAATTTTTAATAGTGCAAATGAGAACCTCATCTGGTCATCCTGATGCATTCAGATAAATACAAAGCTTTAAAGCTACCTGCCTCTACTGCTTCACTCTGTTTTTAGAAATGGCTATAGAGTCACTCCAGAATAAAGCAAATAAATCTTAACCTGAGCCATAAAGATGATGGAAGTGTTGGATAGCCAAGCCCTCTTTGTGCACTGCTGACATCATGACACTGGTTTACTTCAACAAAACTCACAAAATACGGTTGACTGCAAAACCTTGTATTATTTTCTAGTAGCTGATTCTGCCAAGAAATGCGGAAAAAATAACATCTGCTAGATAAATTTGATTTCCAACCAAGCCCCATCTTGCTAATATTTATTACCAGACATAGTAATTGCTGCCACTGTGAAAGATGTAGTTTAACTTTGTGTCATTGCTCCTGCTACTCAACAAATCCTACAGTGGCTGATTTAGGTAAGTGTCTATATTCTGGAGCACACTTAGGGATGTAGTTGAGTGCTATCCTGAACCAGGACATAGGGCTGGCACTATGGTTCAGCCTGATGAAGCCTATTTGTGTAATGCATATTCCAGACAACTCCCAATCCTGCAACAAGCTCAGTGTGGGATGCTTGACGTGGCATCTGGAGCCCCACTCCAGTCAGACAGGACTCTCTCTCTAAGTTTAAACCCCTGGCATATAACATACTATTCACATCACTACAGAGTTGAAGTCTCTATATGGGAAGCACATAAGCCCTGCTAGTGCACTTGTACCAAGGTGCATACTCCTTTTGCCTTCAGCACGCACATGGCAAATCCTTTCTTTGCACATTCATTGACAAGTCTATTTTCCTTGCCTGGTTTCCTGGGAGTCTGTATTGGCTGTGTGTCAAGCCAAGTGTTCATTTTGCCATCTACATAGCCAGAGGGCTTAAATGATGCCAGCCAACTCTTGTTCAACTCGCATTACTGTTTTATAACATGTCATGCTTAGTGATATTGAAAGGAAAAGCCAATAAAAGGAAAAATAATCTTGTGATTAAACAATGCACTTTTGGTTGTTGGCTGCTGAAACTGGCACCATGCCCCTCTCTGTTATGGCAGAACAGAGCCAGTCTACTGACTTTACCAACCAAAGGATTTTAAGAAATAAGAGTCTCTTGCTATGAATGATCAAAGAGTGGTCTGGAAAGAAAAAGAGAGGCCTAGTTATTCATCAGTTCAAGCTAATTTGATCATGGAAGGACACTGACGTTGTCTATTTCAGACCCAGAGATGGACAGAATACAGTTTGGTTTTTTTGCAGGGCAAACAGCTTGCAGATACATTTAAGTATACGCTATTATTTACAGTGAATGACATTTTTCCTCCTGTCCGAGAATCATCCAAAGTGTTCTTGAATTTAAAATTACTTGCAAGATATTTCAACAGCCAATTTTGAGATAGCAGATCACTTGCAGACTGAAAATGAGAAGGCCTGCTCAGCACTTGCAGCCTCAAAAAAAGGTGAACACATCATTTAAAGCTTTGTTCTGGCTCTCTGCCAAAGGATGAATTTTTTTTCCATTGTCAGTATGTGCTATGGGTGTTGCACTGGTTAGGGCAAGCAAAGGGGACCTGTTACAGCTCCCTGAGCTCAGGTAACTAACCACCAGGGTGAATTTTAAATGTTATGATTACAAAATTTGCTATTCCCTTCTGGTGAATGTTAGGTCTTAAAATCGAATTCACAGGAGTGTTTCCTTTAGGTAAATTCAAGTGCTCAAATGTTTGTAGGAACCCAAAACTGAAAGGATAGTAAATTCAAACAGCAAATTCACTTTCAAATAAATGCTCTGTTTGCCCTTACCATCCACCCAGCTGTAATGCATGTCTGCCAGGTACCCCAAGGACCTGAAATAGAAACATTAAGTCCTACATCATTTCTAATGAAATCACTTATCTTGCCAGTCCTGCTCCCTCTTTCCACCTAGGCAATGCAGCCTGTTTGATGAGAAGGCTGAAGGTGTGTAACTAATGATTCTTCTACCTTGTTCCCCACCACTAACGGGATAGAAAGGGCGAGTGGGACGCGCAAGATAAGTGATTAAATTAGAAATGATGTAGGACTTCAATGGCTCTATTTCAGGTCCTTGGGGTACCTGGCAGACCTGCATTACAGCTGGGTGGATGGTAGGGGCAAACACGTCCTTTGTTTGTCACAAATATCCTCTTAGCTGACTACAGAACCTGATCACCTTACATGCATAATATTTTCAGGTAGCCCAAGAGTGCCTCACAAGCACCCTTCCTGTGCCAAAGAGCTATCATCTAAGTCCTGCTGCATGTCGGTCTCATCTGAACAGCACCACCACCACCAAAAGGAATGTCAACAAGTATTTTGAAATGCTATATTCTCATCAGTGACTAAAATCCTCTTAATGCCTGACTTCAATAGATCTACTAATGATAGGTAGTAAGCACTTTTATGTGCCGTGGTGTTTGCAGAATCAGGCCATAGCACTGTGATGAAATACATCTTTCAAAATGGCTTTCTAAGAAATAGTTCTTCCTGGCAATATTACCAGGCTGTCTCCACACGAATCCAGCAGCATAGTTATTTCTGACTAGAAAATTCTAACAATAGCACCATTGCCCAGAACAAGCGATATTTAAATAGGAGCATCTCTGTTTTCACTTAAACTTGTGTTAAATTAATGGCCATTGCAAAAACCTGATTAGCAGGTTATAGTGATCTAAATCTTATCTTTCGGTCATAAGGGAGCTTTTCATTGAAGGTGAACACTAAAATTGTTTTTAAGATCCACATCTTAAAATATAAGCATATATTGCACTGGTGCTATGGCACACCTACATACTAGGCCTGTGCGACTCACCAGGTCATGCCGGGCAGGGGTGATCCCTGTTGCCCCCCACTGCCCCATGCTGCAAAGGGGGCTCTGCATGAGCCCCCTTAGCCCCCCACCCCGTCCCAGCCCGCTCTGCCTGCCCCAGCTCCAGCCCTTTAAGGAAAGAAAAAACCGAGAAAAACCCCCAGACTCACCAGTTCCTGCTGGCGGGGGGCGATCCCCGCTGCCCTGTACTGCATGGTGGGCTCTGCACGAGACCGCCGAAGCCCTGAGGCTGCCGCGGGAGCTGGTGAGTCCCAGGGCTTCTCTTGGGTTTTTTTCTTAAGCAGGGCATCCATGGGGGGGGAGGGGGGCTGGAAGAGCAAGGGTGGGGTGGCAGAACTCCCCATGCACCCTGGGGCAGTGGGGGCAGCGGGGATCGCCCCCCCGCCCAGCAGCCACGGTGGGGGGGCTGTGGGAGCGGGTGGGTGTTGGGGGAGCAGGAAGGGACTGGGGGCTGGCTGGGGTTCTCCCCATGGTCCCTTCCCCTGTCCTCCGCCACCTACGTACCAGCTCCAAGTCTGGCTCCAGCTCCCTGCTGCAGCTGGTGGAGACTGTCCGAATCACCGAAGCGCTCCGAATCTTTTCCGAAGATTCGGAGAGCTTTGAATCGATTCAGACCTTTTTATTGGTCCTCTGATTCGATTCAGATTTGGAGATTCAGCCACTGAATCAGGTCAAATCTCCTCTGAATTCAGTCAGCAGCCAAAGCTTCACACAGCCCTACTACATACAAAACTGGCTTCCATAAATGAATCCTAGCATTTAAAGAGAATCCTACCTGGACGTCTGTACTTGTTTCCTCTACTGGATAAACTGTACCCGTTGTCTAGCTCACCAGGTAGTCACTGGCATGTGCTGATACAAAGGTCATGACTGTTACTGGATGCTGTGCATCTGTAGGTGATTGATAACCCTACTGTCCATGTTACGGTCAGATCATTAAGCATACTGAGGTGCCTCAACAGCCTATAATTTGTTTAAAGGTGCCAAATTCTCTGTGCCCAGGCACTCCAGACAGAGCTCCCATCATGACTAGTCACACCTCACATGGCCCAGTCACTCTGCTAATTTCCTTCCCTGTATTTAAAAATCCACAGGTTTCCATTCACTTTTCAGCTCAATCTCTCCTTTACACCAGGTATTGGAAACACTAGGTGTGTAAATATACTAGGAGGCTTGTTTTCTTTTTATCCATATAGCAAATTAACACCAATAAGATGGAAAGGTAATTGTCAGGTTCCTTTTCTGAGGAAATTCTTTCTTACTGTATTGGATGAATGTGTGCAAGCTATTTTTGCTACAACTGACAAGTGCCACATGTATATGCTTGTATGGGACAGCAGATTGGATTTAAATTAATCCCAGAAAAGCCTGCTTTCTTAAATTAGTCCATTTGCCTGAAAACTCAAACTATGAGAGTAGCTTTAAACATATTGGACAGTTTGAATTAAAAAAAAAAAAAGGTAGTTAATTGTCATACAGATCACAGGAATTAACTACCTTTTTTTTTTGGTACCCTGACTGCTCCCAATAGCTGTGGAGCTTCTGATGTCCTCCAGTAGTGTTTGCAAGATCACCACAGACCCTTAATAGTGTGCACGGTTCATTTGTTGCCATGGGACGATTTATGTTTGTAACCATTCTGCCCAGAAGTGTTTGCCATTACGAGGCCCAGAGCCTATCCCAAAGACATAGGTAAGACATCCCTTCATGTCATCCATACTGCTTCTGCCTCAGTGACTTAATGGGTGCATCTACATGTTCATTAATGCACTTTTGCTAGTCCACATTAAATTTAGTACCTTTTTTAGTGCAGTAGCCTAATTTTCCTGTGCATTAGTGTATTAGCACAGTTTTTGCCATGATGCTGTAATGTGCAGTAAAGTAGGCTACTGCACATTAAAGCACAGGTGTAGATAGATGCGCCCAATCTGTATAACATGTGTCATTTCCGGCAGCAAATTAGAGAGGGCTGGAGAATCTCACATCAGAGAGGGCCAGGTACAAAGACTATAGGGTGGACAAAGGGATATTATTATTAACAACAATTAAAAAGGGGCGGGGGTGTTTGTGTTTCCTTAGTTAAGAGCATTTCTATTAGAAAAATCTTGTCCTTGGAGTTAATAAACCAGGCTATCAAAACTTGCTCTAGGCTAATTTTTGGCCTAGAGAGAAATGTAGTCTCTTCATACAAATGAAATTCCCAGTGACAGAAATAGATAAAGGGTAGATCCCCTGAAGCTTCAAAAAGGAAGTTTAAAAATCAGCACCGCAAAGGAAAATGCACGCTTATTTTTGTGTCAGATGCTTGTTTTCTTGTAATTCAATAGCAGCCACGGGTTTTGTTAACACTACTTTGCAAATACTCCACAGCATAGACTGGTTGCTTTTTGATATTTATGAAACATTCAAGTGGTGAACTGACTGCACATGCTCTGTAACTTGTTTTTCAAGCCATTTGCCATGTGCATCTGTATTAACAATGCAACAGCAGCTCCACAATGGAACAAATACCTCATAAATATGGATTTACACAAATGACTAAAATAACTCCTGTAATGAGGGCAGTTGAGAAGTATAGGCTCACAATAAGGCAGCATTTAAGGCAGACCTCAATTTTTGACCAAACATACGGTGCATGACTCAACTTGCCCAAACCCCTTATAAATCTGCAATATCACTTTAAACAAGCCAGCAGAGGATAAAATAAATGGAAGAAGATTAAAATGAATGCAAAGTTCACATAAATAAATTGAATATTTATTGTTGCATTACATCTTCAAACTATATAAACAATTGTAAGGACATTCTGTGGTTATGCTAAGCCCTTGTGACAACTATGACCTTTACTGTGGCAGCAAAATGCCAAAAATCCCCTTAGATTTAGCAATATTTTGTGACATAACAGTCCTGCAGTTATTTCCACAAGCAATTAGACTAAAAGCTGCATTGATTGTAGTCAAAAGGGCTGTGCCAAGACAATGCAGCCTGTTTGAGGAGAAGGTTGAAGGTGTGTAACTAATGACTGATAAATGCCCAACACTTCTACCTTGTTCCCCACCACTACCACCACCATACGTGTTACCAGTAAAAAATGACTGAAACAGAAACACAAGAGTGTATTCCAGCAGGGGTGCAAAAATTCACACCCAGCTATGTCCAATCGCCCTAGAAAGTAAACACATACTCTTAACAGGAAATATTAGTGATCCTGGAAGGTGCCAGATTATTTAGCCCAGCACCACGGTTCCTCTTTCACAATCAGGATAGCAGCTGAGACGGACACACCAGAGCATCCTGCATTCAGGCCAACCAAAGCCAAGGAAGCATAGTAGTTAGGGGTGTAGGGGGATAACAAGTTACTGGAATTACAAAATATACAACTATGCAGAATCAGGCCATGGCTTCTATTAATGTCAAGCTAAAAGACTAGGCCAAAAGAGCAGTGAGGATGGTGGCAGGAATGATGCTGGCAAAAATCTCAGACATGCCTGGCTGGAGATGAATGTAAGGGATACGGATGGCTCACAAGTAAGCAATGGAGAGGGTGTGACAAAGTTTAATGACAGAGCATGAAGGAAAGTGAAGATGACTGAAAACATGGGAGAGAAATAGGACATGCAGGAAGGAGCAGCAACGGATGAAGAAACACTGACCTCTGGTTCTATCAGTGACAGATGAACAACATGTCTGTACATATAAAGCAGCCAACTGCTTACATGTGGTATACAAGAGAAGGAAAGTGTCGAGGACAGGGAAAAGGGAAAGAGGAAGACAAGAGCTATGGAGGCAGTATAAAATGTTGCTAGTGGAGGTCTAACATAGTAATGGAATTATTTAGGGTTTAACAGGCTCTTTCCTGCCCATGGCAGGGGGTTGGACTCGATGACCTACGGAGGTCCCTTCCAACCCTAACATCTATGAAGCGATGAAAGGGAATATTGTTTATGTACAGGAGGGGTGCTTTAAAGATTTCCCTACCTCCAGAGGACTTTGTTCCCACAGGTTACTTTTGAACCATCCATGCCAGGAAAGACTTAGCCCTGCCTCAAAAATGCCACTGAAGCTTGGCAGTGGAATGAATTAGGTTGCTATCTATGGAGGGGCTTGGCATCACACACCAGCGGTTTCTAGAATGTAAAATGCTTCTTGGAAACACCCCAAAACCAGAATTGGCATTGAGCCAAAAGCTAGCAAGCACCATGATCTGCAGCCCAGGCAGCTTCCTTACAATGACTCATCAATATTTCAGTAACTCGGGCCAGAGGGGTAGCTCAATTTTTCAGTAGTTCATGCAGTCCGTGGCCTTTGTTGGTCATTCCTGGCAGAGGAGTCAATGGTTATGGTTAATGGTAAATTGTGATGTGGGTTTGTCCACTATAAACTGGGCTGGCTTCAAACAGTTGCCAGTTATAATGCTTGATCACTGCTGACCTCTGGTTCCATCAGTGACAGATGAACAACATGTCTGTACATATAAAGCAGCCAACTGCTTACATGCAACATTGGAGATATTAAGACAGGAGAAACCAAGTTTCTCCTTGGCAAGCTGAAGGAGCAGATGCACTAACCCAGCACTGAAGGGAGCCAGTTCAGACGGACACAAGAGTCCATGAACATTTAAAATAGTTTCTTTGGGGGAGGGGAATTGCTCATTTTCATTAGTACAATGCTAAGACTTCCTGTCATGATCAAAATCCCTTTCTGATCAGTAGCTGGACTTCCTGGCCTGGAGACTATACAAGACTACTCTTGTAAAACAGAATAAGGCGGCAAAGTTTACCCAAGAGATTGCCAGACCTTAAACTCAATTGGCCTGAGCTATACCAGAAGCAACCAGCATGCAGAAATGACTCCTGCAACAAACGTAGATAATTTGTTTTGCCCTCCTATGATAATCACAAAAAACATATTATCAATTCTACCTACACCTGAGGTCTCTTGTTCCCATCTTGCTTTCAAAGGCTGGATGAAAAAGTTGCTTCACAAAATGGTCTTGTTGCACTCTACCAAGTCAGGCTTCCAAGCCAGCATGAATGCAGCCTCTGTTCACAAGGAGCTTACTGAAGGATTAGGGCCCCACTGTAGACAGCAGGCTAAATACTAATGCATGTGACTCATACTCCAACACTTAAAATGTGTCAGCTATGCATATGTATCATAGCAGTTATGCTAGGAAAAGGAGAGATAGGACTTTTACCCCAGGGAACATTTGGCTTTAGTCCATGGCAGGGCACTGTTGGTGTCTGCCACTTTAAGGGGTGAACCAACCAGCCAGCAGGTGCTTGATTGTGGTGACCATTTTAGATAGCCACAGATAGTGCCCCCTGGCATCAGGGTAAGAATAGGCAACCTCCTCCCTAATTAACAGCATAACTGCATATCATCAAGGCATGGCAGGTGAGGAGGTGGGTGGCTGACCCAGAAACAGGTGGGCGGGCCAATGGTAGACCAGCCCCAAGACTGCCCCCTGTTACATAGTCATGTGTCCAACATACAAACTAAAGAGTGAGTTCCATAAATTAATCTGCTGCTCACTGCCACTTCCCTTTAAACCTGAGATATTGCATCTCAGTGGACTTTATTTTGAGTGGAAACTTTTATATTCATTAGATGAACCTGAAGTTGATCCTTTTCCCTACTGTAAAGTAACAGAAAACTGATAACCTGTTTAATTCCACAAGTATGGGAGTTGGTGGATTTTGTGTCTAATGCATTATCGCACATCCTTTATTGTCAAAGGAGGAAAATATGATTTAAATGGAAGATCTAGTGCCAGATTTGTCAAACAGTTACAGGTTTTTCTTGCCTGTCTGACTTAAAAGGATTGACAGATTAAATTTAAGACTTATCCAAACCACTACAATTTCCTCTACACGCCATTTGCCTAAAGCAAAAGGACAAAGATGAGATCCAGATTTATGGTTCATAACACAAATATATATAAATCTTGCAACTTAAAGTTAAGTGTTGAGTTTGAGATTTGTAGCTTCTGGTCCTTTAATACCGTATTTTCGCACATGTATCCCGTGGGTTATGCATGATTTTATTTAAAAAAAAAAAAAGGAAGGGTGCGGGCAATGCAAGGGTGTGGGCTATGCAGATGACTGCAAGCCAAGCGGCGCCTCCCTGCTGGGTCCAGACAGGCTGGGCTGTGCTGGCGGCGGTGGTGCAGGCAGGCTGGGGGGGGGGGAGGGGGGCCGCAGTGGGGCCTCGCCCTCCATCTCCTTCCTGCCCGGGGGTGCTGCCGCCGCCTGCCAGGGCATGTAGTGGGCACCCAGCAGCGCCTCTGGGGCCCAGCAGGGAGGTGCCCTGGCTTGGAGGCCTTGCCCTCCGTCTCCTCCTTGCCCAGGGGCGCCTCCTTGCCCAGGGGTGCGGGGAAATACAAGGGGGTGCAGGGAAGACATAGGTGTAGGCTATGCATGGACTATTTTTTGAGAACGCAATTTTCCGCGGGTTATACATGGGTGCGGGTTACACCTGCGTGCGGGGTATATGCGCAAAAATATGGTAATTCATTACAGTGTACTGGGGTGGAAGCCACATTTACAGTTTCCTCACTTCAGAAATACTTTTCCTTCCAGCTTCTGCTAGCACCCTCAGCAAACAAGCATGTAGTTTAACTTATGCAGCTGCTAACTTAACTGTGGAGTATGACCTAGATTGGCTTCCATTCCTTCCATGTCCTGTCTGCAGTGGTCTCATCTACACTAGGGCTATGTTCAGAAATTACTCATAAACCAGCATAAATGATCAGAAACTGGTCTCTATAACAAAACAGAAGTTCAGTGCACATGGACTGACTTTAAAAATGGTGGAACCCAGTCTAAGATGGACCTAGATGGATGTCAGATTTAATCAGGTTTTTAGGTTAGCCTGGTCTAACAAACTTCTGTTCCAGATCCCCTCTGGGTTCAAGTTAGGTCACAATCCCTTGGTATCCCAAGTGCCACTGTGGTTATCCCACTAATCCCCACCTCGCAAGGCAGATAGGCAGCTGGGGAAGAAGGCAGGAGAATAGAGTCCCTATCTTTCCCCCCCACCCCAACTGGAGTCTGCCCAGCTGGGGGTCCCCTGCGGTAAGGGCTTTTCCCCCTCTCCCCGCCCGCAACTGCCCCCTTCTCCCAGCTACCTTGCTTGGCTGGCCAGCAGGGTCAATCTCTACAGCCCCAACCCCCATGTGCTGCTGCCAATCAGCAGTTGGGGGGCATGCAAGGGGGAGAATGGAGGCCCCTGCCCTGGCTCTACCCCCTTCTCCCCTCTGGCCCCCCCCAACAGAGAGGCAGTGGTTTGCAGGGGGCAGGGCTGTGGAGACTAGCCCTGCTGACTAGTTGAGTGAGGCAGCTGTGTAGGGGCAGCAGGAGGGGAAGCCCCTGCCATGCAGTGCCCTCAGCTCATGGGGGGGATGGGGTTGGGGGCTCTACTCCCATCCTTACTGCCCCCTGCTGAGAGGCAGCGGCTTTTGGTGGAGTGGGGCTGTGGAGACCAGCCCCACTGGGCAACAGCAGGGACTTGTGGGGTATGTGCCTGACAGTCGATTGGGGATGGCCACCGCTCAGCTGCCCTCTACAAT
>NW_005842455.1:178041-182979 GCF_000455745.1 Alligator sinensis | reverse complement strand
GGGGGCCCCCCCCCCCCCCCTTTCTTCTGACTTCACTCAATGCAGGCAACTGCCTGCCTCCCCCCCGTACCGAAGGGTGAACATATGTTCTGTTCACTCCTGATCCAATCTATGCAGCTTGGAGAAACCTGTGTAGATTGGATGGATTCTGCCTTGGGCTCTTTGAATGTCTGTACATAACCTAGAACAGTGGTTTTCAGCCTGTGGTCCATGGACCCCCTGTGGGTCTGCAGACTATGTCCCATGGGTCCACAAAAGATGACTATAATCAATCAACAGTATGTAAATACTGACACTTACAATTCAAAGAGGTTCACACCTCCATTCAAAATTGTTTTTAGGGGTTTGCAAGTGACAAAAAGGTTGAAACCACTGGCTTAGATAGCTACACTACATGCCAACGGTGGCTTTCCCTCCATCTTCAGGCCCCAAAAAGCACCCAGTTGCTGGCATTGTGACAATGAAGTGGAGCACTGTCTCAATCCTGCAACTGTGCAGTGCTAACGGTGAGTCAGCAACTAAGCTGTTTAACAGCAGCTGAGGAGAGGGTCAGAGAGGGACACTTACACCATGTTTATGGGACCAGAGTGTGAAATAGTGGGTCTGAACATCTGCTGAACTGGTCTGATCCACTGCATGCCAGGTTTCTAAAGCGGCTAAGTGTAATTCAGAACCTAAGACAGGTTTTTATTTTCAAAAAAGGGGTTGATGAGATCGTGCCCAAAATGGTTGCAGTTAAAATGGCTTGCTTTAATCATCTGCTACAAACTGGTGTGTCTACAAATACATTTATGCTGGTTTAAATTTATGGCATGTAAATTACTGTGCAGTAAGCGAAAATAGACCGGCGACCACACATGTAGGCATTAAAGCACATTAACGCTGTGTGTGGACTGATTTGGGACTAAAGTTAATCCCAAGTTAGTTCACACACACAGTGTTAATTTGCAGTAAGGTGTCTACATGTGCATTACTACTTAGTAACTAATTGGGTGTAAACTTGATACCAGTGTAATGCAGGTATCAAATTAATGCTCAAGTCAGCATAAATCACCATATTTACTGTGCAGTCTAGGTGTGCATGTGTAGACATGGACCTGTATTGCATAGTAATTTTAGTTACTGCTCAGTAAATATGCAGGTGGTAGATGCACCCCCTCTCTCATTCTATCAGACTGGTAGCACTTCATGTTAAAGTTGCTTGACACTTCTCAGTATAAAACCAGGTCTTTTCAATTGCTTCTAACTTTGCCAAACTTCAAGGCTAAGTACAGACAGTCAAAAAGCCTGAGGTTCATTCTCGGCAGCTTAGTCTAAGGTGCAGAGACTGAATTGAAACAAGTGAACAGCCGTTCAGGAAATGCAGCCACATGCCTGTAGTAGCTCAGGCCAGAAGCCAGGGGGCACTAGAGCACAGCTCTCTGGCACATCTAGTACGGGCTGCATGCTTCTTGCTGCCCCTGAGGTCTCTAGGATTTGTAGTCCAAAATCGCAACAGCAGGACTCCGCAGGTTTGCTCATCTCTGTTTTCCTGCTTTCAGGTGCCACTGGGACTTGTAGTTTACAGTTGCAGCCAGCAGTAAGTTTGAGCAGGGGAAGGGGTGTTTAACGCCCCCTCCCGGGCCCCAGACCCTAGCTGGGGTTTGCCTGGGGGAGGGGGTAGCACCCCCACCTTGCAGACTGGGTTGCATCCCCAGCCAGGCTTGTCCCTGCCCATTCCCTTGTCAGCCAGCTCTCACTGCTCCAGCTAGGGAGCAGAGGGGCAGGGCCAGCCCTGCTCTATGGAGCAGACAGCACAGCCCAGCCCAGCCCAGGCCTGCAAAACATGCTGGGGGACTCTGATTTTCCTTGAACTAGGGAGGGGTCTGAGACAGAAGTTTCATAAGCTGGTTTGATCCAAATTAGTTAAATCTGATACTATATTCAACCATGAATGAAACCAATTTCATCCATTTTTAAACTAGTTTGTGCTCACTGAGCTTCTGTTCTGTTACAGGTTTAAACCAGTTTCTGATCACTTAAACCAATTTATGTCTAACTTTTGTTCCTAGCCGTACTGTTTGGACTGAGGTTCTTCTTGTGTAGTGACAACCGTGTGCAGATGAACAGATTTATTTATTTTGAAAACTTCAACCAGTATAGTTCAGCCATTTCTAAGAATAAGGCTAGGGGCAACTTTTTTTGGTCCATGTTCTGGTAACATTTATTTGAGAAGCTAACCCTGCCATTCTTGGAAACTGGACTTGAAATCAGCCTGGGTGTGGCTCATGTGTCACAGATCTACCTGTTGCTAAACCCTGTAAAAATCTGCCCTAGCAAACATTTGAAATGGTTTGCACGTGTGCAGAAGCTTGCTGGATCATTTCAAGTTTAGCCGTAAGGGAGAAGGAAAAGTAGCTATTGGGGGAAGGCAAATAGTATCACAAAGAAAAACGTGGAAAATTTGATGGAATGAAAAATCAAAGCCATTTGAGGACCTAATGAAAGCCAGAAACAGAAGCCAGTCAAACCAAAACATGCCCTTCAAGTTAAACTCTCCTGCCCTGAATCCAAATGGGAGCAACTGAGGTGCTGTGTATGATCCTATAATGCCTCTCTGCAGCATAGAAAGTTAGGGTTGGAAGGGACCTTGGGAGGTCATCTAGTCCAACCCCCTGCTCAAAGCAGGACCATCCTCTACTAGATCATCCCAGCCAAGGCTTTGTCTAGCCAGGTCTTATAAACCTGGAGATTCCAACATCTCTTTGGGTAAGCTGTTCCAGTGCTTTACTACTCTCCTAGTGAGAGTATTTCCTAATATCTAATCTAAACTGTGTTTGCTGCACTAAAGGCCTTGTTTATGGGTGAAGTGTTTGGAACACTGCTGGGCTCGAGCACTTGGTCAGATCCTGCAGGGTTGGGTTTTCAGAAGGTCTGTGCCATGACGGCTTCTGCCCCAGCCCTGTGCCAGGACTTGCACTTGAGAGCAGAGAACTGTCTCCACTACAGGCGACCCTTGCCACTTGTGGGGGATACGTTCTCGTGTCCACAAATAAGGCACTGTGTTCATGGGGGGGGGGGCATGGCTGCTCTGGCAACTGCAGGAGTGTGGTGGCGGGAGCCCAGTGGCAGCAAGCGTGGAGCTCCTGACGAGCTCCTTTAAGTGTATTTAAGAAGCAGATTCAGCATTTGCGAATAATTGAAACTGCAAATGCTGATCCTGTAAATAGTGAGGGTTTCCTGTAGTACAAATGGAAGCTGTCTTCTTGTTGGCAGAGTTCCTACCACATGGGGAATGATGCAGTCTCCCTCCTTACCCAATTGTGAAATGCTGCAAACATGCCTTGCTTACAAAGCAGCTTCCTTCTGATCCTTTTGCCACTAAGTTTCTGGTATGTATGAAGCCTCCTTGCTGTGTCCATCTAAAGCCAGGCTCCTGCATTTATCCAACTCTGCCAGGCTTAGAGACCTTTAAAAGTTATGCCCCCCCCCCTTTTTTTTTTTTTTTTTTTTAGTTGTGATCCTTTCCCAGAACGTAAGCACTTCATTTCTCAATCAAGTGCTCTCGGTCTGTCTTAGCAGTAATATAGACATAAGGGGAAAGCAGGGGCTACTGAAGTTTACTGACCTGCCAAGTAGATCAGGGAGTCTTGAGGAAGGTGAGGAAGGTACTGGATTGAGCATCTGATAGGGGAGACAGCTTCCAGAAAGATGGGAACGGGATTGGGCCCCCAGTAGTAGCACCAGGGTTTTTGGGTATAGCTTGCAAGATACAGGAATTCAGAAATCCAGGGTCTCCAGATGGTACTCCACGCCATTCTCATCGATAATATTTTCAGCTTAAATGGTTAATCAATGTCAAGATGCAAGAGAAACCCTGTGTCAAACCAAGACCAGATGGCAAAGTGTTTCTCCATAAGCAACAAGGACTAATAAAGACTTCCAGAGCCATATCAATTCAATCAGCATTCATGGAAAAGGCACGTGGAAACTGGAAGTGCTGAGCAAATTAAGTCGGATTGGCACTGAGAATTCATTATCTGGTTGGATGCGAAGAAAGTTTGCAGATAAACTTTATACATAGATTTCCTATTTTAATTTTTTGTCCAACATTGAGCATAACCATGTGCTCAACTTATAATTCTAGTATTCGTTTTAGTAAGTCAAAGGTAAAATAAAGTTGGGGCCATAGTCTGGGTGATGGAGACAAAGAATTAGCTAAAAGAGAATGAGCCTGTGCTTGGTGATTTAGATGATATCTTTTTGGATGGCAAGATGTATCACTGCAGAAAACCAGGATAAAACAAAATCCAAGTTTTCTGAAATCCACTTTATTGCATAGACATATGGATGAGTGAATTAGTATGCTGCAATAAAGTTGTTCATAGCTGAAAAAGGCTTACAAGGGAAACTGCCATCAGATATATTTGAAACATGGACGGAAAGGAGTTTTAGGAAGAGCCTTTTGGTTTATTTAAGAAACTACTGAATGTGGAACCTGATGAAGCTAAGAGGTGCACTTATGCCTTCTGGATCTAAAATCTACAGTCCTGAAAGATGAGAGGAACACTGTAATGTCTCGGAGTAGACTTGAATTTGAGGTATCAATATATTAAGTTAATTTGCAAAAATAATTACTTAACTAATTGACATTCCTTTAGGCTTCTGAGGTTTGCAAATCCATGTATCTATCTTCAAAGCATGTCTGGGGTGGAAGGGAGGTAGAAAAATCTATGGCTCAGATATTACATGCTAGGACTGTGCAAAGCTTCGGTCACTGATTCGATTCAGCGGAGATTTGGCCTGCTTTGGCAGCTGAATCTCCGAATTGAATTAGAAGACCCATTAATCTCTCCGAATCGAATTGGAAGCCTCCAATTCAATTCAGAGCGATTCGATGATTTGGACATTGACACAGCTTTATATGTTTTTTTTCCTACATGCCTCAAGGTACTAGGC
>NW_005842455.1:162612-178010 GCF_000455745.1 Alligator sinensis | reverse complement strand
CGAGTTGCTGGGATGGATGGAGAGTCTCACGGGAGTGCAGGGGCATCCCCAGGATGCTTGGCGGTGAACCCAGTAGACCAGAAGCGCTTCTGGTCCACTTCCGGGTCCACTGCAGAGCACGTGGGGGACACCCCCCCCCCCGGCTTGGCAACTGGTGCCTCCTGGGTCTAGGGGTGCCCCCAGGGTCCCTCCACAGCAGATCACTGAGCCGAGGGGGGGGTGCCCGTGGGATGCTCTATCTGCCCCACCACTGCAGCGTTCATGAGCTGCACCTGGTACCTCGAGGTGTGTGTATATAGAAAAAACATAAATCTGTGTCTATGGCCAAATTGCTGACTCTCTGAATCAGAATCAAATCTTCAGATTTCACCGAATCTAATTGGGACAGTGATGCGCATCAATGAATCAAATCACTGTCCCCTGAACAGGGCCGAATCCGAATCGAATACGGCCCGCTTCGCACACCCCTATTACATGCCGATGTCAGAACCCCATGCCAAACCTAAGTGCTCAGTACAGATGGCCAGAAACTCCAAGGCTGAATTGATTCAATCTTCACAGGTTAATCTAAGCTGCATAGATTGAACTGATAAGCAAGTGAACAGACATTCACTCTTGATTCTGGAAATGCAGTCACATGCCTGCAGTGGCTCAGACCAGATGCTGGGGGGTGCTACAGCATGCCTCCCTGCTAGGTTGGAGCAAGTATCTTGAGCTAAGGCTAGCTCACCCACCCTGCAAGGAGGGGAGGGGGGAGTTGTGGGGGAGGTGCAAAGCATCCTGGGATGCCGGGGGACTGAGAATTAACTTGAATTAAGGGGATCTGGGACAGAAGTTCAATAAAACAATTCAACTTAAATCAGCTAAGTCTGATACTACATCCATCCAGGTTTATCTTAAACCAGTTTCAGCCATTTTGAAAGCGGTTTATGCACACTGAACTTTTGTGTTACAGATTTGAATTGGTTGCCGATCACTTATGCTGACTTATGTGTAATGGCTGTCCCTAGCCAAGGTACTTAGCTGCTGCTAGGGCTAAACTAGCCACAGCAGATTGAAGAATTTTTTTTCCCAGGGGGAACTTGATCCGTGTTCACTCCTGATAGTGGGCACACAAAAGGGGAAACATCTAATGGTAACATCCAGTTATGTTGTATCTTTTTCCAGAATCTCCAGATTGGAGGATTTTATGTAGAATGGATTGCTAATTGATTCCTTCCACACAAACCTTGCATTTCTAGATTAAATGTGTTCCTCCAGCGAAATTTTGCTTGCACTGGAGGGACGACCAAGATTTGCAGTACGCTCCTGAGTTGTTCCTGCTGGCAGTGTTGTACGCTATTTTCCGTCTTTTGCATCAGCTGCTTTTGGGGGACAGCTTAATTTGAAGTATAACTACAGAATGTGTTGTTTTGCTGTGGTGTACAGTTTACTTTTTACACAGTATGTCAAATTCAACAACAGTGCACCCAAGCCACAAACTGGTATCATAAATATGCTAATTCTAGTGAACTGAGATGGCTACATATCAAAAGCCACAACAAGGAAGCAACACACTGTAAAATCAACTTATGCTTATTTGTATTTCAGCCTTGCTTTCTAATGTCATCTATGCGGTATTTGACTGAGTGGCTTGCTTTTTAAATCTTATAATAAGGAGCAGCAAACAATTCTGACAGGGTGTCTTGTTCCTACTGACACTTCTAGATTCTACCACTACGACACTGGGCCAAGTTCATTTCGGGCATAAATACTGACTTCAGTGAAGCTACATCAAGAGCTTATTTTAAAGCTTTGCCAAGAAACTGTTTATGGATGTCTGAAGATGTATCCTGTCTCTCCTACTGATAAGTTGCTGATGTTGTTTTAGATATTTAAGCAAAAATGTCATGCATCATCTGCAGCAAAAATATGATTTTTTTTCGCAGTAGTAAAAATATTAACCAAGAAAACCTGTTAAGAGGTTCTAGAGGATTGGTCAGACTTCTGCTAAATGTCTGTAACTACAACTAAATCCCTATCTGGCATTGACCTTACCTAGAAATTCCAATTGATTACTGAAAGCTAGGGGTGTGTAAAGTGGGCCCTATTTGAGTCCGATTCAGCCCAAATTGGGAACAGTGATTCATTAGTTGGTTTGGATCACTGTCCCTGATTTGATTCAGCTGAATTCAAAACTGAAGACTTGATGCTGCTTTGGAAAATCGGCGATTTTTTTTGCCATAGACACAGCTTTCAATGTTTTTTCTACATACCTCGAGGTACCAGGTGAGGCTCGTGAATGCTGTGATGCTGGGACAGATGGAGTGTCTCACAGGAGTGCAAGAGTACTTCCAGAGTACTTCTGATCCACTTCCAGGTCTGCTGGGGAGTGTGTCAGGGGGCCCCCACATGCCCCCCGGCTCAGCAATCGGCTGTGGGGGGACCCCATTGCGTGTTTCCCTGGCGGACCCAGAAGTCAACTGGAAGTGCTTCTAGTCCACTTCTGGGTCTGCTGCTGAGCATGCTGGGGAGCCCTCCTCTGCTTTCGTGGGACACTTCATGCGCCCCAGCATCGTAGCACTCGTGATCCCCTGCTGCCTAGAGGTATATAGAAAAAACATTTAAAGCTGTGTCCATGTCCAAATCGCTGAATCTCTCCAAATTGATTCAGAGGGTTCGGCTTCGATTTGGAGAGATTAAAGGGTCTCCTGATTCGATTTGGAGATTCAGCCACCAAATTGGGCCGAATCTCCACCGAATCGAACTGGGGACCGAAGATTTGCATAGTCCTACTGAAAGCCTTGGAGAACTCTAACTCTGCAACCAATAAAAATGGTTTCCTTGGGGTAATATTTAATAGCATCTGTCCTAAAATATTTATTTAACTTGGTACTTGTGAAAGAAGTTGGTTTTTACCACCTTGGAAGACAAAGACTTCTATATTAGCAACACAGGAGATTAAAGAGAAACAGTGCATAACTTATTACACTGATCTGCCAATGTGCTTTTGGCCTTTTAGGAGAATGAACAATCTCTCTTAAATTATGAGTTTGGCTCTGGGGATCAGTCAAAGGGTTGAAAAATACTTGTACTGACAGTACGTTAAAATGTTTACTATCATACTGACATACAGAGGTATACTTAATGTGAAAACTGCAAGTAAGTTGTTTTGTTTTTGTCCCCCCCCCCCCATGTTTAAATCTATCAAATTTGTACCAAAGCTGGGATTTTTTTTACTACATAAATTCTCCCCTGCAACTATCACATACATATTTTTGAGTGGGCTTTATCTTTGGTGATCCTACAATGGAGGCTGAAATAAAGGTTTTACAGTTTAATTCCTATGATTGCTTATAGCAAACTAGATATTAGTGGAAGGTTATTTTATTGGTTAGTGTTTGTTCTTTTTTGCTGGGTTTTGTTTTTTGTTTTTTGTTTTTTGGGGGGGGGGGGGAGGGAGATTCAGATGAGAGAGCTGTCCCAAACAGCTTATTTTTTGCTATCACAGCCAAAAAACACTTGTGCAAAGTTCCTCCTAGAGGTCCTGTGAGGACTCCAGTACTAGGGCCTTCTTGGTGAGAATGAAGGGACCAGGAGGACACTGCCACAACATAAGTGTGCACATCCCAGATCTGTCTAGTCCCAGTTCTAGATTGTTTCCCTTAACACTGATGCTTACAGATGGGGAAGGAAGGGATAAGAGGATCACATTGGCTTCTAAAGCATGTATTAGTATGCCCCTCTAGTGAGTAACAGCCCATTAGCACAGCTTGCTAGATTTACCCTTTTATTTCCCACAATGAAAGTCTGCACTTTAGCACCAAAAAGCCAGGTGCAACCCTTTCTGACTATATGGGACTCTCTGCAGAAGTTCTTTACTCATCACCTTAAAAGTGTAAGGGACTAGATCTAATCGTCTACTATAGTCATAAAAAATTCTATAAATAACATTCTTTTTCTGAAGTTAAAACTTTGAGTCCCACTTCCCACCCTACTAGTAAGCCCTTGAAGAAAGTGAGATCAGAAAGTCCAAGTCTGTTCTTGTTTGCATTGTTTTCTCTCCCACACAGCAAACATCCTTCTATTCTTGAAAAAATACTGTTGTATTTCCTCAAATGAAATATGAAGAGGCACAGGCATCAATTCTTCTCATTTATGAAAAAAAGAAGGAAGTTTCCCAGTGTGAGAACTGAAGTTTAAACATAAGGTAGAGAATGTGGTCTGTTCACAACTAATGATTGCTCCAGGTTTTCAGTGTTAGAAACCAAGCTGCATAGCACTGTCCAGGATAACCGCATGGACCAATTCACTGTGTTAGTAGGTCCTGCACAAGTACATTACTTCAGTCTGTGGAAAGCTCATTCTTCTGCTCCAGTTTTGGTAATTTTAAGTGGCATGTTTCCAGCCAGTCAACAAGGAAATAGGACCTTAGGCAAAAATGGAGACACTAATTGTTGGAAACAGTAACATCAGCCTTTTGTCTGGTCCAGGACTAAATGGCAATGAAACCAAGCTTTCAGAAGAGGAAAGACACCAAGAAGAAACATCACCAAATGGCTGGGTAGGACATGGGAGCTATCAGGGCACACATGTAAGAAACACACAGGTCAATCAGAAAATTCTCGGTTTAATGTTTCCAATTCCCAATGTTTCTGTGCACTTTAACCCAGGTTGGGAAGGCACATGGGGCACAGTGTATTCCTGTGGTCCCTTTATGGATTAGAAACAGCCCTTTTCCCTATCGGCCTCATGGCCCTTTGACACTTATGACCATGAATGTTCTGCATTACCTTACTGTAGTGCAGAACATAGGCCAGGTAGACTTGCACATGTAGGGATCCTCTTCCAATACTGGTCTCTCCTTTTCATTGTATTGAAGAATCACTCCTTCACAGTTACTTGCTATACCCTGCAGAGTTCCCCTATACAAACTGGGTAGGTTGATGGGGCAGGTTGCTCTGTTCCTTGAGAACTTCTTTTTTAAAAGTCACTATATCCTCCGGCTGTCGTCTTCCTCATCAGGAAAGTGCTCAGCTAGCCATGATGCTGGGGGCTGCCAGGACTAAGAATAGCAGGGGGATGTCCATGGTCTTCAAGGGGTCTACAAGATGTAGGGTAGCAGCATAGGGATACAGCTGGGTGCCCAGACCAGAGGGACAGCAGTGACTTCCAATCATGATTATGCAACTGCCAGTTTTTTTTCCTCCTGCCTCCTTCCCAAGTTGGCACCTAGCATGATTCCCCATTTACCCTGCCCTACTTATAGCCTTGATAGAGAGGCCAGATCCCTCACCTAGGATGATGCAGGGGCAAGTGAGTGAGGCAACCTTCAAATAAATTCCCTTGCAAGGAGTCCACTCTAAATTTTACCAAAGGCAGGGCAGATCTGAGCCACAGCATTTGCTACGTGCTACAGTCTAATCTACATCACTCCTCAGCCCCCCAGGGAAAAGTATGTAAAGGCTGAGCTGAGGCAGCTGTTACCACGCTAAGGAGGGGAACAAGTACGTGTCTCCAGCTGGGCTCATCTCCATTTGTTCCAGAGCATTGTTCCTCGGTATGGTTGCATTTAGAGAGGTCTCTAAAAAAAAAAAAATGCATCTCTTTTTTGCCAAGAGGCACTAAACAATACTTTAGACTCTGCTCAGTATGCCAGCTTGTTCTACTAAAGATCAATGAAGAAACTGGGTTTATCTGAGGAAACGGACAAGATCTTTGATTGCTGTGTGGACAGCCAGAGTCCAGCAGACACAAACACCTAGTGTAAGGATAACACCCATTAGCTGTTAAAGGTCTGAAGAACAAGAACTCAAATCTGTTCCCAATTCAGCCAACAGAAGCAGGATCAAATCTTTAGTATAGAGTCTCTAAGACTAAACACATTTAAACGAAGACAGCTGGCAACAGAACTACTGGTAACTCATCTTAACGTCCCATTTAACCACTAGATTGCTTTAGTAATCCATGACTAATCTGAAGACTAGAATGCCCCTGCCAAAACCCCACGTGGCCAGGCAGAATTCATAGAAGAAGCCAGTAACCAAAGAGCAGGCCAACATGAACGCAAAAGCAGATTCCAGCAGATTTACTTGCTGGCCTTGCTCACCCTATTTAATTATAGATGCAGACTGACAGCATTTGCCTGACTGAACTACAGTTGTCTCTCTGACTGGCTGCCTGACTGTTCAGCATGCTGCTGTTAACCAAGCTGCCAATGCAAATTTAAGATCAACTTCCTGCTTCACCCCTTTTTCAGCTTTGTATCTGTAATCTAGAGAGATTCTCCCTTCATGTTGAGAAGGTATAATGGATTTGAGGGTTTGCTGTGTTTGGTTGGGGTTCTTTTGTGAGATTCAGTTTTCAGATGAGCTGCAACAAGTCTTCAAATAGTCCCATTCTTGCTAACATAATTTTTTGGGTCTAGGATTTTGTTTAAAAAGAGGTACAGAAGATATGACAGCCCTGATTGTGTATCGGGCCATGCTAGCACTTCCACACGGAAGGAAGCAAGAAAAGCTGGCAAAAAAATCAAGGCACTGCAGGAAAAAGAATCAGGTACTTCTACCTTCCTGAAGACTCTATAAACAATATAGCTGGAAGTCCAATATTTCCCTCTTTCATGCTACCCTCTATGGAGATGGACAAAACCTGAAGCATATTTTTATTTTGTAAGACCTTAACTGCATCTTGGTTTTGTAGATAGGGGGCATGGAGGCAGCCGGCTCCATGTGCCCCATCCCACTCTTGTGCCGGTCCACAGTGTAAAAAAGGTTGGGAACCACTGCGCTAGACCAGTGACCCTCAAGAGGCAGTTCTACAGTTTCTAAATCACTAGTTGCATGTGTGGCTACTGAATCAGGCCCTCCACACTAGAACTATACTGTGCTAATGGCCAAATCTTTTTTAAATACTGACTGTGCTAGCTATTCAGCATCCACCCCTGAGTAGATATACCAGGTAGCTATATTAAGCAGGCCTTCATCTAACCCACACCATTAAGGTGTCCCTTCTTTTTCATCTGAATTTGCATGCGCATTTTCAGCAATGAGGGTAATTAACCAATAATTTAGTTGGAGACACAGTGAGTTTCCAAGCCACTGAACTCTTTAAATCAAGAACTGGCTGCCTTTTAAAGGTATACAATAGCTCAACCAGACATTATGGGCTTGAGGATGCCCATGTTATGTAGTAAGTCATATTAGAAAATCATATTGTTTTCTTCTAATATTAGTCCGTGAACGTTGCTAATTTTCAGGATTTCATATCAATAGCCAAGCAGGAGTTGGTCCAAGAGCCTGAAGCACGCTGAGTAGTCCTGGTTGAGAAATTTGCTGGGAGTTTTCCATGCAAATAAAACTATGCAGTTGCGTTTTGACAGGGTCTAACTGTTGTGCTTTATTCGTGCTCAATATTTAATGTGTTTATTTTTCAGCATTAGCAAAATATTATGAAGTTTCCAAAAAGCAATTTTTCAGAATTTTCTTCCTGCAGTAAACTGAAATTTGACTTTTCAGTGTGAATCAATCTGAAAACAAATTTTGAAATACGAAGTTTCCCAGGGAACAGATATTCCACTTTCCAACTGACTCTTAATATTATGGAGGCTACAATGACAATACAAGCAGCATTATACTGTACCAGCCACTAGCCCATGTGAACTGTTTCTTTTCTCCCTTCCGTTAAGCTGTTAGGAAACCTCTTGTGCAGAAGATTCTTACAGCCGCATAAATTCTAAGTCAGACAGGAAATAAGACAACATAGTCTCAGCCAGCATCACTCAAAAAGCCCCTCTGTCCACTCATGTAGGAACCCTTTCAAAAGGAAATATTGCCAAGTGATTTTATTGCTTACAAAATTAGTTGCAACCAGAGCACAGAAAAAACCCCCAAATGCACTTCTGTGAACTGTAGTTTCTCTACTAGTAGGGTTGCAATCTCGTGAAGCCTTTAAGTGCCCCAGGATTCACTGATCCCTTCTCTGAACTTCTGAACTGCGTTTCTATTGGCTATTTAGGGCGAGGCAACTAATGATACTTTTTGCTTGCACACAAGTCCAATATCTTATGTTATTTAGAGCTTCATACTTGGTGATTTTTTTTTCTTTAGGCCCCAGTTCCTGGAATTATAATTACAGGAAAATCTCCATTTGTTATATGAGACTAAAATTTGTAGCACTTGTGATTTGCTGAATATTTGAGACCGGCAATATTGCAAGTTTCAGCATCCCAAATGCAAAGAGGAGCACATACCTCTGTCATTGTGTCACTAATTTAAACATGATGCTCAGTCTTGTGTCCTTCGTTCGGCAGGGGTGGAGGGTCACAAACAGTGCTCCCAGCTCAGATAACAAGGAGAAGAGCCATTGAAATCCCAGAACATGACTAACATCTGAGTCTCTCTTGTAGCTGGAAGTCCCAGGTTTCCCTCTTTCGTGCTACCCTCTCTGGAGACAGACAAAACCTGAAGCATATTTTTATTTTGTAGAACTTTAACTGCATCTTGGTTTTGTAGATAGACAGAGTATCCAAGCCAGGGGCACGGATATCCAGTTCCTGTTCTCACAGCCCTCAGAGTCTGCGGGGAGTGGAAAGTATTCAGACAAAGGTCTGGTTGTAGCTCCTTTCTATACAAGCCCAAGCTTGTCTTCACTCTTGTCCATTTTACCCATTATTCTAAGGTTTATAATCCTTGGATAGTGTTGCTAATCACAGCGTGTAAAGAATAAACCACTCTCTGCAACTGCATCTACATTTGAAACTCTGCTGTCTGCTTCATAAAGTTCAGTACTTTATGAATAAGCACAGCTGAGCCCCGAAGAGTATCCAGCTGCCAGGAGATTACATCCACACAAAGCCTTTTGAAGCAAGACTTTGGGAGTTAAGTCTTTCCTCCAGGAATCCAAAGAACACCTCTGAGATGGCAGTTATACCTGAGATGGCTTAAAAGGGAACACTGCTATGGAGCAACAAGACTCGTTTTTTTTTCCTTTGAGTATTTGGTGTATCATGGCCTGGAATGTATCCAGACAATGTAAAAAAAAAAGAATTCAGAAATAAAACTAGAGAGAATGCAAGCAGCCCAGTAAATGGATAAAGAACCCCTCCTTATTTTTCAAAAGAAAGTGCTGAAGAGCCTACAGCTTTGCATTGGCCCCAGCTTCTAGCCAGATCACTGCTGCAGTGACTCGCACTTCAACAGGAAAAATAGTCCAGGCTGAACATCCAGCAAGTGAGAAGGTTAAGCTTACTGCAATGGGGAAGGAAGGAAAACCCATTAGTAGCTCGAAAGGAAACACATTTCAATAAGGGCCCTTGTCTTTAAAAAAGGGAAATCAAACGTGAACACACATTCTCTCGTCTATGCAGTTGTGCTTATGTATGCTTCTTGTTTGGAAAAATCTTTAGTTTCTGGAAGAACTAGGCAGAGGAAGCAAAATTCTTAATCTTTAAGCAAAAAAACCATGCCAGATACCAAAGGCAACTCAGATCTATCCTGGAAGAGGTTTAACTTAATACTTACTACTTTTGACTAATCAAGAATAGTTAAGAACTGAAGATGTACAGGTGATCAGGAGGGACAAACTCATTTTTAGAATTTTTACTTTGTTATGAATGCTTAAACATCAGCACCACTTATGTTTCATAGATTTAGGGTCGGAAGTGACCTCAGTAGGTCATTGAGTCCGCCCCCCTGCCCTGGGCAGGAAAGAGCGCTGGGGTCAGATGACCCCAGCTAGGTGCTTTTCCAGTCTCCTCTTGCAGACCCCCAAGGTAGGGGAGAGCACCACCTCCCTTGGAAGTCCATTCCAGATTCTGGCAACCCTTACTGTGAAGTTGTTATTTCTAATGTCCAACCTAAATCTGCTCTCCATCAGTCTGTGGCCATTGTTCCTAGTTACTCCAGGGGGTGCCCTAGTAAATAGAGCATCTCTTATTCCCTGCTGCCCTCCCCTGATGAATTTATAGGCAGCCACAAGATCACCTCTCAGCCTTGTCGTGAAGGTGAAGGGAACTTGGTCTCTCCCCATAGGGCCTTGCCTGCGGGCCTCTGACCATACGAGTGGCCTCCTCTAAACCTTCAAAATTTTCCGCATCCCCCTTTAAGTGTGGTGCCCAAAACTGGGTGCAGTACTCTAGCTACAGCCGGACCAGTGCCACATAGAGGGGAAGCATCACCTCCCTGGACATGTTTGTCATGCATCTGCTAATGCATGATATAAAGTGCGGTTAGCTTTGTTGATTACTTCGTCACATTGATGACTCATGTTTGTCTTGGAGTCAACTATGACTCCAAGATCCCTTTCCGCTGCTGAGAAGGTCCTCCCCCGGCCTGAAAGTGTGGTTCTTTTTGCCCAGGTGCCGCACTTTGCACTTGTCTTTTTTTTTTAACTGGATCCCATTTCATTCTGCTCATTTTTCCAACCTGTCCAGATCCACCTGGATCTGTTTCCTACCCTCTGGTGTGTTAACTTCGCCGCATAATTTGGTATTATCTGTGAACTTGGACAGGGTGCACTCTATGTCCTCGTCCAAGCCATTGATGAAAACACTGAATAACACCGGTCCAAAGACTCAGCCTTGTGGGACCCCACTGCCCACATCTTTCCAGGTCGATATTGACCCATCCACCACCACTCTCTGGGTGCGACCTATAAGCCAATTTGCCACGCATCTGACTGTGTAATCATCTACATCACAGCTTGCCAGTTTATTTACGAGAACAGAATGAGATCCTATATCAAAGGCCTTCTTAAAGTCAAGGTAGATTGCATCTACCTCAACTCCTGCGTCTATGTATTTTGTGACCTGGTCATAAAAAGAAACAAGGTTAGTCAGGCATGATCTACCTGCAATGAACCCGTGCTGATTTCCTTTCAGCATTATTTCCCCTGCTGGGCTCCCACAAATGTGATCCTTACTGATTTTTTTTCCCCAGAGTTTTCCCAAGGATAGAGGTGAGGCTAACTGGCCTATAGTCTCCTGGTTCCTCCATCCTCCCCTTCTTGTAAATAGGGACCACACTGGCCCTTTTCCAGTCCTCTGGGACCTGACCGGAGCACCATGAGTGCTCGAACAGCCATGCCAGTGGCTCTGCTTTGACACTGGCCAATTCCTTCAGCACCCTCAGATAAAGTTCATCTGGGCCTGCTGATTTGAACACATCCAGCCCCTCCAAGTGCCTCTTCACTAAGTCTGCACTAACAGTTGGTGGGCTGGTGTCCCTCCTCTGTCTATCTGTGATCCAGTGGGAGATTGTGTTTAGCAACCTGGACAACTCTTTGACAGCCCCTCTAATTTGAGTGATATCAAATTTGCCTTACCATCTAGTGACCTAGAACTATAGAAGAGAAAAAAAATAAATATGTCTCCATGATCAGACTTATAATATCATGATCAGATTTAAAATAGTCATGCATTATTTTTTTAAGTTTTATAAACCGTATCAAAGAAATCACTCTTCAGACAGGCTTTCATAGTACTGCATGAATACAATGTAGCCAAAGGAGAGAAATTCATTTCAGTGTTTTGAGACTAAAACCCAGAGCAATCCCCTTCAGTATTTAGTGGTCTTTATCCCATCAGTAGGATCACTGAGAATTTTTTTTGGAGAGTATTTACTTGACCTCTGCATTAGTTACTTTCTACCATCATGCTGACAAATGTAATTTGTGTGCAAACTATAGCTGAGGTCTGGTCTAAGCCATCTATGCAATGATTAGACTAAATCAGTTTAGAAACTGATTGTTAAATTGGAGCAACCCCCCTGTGTAGGCACTTCTTTTGGATTAAGAGTGACTTTTATTGATCGAAGGCAAATCAGTAAAAAATCAAACCCAACAGCTTTGATCAGTTTAAGTGGACCCGTGACCAGGCTCGTAAACTGCACACTGGAAAAAGCAAGGTAGAGCTGCTTACAGCTGAGTCAATATTTTTCTTTTCAGAGACAACTAACTGACAGCTTGTGGCTCAGTGCACTCTAGGGGATATAAAGACTGAGGACCATGTGGTAGAGGACAGTCTGGGTTGGGAAGCCTAAGGATAAAAAGGGGTTAGGTCCTGGTGAGGAAAGGTGTTCCAAGCTGGAAGCTGAACTAAAGGTGACAAGGTTTCAGCTAGTGACTAAGGAAGAATAAAACACCTCAGTACAGTGTACAGACACTGTGGATGCCAGACTTTAAGGAAAAATGGTCCAAGATTTTCTATGTGCTGTGAGAGGCGCTAGGTCTGGTGAGGCTACCTTCAGGTGTTATAGTGCCCTGGGCTGCAGGAGAGTGGGATTAGGTCACCTTACCTCCAAGTCCTTTGCTGAGAGGGTTATTGTCTCCTGGCAGCTGTAGTGGTAGTGACTGTATTTGGAGAGAATCACAAAATCAATACAGAAAGGACAATAGGACTCTAACAGCCTAGGCTAAGGGACCATGTGAGCAGCCTGGGAGACCAACCTGAAAGGAAGAATTCCTTATGATGTGGCTACTGAAACTGATACCAACAACTAGAATCCACTGAGGCGTATCCATCGAAGAGCGTGGCACCAATTTAACTTAAGCCTGGCCTATACACACTCTTGCACCTGTTTATTCCTTTTGATACAACCATACTAACACAAGGCGCCAGTACACAGGTAAAGAAGCTGGAAAATCTAAACAAACACAGCCACTCTAGAAATAACCTAATTTTTCCCACTTGTGCATGCCTGTAAACACCCAGACCTCCTAAGCTAAATAACTAGGTATCGTATAAGCATGTTCCTTTCTTCTCGTGTCCTTGTGACAAGGTATTTAGCAGAATTCACAGATTCACTGGAATCTGATATGGCTGCGCTGTGAGCACTTCTGTTATGGCCTTAAACTTGTGACTTTAGCACCTGTGCCACCCCAGCCCCCATAAGTATGTTAGAGCAAGCAGCACAGGATTTGCAGCATCTTAGTTAAAAATTAACTAAGGCTCAACTATAGAAGTGTCCTTCTTGGTCAATTGATTCAATATGAGAACCGGGTCCAAGCTGTGAGATTCTGAGGTTAGTTGGGACTACTTCAAAGTGCAAAGAGTTTGGAAACCAGTATTCATGGTAAGATCCATCTCTTTTACAAGTTGCATATTTTCCTTACATGTCCAAATCTAGCTCATTCCTTAAGCCATGCATACACCATTTTCTTGCCATTTTTGCAACTAACAACTGAACTTCCAGGCCTTCAAACATTTCTACAATATGGGGCACTGTATTTATTCAATCTAGTCCAATATTTCAGCACCATTAACACCAAGAACTGTCCACATCTAGCTTTGTCCTGTGACTGTTAGTCTAATTCTTTTGGACACTGTTCCACACACCTTTCACTGACCTCCTGCTTTCAAGAAACACACCCTCATTAAAACTTACCAGAGACATTAGTGTAAATTGCAACTCCAGCAAGAAGTAGTTAATAGCGTGACTAGAGAAAAACAGCAAGTGAAGACTAGTTATCTGTCTTTAATGAGACTGATTGGTTTCTTTCATAGTTTTAAGTGCCACTAAAAAGCTATCTGCTGGTATTATTTCTCCTTTTCCTCCCTTTGCCATTAAATCTTCTCTTTGAGAATTGTCCAGTTGTAATGATTCAGAGCCAATCTACGTTCTGTCTTGAATCCAGGTTTCTTCAGCTTCCCAGTGGGGTTCTCCGATAAACAGTGTCAAGCCACAAACCAAGAGGGTTTCTTCTACAGCCAGATGCTCCCTAGAAAATAATAGTGCAGCCTCACAACCCATTGGTTAGCATATTCTCCACAGATGGTCTGTGGGTATGAATGCACTGCAACTCAGAGCTGTGATCACAGCTCATGTAGACATCCTCAAACTAGCTTTAAAATAACCAGCTGGGATTGCTAACTGCTACATTATGTGGTTCAGGTTTGAAATAGCAATCCATTGGAGTATCCTTCTGCTGGTTTGAATCCTGTTGACCACAGATTCTAGCATGGGCCCTGCAAGCCCAGCCAGGCCCCGGGTAAGTACTTGGCAGCTGTAGCCTGTGCCACTTCAGCTACACTATCATCACCAGTACTCAAACAGCTAGCTCAGAAATGTCTGCGACCACAGCTCTGGATGGCAATACAGACATTCCTTATGTAATAGCGCTGCACCCTAGACTCAACCTGAAGAGAGTGCATTTTGTTCCAGCCACCATGCACTCCACCTGAAATGCACAACGGTGTCTATTCACAATGCACATGACTCATTTAGGAGTCGAGATGAGGCTTGGAAATCTGAAATTCTCTATTTATAGGCAGGGCGTAGGACAAAAATATTAGACACACGTGAATATTAAGTTACTATTTTAAAATCCAGTTACTGCATTAATAAAATACATCAAGATACAATTTTAACAGGTCTCCAAACTCAATCTGATAGTACATTAAAATGTGTCTACAGTGCCATCCCTCCACCTGTACTGAACATATTGTTAATGCTGTAATAGTAACAGTGCCTGGCTATATTTGCCAAAAAAATGTTTTAGAAACCAGCTCTGTTTCTAAATCTGTTTCCTGCTCCTGATTAGCACTCAGCAGCATTTGCAGCCTGGATTTGCTGCCTTAAAGAGTTTCCTCCATTTGGGAGCACCTTCCTCAGCACATCACATAAGAGAAATAGCTACCTGTTACCATATCCTAGTTCTCCTTAGCCTGACAAAACTATGAACATCAGACAGATCTTCTCAGTCCCTAGTACACAAAAACCACAGTATTGGATTTTTCTCTCTGGGGAACACATGGCAGCAAAATGCTGAAGCTGACTGCTTGCTTCCTGGTTCACAAAGCATAGCACAACTCATTCAAGATTTTTTATGGTCTTTGTATACATGGTATACACGATTGTATACACAATAACTGCTGAGTCCATCATGTCTAGACTTGCCACAGAACAATTAATGCTTTGTTAGCCTTGCATTCTCTCTGTGCCTTCATTATTACTCAGAGTTTCAACTGGGACTCAGAGCTTCCACTGAATTATCTTCCTGTCCCTCCCTAAATTTCTTGCTTTCCAGGAGACCCTGCTGATATGATACGTTCAGAATGTAAAATATTGTAAGTGTCTATAGGGGATGATCCTACATTTTAGATGCTCGATTCAAACATACAAGGAAAGCAATAATCTATAGGGTGCCTCAGTAAGGTACTGATGGATGCTACATGTTCATTGCCTATGTTTACCTTAGGCCCACTGGTACACAGCTGGTGACTTATGGGTTTTAGAGGGGTAGTTAGGCATGTTAATCTGCACCTTATAGACTAACTCATAATGCATCTTTTAGGGCATTGCCCAACACCTTCATCACAGTTGCTTTTGCTCTGTTGCGGTTATGTATCAAGAAATGGCCCATCAGAATATAGATGACTAGTGCCTCCTAAAATTCTGATTTAAGACCACCTGGCACTCCAA
>NW_005842455.1:124812-162581 GCF_000455745.1 Alligator sinensis | reverse complement strand
GAGGGAAAAGAGTTCACAGATCTCCAGGATACATGCAGATGTTCAGGGAGGTTAGGGGATGTTTGAGTGAGTTAAAAATGGCCACCTGGTCCAACTTAGTTTGCCCAGGTGCAGACCTTACACTTAGATCCCTAGTTAGGTCCAGCTAAAGTGCAAACTGTACAGATGTTCAGGTAGGCTGGATCAGCCTAGAAATGGCTCACCCAATCTAGGTTAACCGTACCTCAGAGGTAGTCTAAGGGTGCAGACAGAAGTGACTATTTTAATCTGATCTGGCTCCAGAAAACAATCTTACAGCCATGACCAAATGGAAGTGTGGCTGCAGACTGCTTTAAAAAGGCCCGGTCCCACAAAAATCTCATTGAATGAACGTTTAGATGAACATGCTTCAAACTGGAACGTATTTTACAACTTGTTTCTGCAGAGCTCCCAGCCTGTTGCTGTTTCCACAACACATCTCTGAATGGAGATACAGACTAAGCAGTATGTTACAGTGACAAGAGTTTTGTTGGGCTTGGTGGGCAATTAAGGCAATATTGGTTTGCAGTCTGTAGTTTATTAGTCATAAAACCAAAGTGTTAGCCATAAGTCTCTGAGGCTGACGTTTCTTGTCTACTGTTTTCCACCCAGACACAACACTCTCAGGAAGTAATTTTCTCTACAAAGCATCAAGATGCAAAACAGATTTCTTTAACATGCCCCTATTTCAAGCCACTTGCTTTAGACCACCTGAAGCTTTTAGCATTAGACCTCTATCTTCTGTCCTTGTCTTGGACTCTTTTCATTTAGGAGTAAGTGTATATAATAAGGTGTTTCCTAATGATAGTGATCCTCTCAGCAACCAGCCAGGTAATGATTTGCCAACGTATTTCTCAGTTTCATTCCATCTAAAAAGTTTATTTTGTACTTCAAATATCCTGTTCATAGGCTTAAGTCAAGATGATTGAGAAGATATTAGGTCAATGCAACCTCCTATATCATCTGTCAACTTCAGCAATTCTGAGTGACTCACATCTATACAGAGAAGGCAACAGTTTATTAGTATAGTCTTAAGAAAAATGAACTGAAGATATGGCTTGGATAGAATTTGTGCCACAATGCATAAAGCCTGCTTCAGAAGAGAGCTGAACAAAAGATATTTGTGAGATATTGAAATAAAGTGGGGCTGAATACTTAACATTTTAAAAAATGCAAGGGCTGTGACAAGCTGAGTAGAGGCACAGTCTGAACAAAACCTTTTTAGAGCAGGCTGAAGTAAGCCCACACGTCACCAACTAACGGCTTTCACGACATGTTTGAACTGAGGTTTGATTGTAACATGCAGACAAGGGTACTTTGCCAGAAAGCTGGAACACTGAAATACTCAAAAGCTTGGTGCCTTGATGCTGCCAGTGGGGATGGCAAGTTCATGAAAACCCTCAGTCCCATAAACATAAAGGAGGCTAAGAAGGAGAAGCAACAGCTGATAAAGCTGCCCATTGTCAAGATACACCACTGCCCTTTTGAAAGCAAGAAGTCTCAGCACAGCACCTAGTGTCTCTTGGTGGAGAGAGCTTATTTTGCTCTCTCTATTTTTGCTCAAAAGTTTAGTGAAAAAGGAATAGTTGGCTTATTCAATAATTCCCCACCAACTATGTTTATATTTGCCTATACATACCTATCATTCCTCTGCTATGCATCCATTCCTACAAATGTTCCCTTTTCATTTGCACCTTCCTACCAAGAAACCCCCCCAACAATGTGAACTAATTTCCCAAAATGCTTGCAATGAATACAGCTGAACCTGGAGACACCCACTTAGGCATGACTTCATTTCATTACTGCTTGGTTTATAATCCCCCACTCTCTGAACAGCTTGATTTGGATGACAGCAAGGGATGAGGAATTAGTGAAATGGAAACCTGAGGAAAATATGACTAATCCTGCTTGACAAGAGTAGGCCAAGGGTCATTTTGGTCTGTCTGGTTCTGGATGGATTTAAAGCTCAACTTGTGACTGCATCTATCCCACAGCAGTGTCCTATATGTGCACACACTGAATACACATGCTGCCCACGTCAAGTCATTTACAATCTTGGTGCCATTCAGCATCCCTCGAGGAGGTTGTTAGCAGTTCATTATGTTACAAAATCCATATGGAAGAAAAGATTCCTGAACGGGCCACCTCACGTCGTGGCAAACAGTGCCTTCGAACAAGTGTTGTGGAGGAAAATTATTCACTGCTTGGGGAGTGGGTTTGAAGTTCTGCATTTTTAAATAAAAAACAATTTGTAGCTAGATTTTTAAGTCTCATCAGCTCCTGACATGGAACATGAACAGCATCTTGATAATTTTCTATCCAGGTTAAGTTATCAATATGAACAGATTATCAAAGACTTTTTAGACACAGCCCTGAAAATGTGTAAGGGTGGGATCAACAGGATGCATCTCCTAACTGTTCTTTGACCATACGAGAAGAGCAGACAGCTCTTGGGCAAGGGCACGCTTTTCACAGAGGAAGAAACATGAGCGAGTGAGTGTCCATATGCTATAGAGGGTCTCATACTAATAGGCAGGGATCCTGGTTTTCTCTGATGATAAAATCCAAAATTCTCTCATTAAAACCCCCCAAATCCATGTTTTTCTGCAGTTAAAATGAAATGCCACTATATATATTATATATGTATCAGTTCAACAGAACACAATGTTTTATTGATATATAAAGCAATTTGGAACCCTAAGTGCCTCAATCATTATAATAAAATACATTCTAAATACCTATATATTTTGGCATTTGATTTTGATCTTTTAACATGAAAAACCAGAACTCCCCCTGCCCCTTTCACTCAACAGGATGCAGGTCCAGTTGCAGCTCCTCCCCCCAGGCTGCTTTGTGGTGCTGAGCAGTCCTTATATGCCAGTGCCCTGCCCCTGCCTATGCTGTTGCCCCTCACTCCCAAACCACAGCCCCTCAATGCTCCCCCCCACCAGCTCTGCTGATGCCCCTCACTTCTGACCCACAGCCCCCTGGCCCTGCCAGTGCCCCTTACACCTAGCCCCCAGTCCTCCACACCCCAGCCCTGCTGAAGCCCCTCAGTCCCAACCCACTGCTCCACACCCCCGGGCTCAGCCCCCTCCCCACAGTGTGTGGGGAAGGGTGTGTATGTGTGGGACAGGGTGTGAGGCAGGGGGTGCATGGGCATAGGTGACACATTAGGAGGGGATTGGAGGGGCATGTGCCCCCCCCCCCCCCCCCCCCCCCCCAGATTTCTACACCCATATGTGGCTGCAGTCTGGCCAGACCAGCACCAGGCAGGAGCTGTAGTAGTAGACAGTCTTCCTGCTTCTTCCCAAGATCCAGAATGGCACAGGAACCACCTCCACAGCCCAGCAGGTAGGACCCAGCATGCAAGGGAGCACTGAACCACCATGGTGAGGCAACCCCTGGCCACCCAGCAGCAGCAGGGGGGCATAGTTCTATGCTGCCACTGCCAAGAGCCCCATCACAGCCAAGCCAAGGCAAGGTGCTGTGGTGGTGGCGGCAGAGTTGTCCCTCCCAGCTGCTGCTGAGTGGGCAGGGGGTGCCTCACCTTGGTGGCCAGGGTGCTATGGCACTCCAGGCAGCAGTGGTGGCAGCAGCACTGAGTGTCCCTACCCTACTCTGCCCTCCTGCACCAGGTCCTGCCCATGGGGCCACAGAGGCAGCTCTGGCCCAGTGCTGGTCAGCCACGCTGCAGCCCCATGCCCTGCTGTGGGTGCAGAAATCTGGGAGGTATGTGTTCCCCCATATTCCCCCCACGAATTGCCTATGCCCCCTGATGACCTACCTCCAGGGAGCTGCAGGAGCTGCTCTCCATCATGCTGCCTGGCTCTACTGCCTGCCATGTGCATGTGTGCATGGGCACCTGCACATGACACCCCCTGCCTCTGATCACCCTCCTCCTGCTCCCCCCAAGCCAGCCTGCAAGGGGAAACCTGCAGTTTCCCAGGTTTTTCTCCTTAAAGGAGAAAATCTGCATTTTTTCCATGGGAAGCAGAAAACCCAGATCCCTGTTAATAAGGACATAGACATTCAAATTCCCCATCCCCTTGTTCACCCATTCCACTGCAGTCAGCTTCTGTTGTGTAGCTACCTCTTTCCAAATGCTGGCTATGCCTCTTTACAAAGCCTACCAACAAGATCAAAATGAATTTGACCTGTTGAAAATATTCAAAAACAAGTAATTAAAAGCTCGGTGTTAGGCATCTGGGACCCAGGTAGTGCACTAGGGAATACTGAATATTACCTGGCTCCCAGTTACTGTGACCTGTCCCATTTGTAAATAAAATAAATAGTAGCCTGTAGTTTTTGGCTTCCCTCTGCCTCTAGGAACATTGGTTTCTCCAGGGAGCAGTGCATTATCAATAGGGCCTTTAAATTAAGAGGGTTTGTGCTGTGGTTGCTCAGAGTTTAGCATCCTTAAGTAATTGCTTCTTTTTTCTCTGCTTAGCCAAGTTGCATTCTGTCCATTGCAGGGCCTCTAGGTTCTTTCCCTCTTCAAAACTGGATGCCAAATCCTTGACGAGGACATCCAGGAATTTGTTGAACATACACTTAAGTCACATTTTACAGTTGAACAGCTATTAAACGATCTATATTGGTAACATTTTCAGGCTCTCAATGTCAGAGAGAAATCTTTTAGAATGGACAATTGAACAGTTCAGTGCTGAAGGCCTCATACATTCGACTGCAGAACTGTATTTTTACCTTTAATTCTCACCTAGTATATGACTCGCTGGTAGCATGGATTTAACCACTATCTGGTAGCTGATCTTGCTACATGAGACATATTACAGCTAAGACTAGCCAGGAGTCTTGATCTTTAGGTAGCAGCCTGAAAAGATGAGTCTGACATCCTGCCTCAGCTACTGTTAGAGCTGAAGTTATTCTTTGTTATACCTTAGGCTAGTTACTTGCACAGGTTATATTTTCATTTGCAATTTCCCGAGTGAACTGCCAAGCATCGTATATGAACCACAGCTCTCAGCAGGCTGGTACTGTTAATTCATCAAACCATTGTGAGCTGCTATATCAAGAAGCAGATTTGCTTATTGCTGGTTTTGTTTTTCAGACGTACAGATGATCAGGAGTAGATTAGAAACATACCAGTTTTAAACTCCAGTGTCTCATGGGACCACAATTTTCTTTGGTCAGATAAAAAACGGTCAGTTTAATTCTGAATAGTTTTGGGTTTGTTTGTTGTTTTTTGTTTGTTTTTTTTTTTTTTTAAATACTGCAATCTTCCTGACAGTGAGTTTCTGGAAAGATACCGAGCATATGGGCTTCCAAACTAATGGAAGAGAACACTAAAGGGTGGTGCTCTTATTTGTGATAATGTATTTCATGTGGCTCATATAAAAGGCCACAATTTTTCAACAGGACTCAGGCTAGCCTCTGAAACTGCACTGGCAATTAGCACACCTGCCAATGGCTTGCAGGTGTAAGTAATGGCCTAGACATGCACCTTCCAGATCTGTAGGAGCAATCAAATAGGCAGATGATAGCACCTGCAAGTGATTGCACTTGCAAAGTTCCAGGTGCAAACAATTAAGAAACTCCTTCTAATATTGCATCCTTAAAAGGATGTAAAGGAGCTTGATGTTTAAGTTATTCCAGCTCCTTGTAAACCATGGCCTTTTATTTTTATTCTGTCTTTGGGGATTACAATTGAATTACTTTGCTATATATTATCCCCAGCCCAAACATACAAGTTCACATTGACTACTCGTCTGCACAGGAAATAAACCAAACTACAAGAGTTCTAGTGATATTAAGGGAAAAAAAACAAAAACAAAAAAAAACCCAAAATGTGCCAGCTCTGAATGTTCTCTCACATCCCCTCCCCAACTTCATGCTGAGTAACTTCAATGTCAGTGTTATTGTATTTCAGCCAGACTCTGCCAAAGCCGACTTAAAAACCCAGCGGCAGAGATTAGAAATGAAGTGGCTCAAAACTACAGTTAAGCAAAACCTTTATCATAAAAGAATAGGCTTCGTAGTCCATCAGGATATTACTTGGAAAACAATCTGCTACTGTGATAAGTGTCCTTAAGCTTTTGCAGGCACAGGTCTGTACAACGTGGGATTAACTCAAAACCTCCTTATCAGCAAAAATGCATATGGCCCATTTTATGGATTCTGCTTTACAGGGTTAAGTTTAAGCTATCCAGCACACTACTGGAGAAGAGTCAGGGTCTTTTAACTGCACTTATGATCTTCAGAGTGTAATTCTTCCCTTGAGCAAGTCTGCTATTTCATTGTTAATAATGAAGTCCTAAAGGAAAAAAGTCAAACAGAACAAACAAACAAACAGCAAAACTAGAGTTATTTTTGTACACAGCATTACTTGCTGACATCCTGGATGTCAAATGAGGAAGATTTACCATCCTCCTGCCCCAAATAATTTTGGAAGTCATATCCTCTATGCAAAAGAGTTATAGAGGCTTTTTCCCTTGAAATGGAGATTTGACCCATTACAATTTTCAGATAAACAAAGTCCGGGAGTGTTAACAGTGAATATCTAACTCCATCCTTCTCTTGGAGTAATGCCACGTACACAAGACAATACTCCATGCATGTGCACATATTTCTGTAGAGGCCTGCACTGAAAAAAAATCCTGTTCTTCTAGAATACATGGTTCTTCTATACCTTTCTATTAGATATGGGGTTTTCAACCTTTTTTAGCAAGTGTACTCCTTCTGTTGGTGGCACCTGGATGCGGAGGGGGCCCCCCACCACCCCAAGTCCGGTCAGCCAGGCGGCACCTGTGCGGCCCGCAGAGGGGTGCTGCTGCCCTTGGTCCCCTGGCCCTGCTCCTGGGAGGTTGGTAGTGCAGGGTGGTGGCAGCAGCTGCCACATGGGAGTGCCCCTGCTCCACATCCATCCACAGAGGGGTGCCTCGTCATTGGCTGCCAGGCTGCCACCCTTGGCCAATAGCCAATCAGGAGAGCAAGCTGGGGGGGAGGAGGGGGGTTTCGGGGCCGATGGTGCCTGGTGTGCCTCTCCCCTGGGTAAGAGACGATGTGTAGGAACACGCTGGGGAGACACCGCCGTGCCCTGGGACACGCTTCGTCCCTGCCCACCCGTGCGTACCCGCTATGACCTTTCCAATTACCCCTAGGGGTATGTGTACCCCCAGTTGACAGTCTCTGTATTAGATCACCTTTCCTAAAATACAGATCATAAGAGCCAGGAGCGCCCCAGGAGGGTGTTTAGAACATCAACTACTAAATGATACACATGGACTTTATTCATGTATAAGCTAACTAATTTAGTTAAACCACTGCAGACACTTGTGGTAAAAAGTAAAGAGCAGGCTATTTCAGCTTCACTTGAGCCTTAGGATATTCCAAGACATCTACAATGCTATTTACCAAAAAGGAAAACAAAGCAATTTGACTGTAATTAATTTTGCTTCTCCTCCCAAACTCCTGAGAACTAATGGTACTAACAAAAACCGTCACTTCCCCAGAATATTCTGGCCTGAAATGTTGCTGCAACTATCCTGGTTGAAGATCCAAACCGAAGGTGCCATAAATCAAACTGAAAACATTGGAAGAACTACATGCTACCCTCCCACCTGAAAGTTTCACCTAGTCTAGGAGCTCGAGTATTTGCTACACATAGGTTAAAATAAACTGTGTCTGTAATAAAGAGATCTTTCTGGAAACTTTTAACAAAAAAAAAAAAACAAAACAAAACAAAACAAAAAACTCTCTCTGCTGAGGAAAGAGGTCCTAGCAGGAGCCAGAATTATAAAGCAAAATATAAACAATGAGATCAAGCACAAACATTGGTTTTCATGGAGAGAAGAGGTTGACCTCTGCCCAGCACTCGGGAGATGCGTTTTGCAGGACTTGCTGATGCCTAGCTGCAAGTCAACATTCAGGGAGATACTGTTCTGCTCACACAGCATGTATGTGGTATCATTTCCCCATTTAAAAGTTGTTATTAAAGGGCAGACGCATACAAAGGATTGTTTCATCAGCTCCTACTACCTGTTGACTAGTGTAATTATAGGGTTTTGAAGGTAACTGGGACTCAAAGGATCTTCATTTATTTCTGGCTCTGTCAGATTTCATGGGATTCTAATTCCTTGATCTTCTGCCTCAGTTTCCGTCCTACTTCCCAAGTCTATGAGATCAGGATAACACTTACATCTCAACACAGCTTCTTGATGCATGCTTTACCCTGGGGTGGGAACCACATGGACAAGAGTTTTAGTTCCTATAAATCAGCCTAGGTCCACTGCACTTTTTAAAAAAACAAAACAAAACACAGTAGTTGCTTCTCTTGCCCACTTGTGTGCCATTGTGTGGGTGACCACAAGATGACTGAGTTCAGGATCCTAAGGAAAGGAAGGATAGAGAGCAGCAGAGACTTCAGGAAAGAAGACTTGGCATACAAGTACCTTCCCTGACTCACTCAGAGAACTCATGGGCAGGATGCCCTGGGAAGCCAGTCTCAGGGGGAGAGGAGTCCAGGAGAGCCGGCTGTACTTCAAAGGAGCCTTACTGAGAGTGCAGGAACAAGCCATCCTGATGCACAGGAAGACTAGCAAGAGTGGCAGAAGATCACCTTGGCTTAGCAGGGAACTCTTCAGTAAGCTATACCACAAAAAGGAAGCTTATAAGTGGAAACTTGGACAAACAACTAGGGAGGACTATAAGAGTATTGCTCAGGCATGTAGAGATGAGTCAGGAAGGTCAAAGTGCAATTGGAGTTGCAGCTAGCAAGGGACGTGAAAGGGAACAAGAAGGGTTTCTACAAGTATGTCAGTAACAAGAAAAAGATCAGGGACAGTGCAGGTCCCTTACTGAATGGGGGAAGACAACTTAGTGATGGAGGATGCAGAAAAGGCTGAAGTATTTAATGCCTTTTTCACCTCTGTTTTTACAAGCAAGGTCAGCTCCAAGACTACTGCACCTGGCAGCACAGTTTGGCGAGGAGGTGTGCAGCCAGCAGCGTCCATACTTAAGAAAGGGGAAAAAAGGATGATCCAGGGAACTACAGACCAGTCAGCCTCACCTCAGTTCCTAGAAAAATCATGGAGAAGATCCTCAAGCAGTCTATTTCTAAGCACTTGGTGGAGAAGAAGGTGATCAGGAACAGTCAGCATGGATTCACCAAGGGCAAGTCATGCCTGACCAATCTGATTGCCTTCTATGATGAGAAGACTGGCTCTGTGGATATGGGGAGACCAGTGGATGTGGTATACCTTGATTTTAGCAATACACAAAGCTTTTGAGTCAGAGGCGATATCTTTTATTAGACCAGCTAAAAAGTAGCAAAAAAATTCCTTTCCTTGCAAGCTTTTGGGCACATACACCCTTCCTCAGGCTGAGGAGAAGTCAAAGATTGTAAAAGCCCTCCTAGGTAGAAAATAAATTCCATTTTGCACAGAGGCTGGAAGTGTATTACCCTGGGTATGTGAGAGTGTCTCTTTGTGATGTGCAGATTAGGTTGTCTTCCTCCCTGGAGGTGTCCAATATCAGAGGCAGCCACGGACATGAAAAAAAAAAAAAAATCTTCCTTCTTGTTTATCAATGAAATTTACTTTTTCCAAATGGTTAAAATACTATATCTTCCATGTTTCATTGCTCTATTTCACAGAGCAACACCTACCTCACTACAGAAAGGATGTGGACAAATTGGAGAGAGTCCAGAGGTTGGCAATGAAAATGGTTCAGAGGCTGGAGGACATGACTTACGAGGACAGGCTGAGGGAACTGGGTTGATTTAGTCAGGAGAAGAGAAGACTTAGAGGGGATTTAATAGCAGCCTTCAACTACCTGAAGGGGGGCTCCAAAGAGGATGGAGCTGCACTGTTCTCAGTGGTGGCAGATGACAGAATAAGGAGCAATGATCTCAAGTTGCAGGAACGGAAGTTTAGGTTAGATATTAGGAAGAATCTTCTCACTAGGAAGGTAGTAAAACACTGGAACAGGTTACCCAGAGAGATTGTGGACTCTTCCTCCTCGGAGGTTTTTAAGACCTGGCCAGACAAAGCCTTGACTGGGATGATCTAGCTGGGGATGGTCATGCATCGAGCAGGGTGTTGCACTAGATGACCTCCTGAGGTCCCTCACAACCCTAAGTTTCTAATTCTATGAATGCTATGTGCTGGCAACACAACCAGGGCAGAGAGGAACTCTGCTTGCATTGGACTCTAAGCTCTGAAGACAGAAAATATGTCAATCAGGAAGACAATAAACCAGCTCTGCAAGAAGGCAAATGTACTCCAGATTTTCATGACATAAGCAAACAATGCATAGAGAAGAACTTCTCTAGCTACTAATACACCAGTGCTAAGAGAATAGGTAACAACCAAGAGGAACTGGAATTTCTCATTGAGGAAAAAAAAAAAAAAAAAAAAAAAAAAAAAAAAAAAATCAGAAGTATAGTTGGATCCCCACAGGATGATTTGATTGATTGGAATGTTAAAATCAGTCATTATAACTTGCTCAGGTATTGGGGGAGTGTCTACATTAAAGTCACTGTTACTTGTTCTACAGATACTGATAACCAAGAACCACAGGATCTTGAATGCTAGTGTGCTAGCAAAGCCCAGGTGGACAGGTGGGCATCTGGTCCAGATGACTGTATACAAAACAGGAACCAGATGCATCACTGCTTAAGCATTAGTCTAAAATGTGGGCAATGCTAGACAGACATGTTGGAAGTCTCATACATCAACATTTATGGTTTGTAAAAATGATAAAGAGCAATTGTCGTCTAACACAAAAGGTAATGCACCCCACGTGAAATAATTTGGTTTTGAACTGCATCAGAATGGTAAAAAAGATGGATTAATTACTAGACTGGAATTAAGGACCAGTGATCATGACCTGAGGACATTCAAAATGGGTAAAGAGAGGACAATTCCATCCCGTATATATTTAATATTTTATACCTACAGGGATTTTCTCAGTGATTCAAGAGGACTCATTTCCCAAAGATGAGGAAAATTATAAGCATGAGAACTACATTTTCAAAGAAAAAGTCTAGACAAAAAATGATAGAAGGATGGGATTTTTTAAGAATAGTTTTAGATGGCCAAAAAAAACTGGCTTCTTTATCAAAAAGATGACAGCTTTGTGTAAAAGTCCGTCCTGGTTCAGTGGTGAGGTGAAAATAAAGATATAATGAACTGAAAAGGGAAATGGATAGCAATCAATATAAAATGTAAGTTATAAAATGCAGAAAGATAAGGGAAGCTAAAGACAGCATTAAAATTACGGCTGCCATAGCTAAAGGCAACAAGAAGTTGGGTTATTTTTTGGTTTTTTTTTTTTTTTTATTAACATGGGTTAGAAGCAAAATAAAATTATTGGATGGTAGAAGCCCATTAATGGTAAAATTGTCATTAATGACAAAGAAAGACAGACAGCAGTGTTTGATAAATATTTTTGTTGTATATTTGGCAAGAATCTAGATGACATATTTGTATCATATGAAAATGATGAACTATTTTACAGACTACTAATATTCAATGAGGATAATAAACAGCATCCATTAGGAACAAAAACATTTACATCATCCCTGAATTATCTGGACCCAAGGATTCCAAAAGAGCTAGTGAAGAAATATCCATTCAGCTAGTTTTTGGCAAATTTTGCAACATCAGGGAAATTTCAGACTGGTAATGTTGTGTTAAACTGTATGGAAAACAAGCAAGACATCCTGAGTAACTATGGGTTATAGTAACTACAGGCTGTCATCAACACTGGACAAATTAATAGGAAAAAAAAAATAATAATAATGAATATGGGATTTTACTAAAGGGCAAGAAGATAATTAATGCCATCCAACACAATTCTTTGGAAAACAGGTATTCAAGGAAACTTGATTTCATTTTTTGACAAGATTATAAATTTGGCTGATAAAACTGACTGCAGAGATGTAATCATTCTTTAAAAAAAAATAAAATAAATGTTTAATGTAGTATTGCATTCATTATGACTAAAAAGTTGGCATGTGTCAATACAGAACACGTTACATGAATTCAAAACTGGCTGAATGACAGACCTCAAAGTAGCTCTCAACGAGGAACTCTTACTGAATGGAGCCGTTTCCACTGAGGCTGCACAGCGATCAGAGCTAGCCAAATGCTTTCAGTGATTTCAAAGTAAATCTAAAAGTTATAGCTGATAAAATTTGCAGGCGATACAAAAGTGATGAGGACTGGGCATAATACAAAGCAATCTAGATGCTGATAAATTGAGGTTTATTCTAAATAATGTACTTTAACAGATCTAAATGCAGTCATACATCAAGCAACCTGGAATGCAGGCAATACATAGATTATGGGAGATTATACTGGAAAACAAAGATTTTGAAACGGATACAAGAGTTATAGCAGAAAAGCTACTCAACATGCCATGCTATGGCAAGAACTGTGAATTCAATCCTCGGACTTAATAAAATAGGGCAATAATGAGTGGGATGGTGATTTTACCTCTATGTACGGAATTGGAGAGAAGAATATTGAAGTATGGTGTCCACCTCTTCTGTCCATTTTCAAAAGCTTCAAAATTGTAGACGTTGCAAAAAAAAAAAAAAAATGAACCACAAAATGGTTGTAGTGTAGAGAAAATACTTCTCTGAGAGGCTTAAAGAGCTCAGTGCATTCAGCTAACTGAAAGATTAACATGAGAGTAGATTAGCATACAAGTAACTTCACTGGGAGACAAGACCAGTTACTAAAGAGCTCTTTATCTACTGGAGAAAGGCATAATGGGAAATCAGGTGAATAATACCCGTTAGAAAAAAAGCACAAATTTAAGAGTGGGGGTGGTTACTCTTTGAAATACAGCTATCTACAGAAGAAATGGAAACATTTTCCTCGAATTAGGGCTGAAGACCCTTCTGGAAAATTATTTTCTGTCAAATAGTTATTGGGTTCGATACAGAGGCAAGCAAGTATAATTGAATGGTCTACATTACATGAGCTATTCGTCCTTCTGATCTAACATTTATTATTCTATGAATTTAGTGAGCCCAGACATGCAAATACTTCCACAAATATATTTGGTGGCATGCTGGTCCACTGAAATCAATGAGAGCATAGAGGACTAAGCCATGTTTTTAGATGCTCAGGGAATAGTGACCTCAGTAAGTATTTAGTGCAGTTAGACTTAGGAAAAGCTAAGTTTGTCTGACTTAATAATGCCCCTCCCGTCCATGTTCTGAAGTTTTTCCAGCCTTTTTTTTTTTTTTTTGTAATATTATTGAACCAGCCCTGAAATGTGGTCCTTGGTCTCTCCTGACACTATCAAAAACAGGATGAAAGCTAGTTCCTCTTGTACAGGAAAGATTACTACTTATTTAACATGTTCCACCATTCATTTCAGTGTAGGGTATGATGTAGGTTCAATTATAGAATTAAATGACCTTGTGTGTTGCAAAAAGCAACTAGATTTAACAGGCATTTTGGAAGGCTTCATGCTCCATATCTTCTTAATGAGCTTCCTAGTTTACTTACTTTGTGCTTAAAATTAAGTATTAAAATAACTTAAAATCCTATTTTATTGCATAATAAAAACAAGAATAGAACCAAGAGTGATGGAAAAAAAATGAAAATACTCCTCTTAAACAAAATGACCTGTAGTCATTCACAAATGGGACACATCCCTTGTGATATTTAACAAAGGGGTCACTTCAAATTTTGGCACTGGTGTGGGTGGGAGGGCGCTTACCTTCTTGCATAGGCTGTGTCTGATAGTGCCAGGAGTGACGGTGGCGCAGGCTCCCTGGAGGGCTGCCATTCAGGCACCCCATCTGAACTGGTGGCCCAGTTACACCCTTCAAGTTACATTACTGGTATTTGACCCAATGGTTTGGTATTTTGATTACCAACCTCAAATTCACTGTTTAGGAACCGACACAAATATTTTAAGAATGATTTAATCTGTCTCACATCACTGCAATAAGAACAGCTGCAAAAGACATACATGTCATTCACAAGCTTTCAAATCCCATGTCAAGAAGAGAAAATTGTATACCCCTTCTAAGAGGCCTTGTGTGCTCCCAAAGAGGCTGGAATGGCTGAATTTAAAATCCAAATCAACCAAGATAGAAAACATGCCAAGAAGAAACTGAGGTTTCATGGAGAGATTATTCTACCCATAGCCAATTATCTAGCGCAGAGAGGACTATATGCTAGAACGTCTTTCTTTTTCCTCTGTAATCCGAAGATGATCAGCAATTTGGATGATGGGGTGAAAAGCAACCTGTTTAAATTTGCTGATGATACCATTTGGGGTGAGGTGGGCACGCTAGTAGGGAGGGAAAGACTGCAACAAGACCTGGACAGGTTGCAGGGGTGGGCTAACAAAAACAGGATGCGTTTCAATACTGACAAGTGCAGGGTGCTGCACTTGGGCAGTAGTAACCAGCAGCACACTTATAAGATGGGAAAATCCCTTCTTGAGAGCACGGAGGCAGAAAGGGATCTTGGAGTCATCATTGACTCCAAGATGAACATGGGCCGACACTGCAAGGTCACGGGCGGCAGGGCCAACCGGACCCTATCACGCATCCACAGGTGCATCTCAAGTAGGGCCAAGGAGGTGATCCTCCCCCTCTACACGACACTGGTCAGGCCACAGCTGGAGTACTGTGTCCAGTTCTGCGCACCGCACTTCAAGAGGGATGTGGACAACATTGAGAGGGTCCAGAGGAGGACCACCCGCATGATCCGGGGACAGCAGGGCAGACCCTACAACAAGAGGCTATGGGACCCGAACCTGTTCAGCCTTCACAAGAGAAGGCTGAGGGGGGACCTGGTGACCATCTATAAACTCACTAGGGGGGGGACCAGAAGGGTTTGGGGGAGACCTTGTTTCCCCTAGCACCCCCAAGGATAACAAGGAATAACGGCCACAAGTTGTTGGAGAGTAGGTTTAGGTTAGACATCTGTAGGAACTACTTCACAGTTAGGGCGGCTAGGATCTGGAGCCAACTTCCAAGGGAAGTGGTGCTGGCTCCTACCCTGGGGGTCTTTAAGAAGAGGCTTGATGCCTACCTGGCTGGGGCCATTTGAACCCAGTTTTCCTCCTGCTCAGGCAGGGGATCGGACTTGAAGATCTACAAGGTCCCTTCCAACCCTACTTCTATGATTTGTTATCTGGTTAAAAAAAAATAAAAATAAAGAGAAATTAAAATTTCTACTTATTTTAAAGTATTGTTACTTCTAAAGCTTTAATGCCAATTGCTCCATAGTTATAACGTCTTGCTCCGTAAATAAAAAAAAAAAAAATATATATATGTATATGTATATGTATATGTATGAATGAAGGGGAGACCAGCTAGCCAACCAGCTGCTTAGAACCATCTCACGTGAACCATATTCTTCATGCAAACACTGCTGCATACAGGAAACCATGCAGAGCGATCTGCCCTTGATAAAAAAAACAAACAAAAACAGAGCAGGCAAGCAGTCCCAGGGAACAAATTAATTTTGATATTGTAGGTATGGAAATACCTAAGAACTTTTTTGGTTATTGCCCTACTTTCAAAGACTCTCTTAAACACAGACTCTTTTGTCACAGGAAGTCTAGCAAGTCGGGATCCCTTTAGGGATGACATATGAATCGCCTATAGTCTTATACGCTTGCTGTGTACATGGTACATTTTAGTCCTGATCTAGCCCTATTCATATTTAACTGAAAAACTTGACCTAAAGCATCACAGATTGAAGAAACACTTCTGAAGCTATTTTAAGACAGTCTATTTTTGCAAAGTCTGAGAATAAAGCAAGGGTCTAATTTCAGGATTGTTCACCTTCAACCCCATTTGCCAGTACAGTTCCCAGTTCTCTTTCAAAATACAACTGTGGTTGATTAGTATCTCATTTCTATAGCTCTCTTTGATATATGAGCACAATGAAGGAAGAGAACATTTGCCAAAGCCAACTGCCCAAACAAGCAAAAGTGTAAATGCTGTGTAGCAGATAAAAACAATGTGAAATCAACCATCAAGCCTTTACTTAAGAGGGAGACTGTGTATGTTTTGCTTAGAAACTGCAATTTTCCTGCCTGGCACATACTTAATGCTCTACTGGTCTGACTATGCTGGATTCAGTACCACATCTTTCATCGTCCTCTGTTCCAGGGAGAGAGAGGTGGGAGCCCATGTGCTGGCCCCAGCCTCCCCTAACCTACCTGGGGCAACCTGCAACGTGCCAGAACACAAGGACATGGCACTGCATTCCTTCAACACCAAAGAAGAACAACCCAGGTGTTGTAACTACATTGCAGATTAAATCCGATACAGACTTTTTCCATTTATTTCCCCATTGTTCCAAAATGAGGTGGTTCCCCCCCCCCATAAAACCACCCACCTTGTTTTGGAACAATGGGGAAATAAGTGGAAAAAAAGACCAAAACCTCAGCTATTTGTATAAAAGAGAACTACAAGAGTCTTATTTCCTAAACTAAAGAAAATTATAAAGGGATCTGAATGCTAGAGAGGACCCTTTCTGCATGTGTGCTGGGAAGGCCCCAAGTATTTTGGAGGAAAATAAACAGACTTTTCAAAAATAAGTAAAGTGATTTACAAAGCAGTGAATGTGAAATACCTTGACTTTGTTATGGGAGACAGTATCAGAAGCCTTGCTATTCTCATTAACATGCTAGGAAAGTTCAGTGTACTGAAAGTACCGTAAGGCAGATACGTAACTAGTTGGATCATCATGCTCAGCCAGTAGTCACTGTATTATTCAGTTGCAGAATACTGTGCCCCTGTACGGGCTTGTTCATCGCACAGCAAACTAGTAGACATCTAACTGCATACTACAGGGTGTCTTGGGTCAGGCACATTGCACCCACTCCAGTCCCACAGTTACCAGTCCTCAGTAACATTGCTCCCACTTTTGGTCTCCGCTGCACATATGCTGAAGAAAACTTACTAGCCGAACTCCATGATAATCCTATGCTCCCAGTACACTGGGACATATTCCACCCACCAATAGCTTGGCTCCCCTCAAGATGCCCAATATGGTCCACGCTTTCAAAATCATAGAATCATTGAAAATTAGGGTTGGAAGTTATCATGAGATTTCTTTTGGCCCAATCCTCCAATTTGTCTAGGTCACTCTGAATCCTAGCCCTACCCGCCAGAGTATCTACTATGCCCCCCAGCTTGGTGTCATCTGTAAACTTGCTGAGGATGCACTCTATGCTGTCTGTAACAGGAAGGATGTCAGGGTCGCCGTGCTCTCCCCTTCACCGTGCCAAGCGGCCGTCTTGCACCCTCCGAATCTCACCCACCACGTCTTTGATTGTATATATTTTATAGGGAGGCTACCTTCTGTCCTCTTGGCCACGGTTCTCCTGTCATGAGTGTCCCATGCACCCAAGCCTTATGGGCTATGCGTGTCTCCTCCCCCCCCAATACCACGCCCCAAGCCTCGCAGATGTAACGGACATTGTTCTGTCCCTCTCTCCATCTTCACGCCCTCTATGGCACTCGGGCTCTCTGCAGTCCCGTCTCTCTCTCTCTTTCCGTGCCCTTCTCTCGAGTCCATGCCGCCCTGTCTCTCGGGGGCCTTCTCAGTACGCCACCGTCTCTCGGGCTCACCACAAGGCTGCCCCCTTCTCTGGGGCTCACCACTCCCGCACTGGGGCTGCTCAACAACACCCCCTTCTCTGGGGCTGGGGTCTATGTACCCCGTATGCAGCGCCCTCTCTGATGCTAGGGGACTCACAATAGTGTGGGGACCCCATGAGGCCTCCTCCATCCCCTAATAGCCTCTCCCAAACCACCAGTGATAAACAAACAGTAACATAAACACAAGCCCCTGGGCTTCAATGCAAACATAAGCCTCCGGCCAAATCACGCTCAGGCCTACCAGGGTTCTCTATCCCACCATGGTGACCAATGCTGCTCTGGCATCCTGGCTCAGCTTCTCTTTTCTTTCTGGCAGGGAGCTCCTTCTGCCTTGGCTGCTGGTAGGGAACTGCCACCTGGCCTCCTGCCTGTGCTTTATATAGGAGCCAGGCCCTGCCCCTTCTTGTCAGCTGGCTAGGCAGGTGCGGATCATTAGTTCCCTCCAGTTACCTCAGCAACCGGCACCTGAGGAGTCTTCCTGGCTCTCTCAGTAGCAAGCACCTTAGTGCCCTGCTACACTGTCTTCCAGGTCATTGGTGAAGATATCGAACAAAACCGGCCCCAGGGCTGATCCCTGGGGCAGTCCGCTTGATACTGACAGCCAGCTAGCCCAAATCCTCTGACTTTTCCTTCCTTACTTGATGGCATGAAGAATGGTCAGTGGATTTAACTGGCCACATCATTATTGGGCACTTCTCAGTCGTTTTCAGACAAGACAGGGTCACTGTGCCTCAAACCTATACAATGGAGCCTTTGCAATGACAACAAATGCCCTTGTGGGCAAGTTCAAACCATGTCCCACACTGTTGACTCATATCCATTTACAATGCTACATGATGGCCTTCAAGCTCTTCACAGTGGTGATCACCTTAAGGTGGCTGAAACAACATGACGAAACCACATACATTAATAAACAGTGGTCATCAATGGCTCAATGTCTAGTTGGGAAGAGGTATCAAATGACATTCCCTGGGGTCTGTCCTGGGTCTGGTATTGTTCAACATCAGACAAGAAGTTGACTTAAATAAAAAATGTCAAGTTATTATAACAAGTGTTTATTAATGTCTATAAGGAAACGGGCAATATGCAAGTCTGAAGAAAGCACAGTGTCCAAGATCAACCAGTTCTGGACTTATCCTTTTTGTTTTTATCATGATTAAATCCCCGCTGCACCAGTTTTTACAACCAAATGGCAGCTGCTGGACACATGAACTGACACTGGTGTTTAGTGATACTAGATATAGTTTTAAAAGACAGTTATCCAGTGCAAAGCCTTATATCCAGCCAAAAGGTTTGATTTTGGCTTAAAGCATTTTAAAGTTTCTTCAGGTTATGAGTACAGGCTCTGGAGGTCAAACATTTTGACATACCATAATTGGTCTGTTCTTTTTTTTTCTAAAAACAATTTGTTGATCTGCAGAGTTGCATGTAAAATGTATTTATGCAAAACACCCACAGCTTACAGTCCATTACTTTCTCCAGTGGGAAAGTAACATGGAACTGTAGCAGTTCCAGTCAAGATCCAGGATGCATCTCTCTTCAAGTGCAAAACAGAGCATCTCTAAGAAAACACATAGACTTGTGTAGGCTGTGACATTCCCTCACACTCCCTGCTCAGAAAGGCTGCTATGACAAACAGCCATGTGAACAGAAAGTCACTTATTCTAAAATTATTCTAAAAGTAAAATTCTAAAACTGAAGAAACGTGCTTCTTCTTTAACTTTGTCTTAATGGAAGAGGCAGCTACACAAGCTGCAACTGTATAACCAAACTGGTATTAGCCCCAACTATGTACTGTAAAGTCCGTCTAACCTGGATTGCCAGATATTGTTAGCAGCTTGCCTCCATTACTCTTTCTGCGTGCTAAATAAATGCATAGTGTTCTAAATGGTTCCCTTCTTGAAGGAAACTGTGCAAGGATATTAAAATTGATGTCTGTTGTAAGACTTTAATCTTTGCTGGTTTATCACTTTGGCAGATGCTATTTTCGTTCTTTTCATGGAGCTGGAAGGCACCAATGGAATATCTGATTAAGCCTGCATGGTCTTGAAATATAGCGTGGCTGGTGGTTAAAATCACAGGGCCTTGTTCTGGGGCTCACAGTGCAGAAGCCTGTTAGTGTTCTAGTTGTACAGAAGCATCAGAGACAATGGCAATTAACATCCATGGTGATGCACTAACAGAAATAGCAGTTCCAATCATTTGTTTAGACTATTCCTTAATCAGTGGTTAATCTTTTAATCCTTTTTTTTTTTTTTTTTTTTGCAAAGAAGCATCCTGGGAGAGAAGTGACCACTGGAATATATCAGACATCTAAACTGTGCTCCAGCTTGCACTCAACTGACTTTGAGAGTGCAAGAAGGGAAATGAAGACAAATTTTGGCTCCTTAAGTTAATGTATGTATGTATTTAACTGCAATGTGTGTATGTGTCTTGTGATACTGAGATGTTTGGCACCCCCCGAGCAATTCTTTCCTACAGGGGGTGGGACTTCTAGTATCTACCCCGACACAGATACTGAACATGCAGTCACCTCCTTCCATTGGCCTTTGAATTCTTTAAGTTAGGGACAGATTCAAAATGTGCCCAGAAGTTAGTATTATGCTAATTTTCACCACTCTCACAAATGTGGTTCTTTGTTTTTTCTTCCATGGGGGAACAAGAACCAGTGGCCTAGAACAGCTTAGCATATTGGCCAAAGAAGTGACTCTAGATCAAAAAGGTTTGTCTACTGTTCTGCACTCAGACCACTCAGTTAAAATACATGCTCAATTTTACCTGATGGTACTGAGGTTGTAAGCCAAACACCAGCAGGTGTCAGGAATATACATGACAGTCCATGTAGGAAAGGGCAGCAGCTATATCCCCTTGATCTAGGCTACGTATGTATGACTTTCTGGGCAGCAGCAAAGTTGATAAGCATAAACTGAGGCATTCACACCATACGAGCATCATTTTTGATAAAGCACTAGGCGGTGGTTCTAAGGCAGAATAATATTTAATAAGCTAGAAATGAGAGGAGAGGGACTCCATTAGTAAGGATTTGTTCAGCTTCTTCCCCGCCCTCAAATCTCTACCTCAAGCATCAACACCAACTGTATTTTAAAACTCACATCAGCTGTTATGCAAAGAATTCAGGCTCTGCAGTCTCCTACCAGCATCCCTATAAATAGAATCCATTTAAAACATAATCCTCAATTTCAACCCCACCAAATCTGTCATGTGTTGAACTTCAAAAGCCAATATTATACACACTGTCCATGACAAAGATCCTCACTTCGTATTTAGTGACTGACAGATGCAATAGCAGGTCTAGATTGCAAAGCAATAGTTTCATTAGTAAACTGAGCATTCCAGAAATTTAGGAGCGAGGTTTCAGTTTGGCCAGTTGTAAGTTAAGTGATCTCAGAGGGGCTTATGTTACTGTCGGGGCCCTCAGAGTATGTCACTTTGTAGAGCAAGAGTGCTCCCAGCTTGAAAACAAACCCCTAATGCTAGTGTGTCATCTTTGGAATTAACATGTATATATATATATATATATGTACTGACATGTTTTCAAACTTGTCAGCTCCCATCTGGAGAAGCACTCACTCACTGATCTCCACGTTCAGGTTTTAAAAGAATGCTGTTCACAGTTTCATAAATGGAGTGGAAGGTATTACCAAGCACAGTTCTGGGACACCCAGACTGGAACTGGGACACATTAAAAAGGCTGGTGATTAAGATTAAGATTAAAAAGATGGTGACTGCAGTGGCATACAGTTTAGGTACAGGTTTGTATTCAAAGTTGAAATCAGGAGTGGGGCTTGGCCTCCAGCAGCATGGAACCAAAATCTTGTCATTTTTCTGCCCACAACTGAAGAAGTCTCGTGTGATCAATCTCATTAGCCCGTGTGAAACACATTTGACATTTCATATAGCATTTCCATAAGCTTCTTAAAGCTGACATCAGTTCAGTTCCTCTCCCATAGTTGTATAACGTAGGAATAACTCCACTGAATTACAGTGGTGTTCTGGTCTCAGTTTAACAGTTCTCGTTTTGCACGTGTCCAGTTCATGTAGCAAGGCTAGAAGCATTCCATTATACATCACCAGATGCCTTCACGGCTCTTTCATGAACATTGAACCATGATTTTTCATCCCCTGATGCTACTGGGCAACCTATTTGTAATAGTTGTTCAAGAGAATGAAATTCTGGCTGTGGGATGCACTGTCATCCACCCCTCAGAGTCAGGGCTCTCCCCTCCTACTTTCCAGATATCACACTTCTTTTTAATTTTCTGCCCTTCTAGGATATTTGCTGGTAATACAGTACACATTTGTGTAACATGCTCTTTTTACCCTTATGTCAAGAATGGGTATTATTCCACATGAGCAAAGCTAAAAAAAAAAAATAAAGTTTAGTAAGTTAGACAGGAACTGGGGAAAATAGTGAATATTGGCCGGTATTCAAAACATCTTGCCATTTCCTACTATTCTTGCCATCAGGGTTTCCCAGCTACTTGGAGGGGAACAGCTGGAATGAGATAATGAAGCACCAAAGACAAAGCCTCTTGTTCAGGATCTTCAAGGGAAGATCCAGAACTAGTTGCAGTGGATAAACCAACTCCAACAAGAACAGAGCCTCAATGATGACAGCATCAAATAGAAGCACACTGGTCCTATATCTGGAGGACCTGATTGGCTGGGGCGGGGGGGCCTCCAGTAGTTAGACCTCCTAGGATTTGATCACAAATAACAGTTGATTTGCCCATCTCCAGCACAATCGTCCCCATTGTATTAGCTGCCAATAGTCAAACCTATGGTACTTGATTACTGAAGAATTTGTTCTTTAGGGCTAGGTACACACATGCAAAAAGCCTGAGGTGAAATCCATCTAAGTTATGTGGTTTTCTGTACGCGGTGTAGTGTAGATCGGTAGCAAACAGAACACACATTCGCCCTTTGGTGGGGAAGGAGGGCAAATCTTAAACTAGGTTCTGCCATTTTTAAACCAGTCTCTGTGTGCCAAATTTCTGTTCTGTTCTGAGTATAGACTGGTTTCCAAACACTTAAACCAGTAAAAGTGTAATGGTTGCACCTGGCCCAAAAGTAATTGGCCAATTTCATGCTCAAAACCAGCATTTCGTACCCTGTGGTGCAAGATATGAGTAAAGAAAAGGCAGCACATTGAGCTGCACTTGACCTACCCCATCAGGTACCTCCTTTGTGGGAAACAAATTCAAAATGACCAAAAGGAAGAAATCAATGTGTATGCCTTGTGGTGGCCTATCTAGTTCCAGCAGCATTCGAGTCCTACTAGAAATCTGGAGGGTCTAAAAAAATGTCAAAGGTCACACAGTAAAGTAAAATCATAAGTCAGGCTATTTTCACAGCTGTGGCAGAAACTCAAAGGCAAGAGCTTAGCAGGAAGGCCATTCTGTCCCTTCCCTGTGGATACAACATGCACTCAGTGATGAATATCTTACAGCACTGTTAAAGAAACCAGGAGGAGAGAGACTGAGGCTAAAAACCAGTTTAATGAGGCTCTGATTGGTCCAGGATATGACTTCTATCAAAACACATAGGGCACAGTCATCTACACACAATACTTAAATGACAGTTGAATTAGCCACAGTTGTTCTGAGGCAAAGTATTAATTTGGATAATTCACAAGTACTTAGCATGGGACAATGGGCTAGTCTAGCTGTAAGTTCTGGGGTTTACTGCAAGGTAAGATGCTCCAATTCGAATCAAGGTATGCTTTTAGCCTGAAAAGGTCATCTGAAACCAAGATTGGAAGAAGAGGTGGCTGGGATACACATATCCCTCTGCTGAGTCTCACTGTCTTGGTTCAATTCCAACTGTGCGCTGTTTCTTCCCAGTCTCGGAAGTAGGCGTGCTCCAAAGCACAAGTACTAAGGATTTCACAGGGGAGGTACACCCTTCTCAGCTTTATCACGCACTGAAACCATCACAGCGTGGCAGCTAAAAATGACAAGAGGAGGTTGCAGTACTGAAATGTCTCAGAGCTGCCTGTTACCTGAAGTCAAGTGTACTGAAGATGGTCATGACTCTCATTTCTGCAGCACGTGCTGTCTTTTATGTTTAAAAAGCTGCATGCCAGCAAAGTGCACTTACTGCTCCGTATATTATTTAACACTGTTTCTATTCTTGCTGCAAAAGAGGGACTTTTGCTTTGTGTATACTCTGCATTTGGTGCCTAGCTGAGTAAGAGCAATCATGTGATCAAAGCCTTGAAATCAGTCATTCCAAGAGCAATACACCCTCTGCCCACTATTTTCTCCAGCCCAAGCCCCTTCTCTTGTGCCACTTCTCCTAGAGGGCTTTTCATGCTCTCTCCTACACTTTCAGCAGCCTCCCAGTTAGTATACCCAAGCTCCCTCACTTGCTTCCTTCAAACACCCTTCTAAAAGCCCACCTGTTACTCATGGTGTACCAGTGGTAACATGCTCATGCCCCTGTTCACTGCACTGTACCCTCCTGTGCCTTTTGACTCTTAAGTTCTTCAGGGCAGGGATCTTGTATTTGTTAAGCATATTTTATCTGTTGTAAAGCGCAATATAAATAATAATGATGGTAAAAAGGTGTCACTGTCAAGATGAGCCCCCAAAAAGGTTATTTTAGCTTTAAAACATTTTTTAGAATCATATGAAATATTTTAGGGTCACATTTGCTGTTCACCCTCTCTACAGCAAACTGCACCAAAATAACGTTTAAACACAGCTCCTCAGGTTCATAGGGCACACAAAATATCTCTGGTTTCTGCCATGCAGGAATCAGGCTAGTTGATCATTAATGGTCCTTCCAGGCTCAAACCTCCAGAAAAGTGTCCTCAAGAGCAATAGAATGTGGGTCATGGATCATAATAAATACTAAGTTAGTTGAATTTATTAGCTGTTTAATATTCATTCTTTGTGTATAAAAGAGACTGGTATTTTCAAAAGCCAATTTTCCATATTGTAAGCCACAAAATGTGTGCCCTAAAAATCTTGAACAGACCCTTTTGACTTTTTCACTTATGTCAGACATGACACCTGTGTTCTAGCATTAAAAACCCTTCTTGCTCTAAGAAAATGACAAAATGTAACTTGAGTCTAATGGCCATTTATACATATACCTTTTCATGCTGAGATGCACCGGGGGAGCAGACTCAATTAATCAAGTCTGCTCCGCACACAAGCTGACGCACCCGGCACTGCGTCACGTACATTTGTGTAAATGGTGAAATGTGCATCAACACTGGGAAAATGGTGGCAGTGCGCTCTTAAACTAAAACACCTTTGATGTGCTTTAGTTCAAAAGCACACCATCGCCTTTTTCTCAGTGCTGATGCACATTTTGCCACTTATACAAATGCATGCGATGCAGTGCCGGGCGCTCTCAAAAACACCCGGTGCTGTCTCGCACGCACATCTAAAAATGCCCAATGTGTTTAAGATCATGCTTAAACTGACAAAACATTTCATTTTAAATGGAACATGGGTCATTGTTAGGTGCAAGTGCTAAATGGAATCCAATAAAGTACTACATTGCATTATTTACACAATTATATGTCTTAGAAAGGAAGGAAGAAAAGATTATCGAGGGGAAAAATACACCAGTGGAATCTATTCCTTGTGCACTTCCAATGAAATGCACCACTTCATTTGAAATAGGGGATGAACTGCATTGCCACCACCCATATAGAATTCCTCTGCTTTTCAGCTTACTTCTGAGCCCAGGAAGTCCAAGTCCAGAGAGAATGAAGTAGTATTTATGCTAACAAGGAAATCTCAGTCTAGATAAAGCTAATCCAAACCTGATAGGCTTGACTTTTATCTTTGGTTTAAAAGATACTTTCAAGAGAAAATGTTTTATACATGGGATGTACTTCATGTCTTATAAAAGAGGATTTGAGGTACATTGCTCCAGCAAGTCTGTACAAGGGGGTTTCTTTTCTTTCTTAAGGTGATAGTCTCGGACTCCAGACACCTAAGTTAAATTATGAAGCACTAGTCCTCTCTTGAAATGCCCCGCTAAGGTCTAAACTAGGAGCTCTGTTGCTAGCCAAAGTATTTTGAGTATTTGCAACACCTGGTGCCAGCCCTAGTAAATCATATGCTTATTTCATGTATCAGTATTTCTTGGGATCTACTAAGTGGCTCAGCCCTAGAAAGCCTAGCAAGCAGTTTTAACATTTTTCCAAACCTGTCTCCAATTTATGGAAGAGGGAGCATGCTATTGAGTACAGTGTCTGTCCTGCAAATTCTGCCCACTTGACTTGTTGCCAACTCCCTTTCCAGGCCTTTTTGGTCAAAGGCTGATTCTGCCTTTCAATTTTGGGCTTTAAGAGGTATAAAAATAGAAAGTAGTGTTCAAGTGATGTTGTACCCATGATTGTCCAGGAAATATGCCAGAGGCAAGATCTTTTGTGGGTATTATCTTTTAATGGACCAAACTCCAGGGTTTAGGATATCACAGTACCCTTCCTTAGGTCTTGAGGGTAGGTGAGATCTGAGGAAGGATACCGTGATACCCAAAAGCCTATTCCAACCATGCAGTTGGTCCAATAAAATATATCACTCACAAAAAACTCTTGCCTCTCTAAAAACAGAAGAATGTTTCAGGACATCAGTAGTAAGTTACCAGAAGCTTTTTACTTTGAAAGTGACATGCTTGGTAACGGCTAATTTTACGTTAAGCATAACCTACTTTATTAATAGCAAGATTCCATCATGATTTAAGAACTTTGGCTTTCAGCTAGTAAGCAGAGAGATGACTATTTTAAGAATCTCAATTCCAAAGACGCACTGAATTTCTAAACCTCTGAAAATGGTAAGTTTCTCTTCTTGCCAGTGTAAGAAAAAAATCAAGAAAGATACTGCAGCTTCTATTAGAGGGGCCAAGAACAACAAGTCTGTTACCCACTAATGGGTACATTAAGAGTCTAGGATAAGCTTCATTACCCAGTCGGGACAATTCTCATGTTATAATTTGATCTTCATAACCAAGTTTGGTCCTTATTGAAATGCGCTTCTCTTTCGGAATCTATGTTAAGGGAGGGTCTGCTGAGTACATGAACAATAGTGACAATATTTTATTCTGGCATTCAGCAATTTAGGCTGCAAATTTTGTACCCCCTGGGCATGTTTCTTGGGAGGAGAGAAGGTAGAGGACAAAATCTAAACCACCATATATTTGTTCAGGGAAATATTTGGGCTAGGGACAGACATTACATATACACTGGTTTAAGTGATCAGAAGCTGGTTTAAACCTGCAACAGAACAGATGTTCAGTGAACATAAACCAGCCTGAAAATGGCTGAGAGCAGTTTGAGTTAAAACTGGTTGAATGTAGTATCAGACTTAACTGATTTGGCTCAAACCAGTTTATGCAATGTCTGTCCCAGACCCCTTCCTTGTTTAAGATAAACCAGACTCCCCCAGTATCCCAGTAAAGAAGCAGGGAGGGAGACTGAAAAGCTTTGTATCATCAAGAGATAAATCCACTGCACCCCCCCTCCCCCCTTGCCCTGAAGCGCTAGCAGGGGGTTGTGGTCTGGCAACACTCCTGCCCCTTGAGCTGCCATCGGGGAAAAGCCTGGGATGGTGCAGGCAGACCTCCCTAATCAGAGCATCCTGTTGGGGCCTGGCTACGCCCCCTCTCAACTCAGTTCTGTGCAAGGGAAGGGAGGTCTGCTCTAGCACCCCCCAGCTTCTAGCTTGAACCACTGCAGGCATGTGTCTGAATTTCCTCAGTCCAAAGAGAATGTCTGTCCAGTTACAAACCAGTTCAGCCTAGTGAGGTTAGGCTAACCTGCAAAGATTGAATCAATTCAGACTCAGGCTTTTTGAATGTCTGTCCCTACCCTTGGAGTTAGGGGAGAGTTGTGTGCTTAAGAAGCCAGGCAGATTTCAGATGACCAGGTATTTCCTACAAAACCATGCAACATTTTTTTTAAGAATGGCAAGTTTAAGAAAACAAAATCTGCCTTTACAGGAGGTAGTACACATTTTGAAAACATTGGGCTCTTCGGGTGCTTGTACATGTAACTATGTTACCAAGTGCACATGATGAAAATTTCCCTTTGTATGGCTTAATGGCATCACACTTTACACGTACGCAAGTTTTGCGGGTTTTAAATGAGTTTCCATCATCACAAACTAAACCGCTGCCTGATGTAGTTGACTTCGCAACATTGCAATTTGGAACATTGCAGCCATTAATCTGTCAGCTCACCCCCCAACTGCAGAAGTGGTGGGTAGGCTCAGCCAAAAAAGAGGATCGGACCCCTTACCACTTCTGCCTTCAGCAGGCACCCGAGGTCACCAGGACACTTGGGACCACCCAGGAACAGGCTGGCTTGCCCCTGGGGCAGCTCAGGGAGGCAGCAGGAGGGCAGCTGGGTATGCTGGTGACTGGAGAAGGTAGCGGGGATGGTGCACGGGGTGCTGGAAGCTCAGGAAGGCTCAAAGAAGAATTGGATCAGGTGCCTCTGAGCTGGGGAAGCACCTAGCCCACTAGCAGCCCATTTGGCTGGCCCTGGGAGGTGCCACCACCACCACCGAGGGAAGGACTGGGGGCCCCTGAAGCTCAGGGGCCACTCGGCCCACCGGCAGCTCCCCCTGGCTATGGGAAAGGTAGGCAGACACTGCTGATAAAAAAAATAAAAAAGGATCAGGCCCTTCACCACTTCTGGCTTCAGCAGGCGCATGTGGCCACCAGGGCAATAACATGCATACAGTGATGGAAAAATAAAACCCACCTTTTCCATTAAAAACTCACTGTTTCAATTTAGGGGGCCACAGAATGCAACCCTGAAGGACTAAACTCCCGTAGCATGTACAGGCGCCCTTCAGCACTAAGTTACCTGATTTGTTCAGGCATATCACCCGAATTAGAGTATTCAGTTAAGCCTCTGATGAGTGCTCCATGTCAAAAAAGCAAGTATACACACGTATTTTGTGGTTTTAGAGACAGAGGAGATGAAGTCTTTAGGAATGAAGCAATCCAATACATATTCTCACTGGAGAAACAGATGACTCTTCCACTTCCAAATTTTAGCAAATTAGTAGCAATTTCAGTGGAGACTAAAAATAACGTTTTAGTCTCGACTCTTGTAGTCTTCACAAGAGTGAAGCATGCTCCTGGGAAAGGAATGCAAGAGGTTTTCTTACTGGAACTGAAAGTCTGCTGGAGATTCTGAACAGATAATATTTATTTAGCCCTTTTCTAGTTATCCAGTCTTCAGACAACAAGAAAAGTCAAACAGTAATATACTGATTACTGAATAATACTGTGTATGTGGCCCTCTTCATACGAGGGAATTTTGGCCTTTAAGGACAGCCAGTTCTAACTAAAGATTTATTTTGGTCATGACAGATAAAGAAGATAATTTACATCTTTAGACTTATAGTCCCTGGCTGAAGTTAAGACTGAAACAATTACTTACTTGGCCTGAATAACCTCAGACGCTTTTATACTTTGGATTCCAGGAAACACATGCAGAGAATGAAGTCAGAGCTTTTGGTCTCATACTGCAGTTGCAAGGCCATGGGGCTGGGGTGGCATGGGTGCCACGGCACATAGTTGACAGCTCAGAGGTTGCAAGTTTGAGGCATGGCACGACCTGTCAGATTCCAATGAATCTGTGAATTTTGCTAAATGCCTTGTCACAAAGTCACAAGAAAGAAAGCAAGGTCACTGCTGAAAGGCCCTGCACTCTAATGGCGTGCATCCTCTGTCAGTTGTTTCCAGCTACCACACAGTTCTGAAAATGCTACTCTTTTGTAAAGAGCAGAGAGACTAAAGGTTAATACTCTCTCCACAAGTTAAAGGAGAAAAATAAAATGTGGAGTTTTTCACGGCTTTCAAGTGGTTGATAAACAAACTGGATAATAGCTTGGTACCCAAGAATCAGAATAACTACGGTAAAAATGCTTATATTGTCTAGTGAGCACTGAATCCATTGCGAAACAACCAGCTATACCACAAAGACAGCAAATGGCAAAAGGCACTGTTCTGGGAAGGGATTGCCATGGTACACAATCTGTTCCAGGAAGTCTATAACTAACTACAACAGGAAAAGGTTCAACACACTTCCAGCATTACAACCAACACTAATATGACAAGTCCTGTCACTGAAATAACATGACAAGATAGCTTTAGTGAATATACTAGCTATACTAGATATATCTGGAGATGGAATTTAACTTGCAAAGTAAACTTAGAAGTTAGCAATATACTTTCAGGCTGCAACATAGCCTAAGGGAATATATTTTAAGTACTTGATGCTACCAAAACTATTACCTTATGTAAAAGGCTGCTCATAGGACAGGGTCCTCGCATCCTTCAGGTTATGTATTGATTATGCAACGGTTGCTTACATTGAACCATGGACCATACACTTGGATTTCTTTAAAAACATACATGGATTCCAAAGAACTAGATCAGAACAGCCAGACTCATCACATACCTTCACACCAGTACACTTCACCTGCTCTTCTATATATCTGTCACCACACAAAACACAATGTAAACTACATTTATACTCTCTTAAATATGCTCCAAAGCACAGTCCAGCTCTTTTGCCAGTAATTTTCAAGCAGCATTATGAGTCACATTTTTCCCTTGTTATTCTTCAGACATACAGCAGCACAGAGTGCAACATTTTGCAAGAAGTCAGCAGAAAAGATGTTCCTAGACCAGTGGTTCTCAAACTTTTTAGGTTCAGGGGACCCATCAGAAAATGCTACCTCTTAGTTTCACTTGATTTTGGACTATAGAAACATAAAAAGAGCAATTTTTCTGTTGCAAAGAACTCAGAAAGACCACAACAGAGCAGAGGGTTTTTAATGCTATGGATTCTTACTTGAAATCTTTGGGCTTATATCTTGTGAATCCTATGTGCACTCCTAACTTTGTGCATAACCAATATTGTGTGGTACCTTGTGGTACTCTTGAAAGGAACTTAAGGCACCCTGGCTAAGAGTTACCGTCCTAGTTCATGTGTTTCTTCTGACCAAAAAAGACAATCATATTAAGGTATTCGACAATGCTAGTCCATAATTCATCTGCCAAGGTATGTTTTAAACTTTGTACATCATAATTTCATTTCCCTTCTCTACAGTCCAACCCCTTTGTCTGCCTCATTTCCTAGCCAAAGTCATGGTCCATATAAGATCTGAGTTCTCTGTTAAGCTCTGAAGCTAGAGCCTCAATAAATTACAAGAATGACAATTTATTACCTGAAACTGCATAAGTCCAGTGAGCTGCTGCTACTATTTTGTGCCCTCCTCTGGCATTTATTCAGTTCCTAATTTAATTTATTCAGTTCCTAGTATCTTGATATTCAGGAGCCCAGACTTCAAAACAGGTGAGCATGTGCGTAACCTTTCGTGCATGCTTAAATTCCACTGACATCAATAGGGTTTTAATATAAGCCAGAGAACTCACTCCAGATCCCAATGAGCAAGGAGCCCAAGGGCTGTAGAAGCTGTACACCACAACACGGCCCTTTCTTGTGGTGGAAGGAGAAGCTGCCATCATTCAACAGCAATCTGGGGTGCTAACAACATAACAGCCACGAGACTGAAGAATCCTGCCTCATCTTCTGCACCTAAAAATAAAGGTTTCATTCAAACGGTGGGTGTTGAGGCCTTACAGCAAAGCGTTCTGATACAACAGGAAAAGTGTTTGAGCCATAACCCACTTTGCACCTGGTTTCTCCGATTCCACTTCCACTTTTCATTGTCTAGGAATCAGTCTAAAAAAATACTATTTTAGCTACTGCCGGTAAAAATACTTTGATTAAGTTACAGAGTGTAAAATTAATTTCCCAAAAGGCCTGCCGTCCCCCATAACTTTGTTTAGTTTAATTCATTGTACTGCACAAGCACCTAAGAGTCTCCATCATGAACTAGGAACCTATTAAGCTGAGCATTGTACGAACAAATACAAAATTATAGTTTCTAGGGAATCACTGCAGACAACTTGAATCGCAGCCAAGAAAGTTTGTCTGAAAAACTTCATTGCTTACTGGTAAGGAGAAACCAAGAGCTCAAGATGCTGCCATACAGGTATCTGGGGGGATTTTAACACTAGCAGAATAAGTCTCAAAGCTCAGGCGTCTTCCCTCACTGGAATGAAAGCAAAAAAGAAAACCCTGCATATTGAAATGTGTTAAAGCCAGCTAGTGAGAGCAGGAGAAGAGGAGGTAGAGTTTTTTGCACAGCACACACAATGCAATTCATCTTGGTTTGCTTTACTGCCAAGATTTTATCATGACTCTGAGTTTGGGTTTTGTTTCCCCTTTCAAAGATAAGTGTCTGGACAGATGGACATGTGGCACATGTTTTGTTGCCAGAGAATAAATACTTAATATATTGTGCCCATCATCCGGTAATACAAATGGCTTCAAAGGCAGATCAGTATTTGGTCAAAGTGGAAGAGAGAGCCACAGGTAGAGATGGGTTATGGATTTGTTAAGGGTCACAAAGTCTGCAATGAAACTTCCACCTTCCAGTTCTATGCTTTAACCAGCAGATAATGTCTGGTCCCAACAGAATATGGAAAGATAAATGCTTTTCCTTTTTGTCACTTGAGATCCATCCAAAGTCTCCCATAGAGATGTCTGTATGCTTTCTTTAACTCCCATCCCTAGAGGATATTTTCCCTAAAGGAAATATTAATATGAAACGACCCTTATATCTGCCAGATTTACAGCCTTTACTTAGCTTCCCTGCATTTGATGCTGAAAGCTGTTTTTATGCCAAGCCTCTTCAGTCTCAGCTTGCGGCACAAGATTCTGCAGTGCATTATCAGTACAAAAATGCTTGCCCTAATTTAAATTGCCCCACCTATTTATTTTGCAGGTAATCTCATGTCCTAGAATTGCTCTTCTTCCAAGCATTCATAGAAGGTGCAAGAATAGCCTGAGTGACAAGTTTCTTTATCCCCAGTCGACCCCATTCTCTTACCATCAGTACCCGTCCAATCCATATCTGCAGTTACCCCTAAAGAGATCTTTTTTACCTATATTTGGATGATGGGGAAGGGGAAAGCACAAGGCAGGAGCCATAGCCATAGGGATGAGGGAACCTGACAGATGGCTTGAGAAGCTGTGCTTAAAAAAAATAAAACTGGACGCCCAAGGTCACCGAGGTTACACCGTGTCAACTGTGCTTCAGATCAGTTGGTTTCACCCTGTGCCACTGGGTAATCTCCCAGTGACTGCAAGGTCCAAGCCAGGTCTCTTACCCTGCAGACTCTCCACTGCTAGAAGACAAGTACTGTCTTTCTACATTTAGGACGATTCTACAGCTTTTTCTGCCAGAAGCTGAAAAGATGTCACTCCTTTGTCTGTGGGCAAGAGAAGGCCTATAGGTTAATGGAAATATTAGTATAGGAAGCCCAGGGCTTGTAGCATACTGACGAGCCCTGACTCAGACACTTTGTCACATAGATCTTCTAAATGAAAAAAAGACATAAGTCTTTAGGAAGGACACCAACCAAGAGCAGAGTCAATGAGATGGTTCTATTCACATACCTAACAGAAGCTGGGAGGTTACAAACGGACAGGAAGTCTGGTTGGGAAAGGAAGATGCTGAGTTTCTTCAACAGAACGTTTGCAGTGAGTTCAGGTTTCCTCACCATTGTGAGGCAGCTGGTCAATCAAATATAATAGTGCACGGTTTCCTTAGACCAACATGGCTACAACCAAAAACCTAGTTTCCTGAACTGATTTTCTACAGTGATGGTCCCTGAAAGTAATTGAACTCGGTGCTTTAAAAATCTGCCTGTTGCCCTTGGAATAGCTGCTGCAAGTGAGGGGTTTGCAAGCAGAATAAGTAGATAGTAGAGCTGTGCGAAGCTTCGGTCCCTGATTTGATTCGGTGGAGATGCAGCCCGATTCAGTGGCTGAATCTCCAAATCGAATCAGAGGACCCTTTAATCTCTCCAAATCGATTCAGAGAGCGTGCCAGCGTGCTCGGCAGCAGAGCCAGAAGTGGACCAGAAGCATTTCCAGTTCACTTCCATGTCTACCAGGGACTCGTGAGTGCTGCGATGCTGGGGTGCATGGAGTGTCTCACAGAAGCGTGGGGGGCTCCCCAGCGTGCTCGGCAGCAGAGCCAGAAGTGGACTAGAAGCATTTCCGGTTCACTTCCATGTCTACCAGGGGGTGCATGGGGGGGCCTCCCACACTCTCCCCCCCAACTCAGTGACTGGTGCTTCCTGGGTCTGGGGGGGGGAGCACCCGGGGTCCCCCTGCAGCTAATCATTGAGCTGGGAAGGCATGCAGCCCCGCACTCCTGTGGGATGCTCCAACCATCCCACCATCACAGTAATCACAAGCTGCACCTGGTTCCTCGAGGTATGTAGAAAAAACCATTCAAAGCTGTGTCTATGGCCGAGTCGCTGATTCTCCGAATCAGAATTGAATCTTCAGATTTGGATTCAGCCAAATCGAATCGGGGACAGCGATCCGTATCAAAGAATTGAATCACTGTCCCCGATTTGAGCTGAATCCAAATCCAAATCGAATACGGCCCGTTTTGCACACCCCTAGAAGATAGTATTAACTGAGCTGCCTATTGTTGTGGCTTAGTTGGAGCACTGCCAGGTCCAGGAGAGCAGAGTTTAGAGAAGGCACCAGGAAGTCAGTCTGGAGGTACAACACCTTGCTGCTGCATCTTGAAGCAGTTATTTTAATAAAGAGCCAATTTAGTTTTACAGGTCTTATAACCCAGCACACAGTACAATGAACAAAAGCCGCTACAGAACTGTCAGATTACAATTTGCAGCTGGCACCGAGCAGCAATACTAGGTGGGTGTTGTAATGTTTGAGATGAATTACACATAGGCTTGGCAGGATTTAATTTTTATTGACAAACATTGATTTTCACATGTCACTCACAGACCGATGGAAAAATATTTCTGCCCATAATCATCAAAATTAATAGAAAGGGGATGTAAAAAAAAATTGAGATGGGGTTAAGGAAATCTGGGGAAGGGGAATCCGGTGCCACCAGCTGCTTACTCTGCCCAGTTCCCAGCTGGGGATCAAGCACCATAGTCCCAGAGAGTCTGGTCAGAGCTCACCAGGAGTTTTGCCCCTGCCCCGATCGTGCAGGGGCCGGGCCAAGCAGAAGCTCTGGGAACACAGGGAGAGGCAGCAGCCGCCCAGCCCAGGTTGAGAAACAGCTCCCTGTTCCCTGCAGCCCCTTAGGGGCTGAGCCCCACCTTGCGGGCACCAGCAGAGTGGTGAGCACAGATCCACACAGGGGACTATATTTTGGTGCACGTCACTCCCACAATGCACCGCACAAAGCTGACGGTGGGCTTCCAACACACCAATCACATAAGAGTGAATTTACCTTGCACATAATGAATTTTTGGCTATCACATAAGAGTGAATTCACACGTACAGAACCCACATAAAGCGAGGGAAACCTGTACTATGAATAACTTTTAAGCTCAAGCTGCTGAGTATAACTACTTGTGTTCCCAATACAGATTTCTCCCCTTGTTCTTGTTCCTACATATATTCAAATTAATTGTTATGTTGGGACCTTGTCAGAGGCAAGGATTTTTGTGGGTGATAGCTTTCGTTACAGCTGAACGCAGCTGAAGATGACCTGAAGAAGAATGTGTTGCATTCAAAAACTTGTCTAAGTCTATATCAACCATGCAGTTAGTCCAATAAAAGCTATCACCCACAGAAATCCATGCCTCTCACATTTCCTGAGCTATCATGGTTACAAAATCCCTCCAACACTACCACAATATATTGGGACGTGATTGCTTTTATGCTTTTCCCACTCGCATATAAACACTTGCCTCTTTGATTTTCTTTCAGAGAGGATTTCTCAGTCCGTGTGGTGCGAGTGGACGGCATAGTCCGCGTCACCCCATCTCTTCAGGATGCAAGAGAAACAGCAGCCTTGCCTTGCCCTGCCTAACATTTCCAAATCCTGCCAGCAAACAGACTCAGCAGCCTTCCCTACCAGCTCGCTGGTTCTTACTTGCTGACAAACAGAATCCTGTTGTCTGTAACCAATATGATTTGGGTTTTGGGACCCAGCCCTCCCGCCAAACACATCTCTCAGTCCATAGGGCTGTCTTTAATTTTTCTTTAAAGCTGTTCCTCTTTGTGTTCTGATGGTCTCCGATCTTTGTGGGTAATTGGGTGTGACCAGTTTTTTGTACTGTATTTTTACTGTGCTGAGGACAATGGGTTTCTGAGCTATGATTGTGGCTCCAAAGTACTCGGGGGGATACAAGTAATTAGGACATGTATTCCAAATAGCTGACTTTAATACAGCTGAATCCTGATCCCATTAAAACCATCTGAAGTTTGAATGACATTCCCGTCATTTTAAGGAAAGACACCCAAAGAGAGACTTCATTAAATGTTTTAGCTTGAATGGCATCAATACAAGAAGCTTTGTACAGCTTATGGCTAGGAACCTACTTCAATTACAATGAGAAAAAGGTTTTGCTGCATGCAGCCCACTTGCAGTGCACAGAGCCGATTTTGCGGGTATTTTAAAGCAGCCCTGCCCCTTGGCACTGAGTGCCTGAGAGCTCGTGGCAGGCCAAGGAGAGACAACGGGGCAGCTGCCAACTTGTCTCCTGCCTTTCGTGCTGCCACGCCAGCTGATGCCTTCTCCTCCTGGCAGTGAGGAGTGCTGGCTCCCACTGGGGAGTCAACATTTTATTTTTATTTAGGTTTTTGTTGTTGATCTTCTGGATTTCACCGACAATCCCAGATTTTGTGGTTTCTGCAAAATCCACGAAACCACAAAACTCCTACGTATGTCCCATTGAAACTAATGAGCCTAGCAGTCTTCTTTACAACCAAGAGTGTCAACAGTCACATGGACAGGCAGAAGAACCGTTAATTTCTTGGTGATACTGGGGAATTTGGACTTGACCCTCACAGGGAGGCATTTCAGGTGGACTTGTATTGATGTAGCAAGCCAGTGAAAATGTTGGACAGCTGTGAATTTTGTGATCCCTTTATATGTGGCACTTTGTGATATTTTCTTTCTTTTCCCCTTCTTCTCCTTGCCTTCCACCACACCATCACCTGAACAATGAATGCATCACAATGTCTAATTTGCATTCAATCTTCTCAACAGGTCTCTCAGAAGTTAGTGCAGTAATTCAAAAGTAGCAACATTTGGAGCTGTAAATCAGTATGAACAATCAATAGTTAATGGAAAATGTTGCCTTCCAGGTCATTTCACAAACATCAGTACTCATCACAGTTTATGTCCAAAGCCTGGCCGATGAGGCATCTAAAGGTCTTGAATCTACCTATACTAGCTCCAACTGTTCAGTGCACTTTGAAAGAATCACATACATAAAATAGCTTAGTCACAAGGCTACACTAATATGTGGAGTAGAACTAGCAAAACTTACTGCAATTTTGCATATTCTTGGTCATATCAAGAAAGCCTGAAAAATATGCACTCTAAAACATGTACCCATTTACTGTGTATTTGGAAAAATCTGCATTTTACAAGAATAGATGAGTAAACTGCATGTTTAAGTTCCCGGTTGTGCAAGCAAATTCAGGGCTTTGGGTTTGCAAATGAATGCATTGTCAGTTCTGCAACTATGCTTTTTGGTGACATTTTAAAAATTGTCACCCCCTGCCCTCCGCCATGTCAAAGCAAATGCTTATAGAGGCAGAGCAGATATTACAAAATCTTTCCCATTAAATTTAGGAAAATGTGTTTTAGAAAGTTTAACAATTACTCTATGTATTTTGAACAAACCATTTATAGTTTATGCGCTACAGGCTACAACACTGTTCTCCTTCCTGCTTGCTGGTAGTTGGGGGAAAAACAAGCTTGCACCACATAGGGTGGGACTGTTATAAAAATAAATACTTGAAGACTATAAGAGAATCCAGATGGGAGACTGCTCAAAAGAACTGGCAAAAGTTTAAGTTCTGCCTTTGAATGTCTTTGGCCTTGTTATCTGTTGTTAACAATCAGGGCCTGATCCAAAGACCACTGAAATCACTGGAAAAGCTACACAGTTCAACAAGAAGCTCCACAAGTTAGGGGAAGCTGTGCTCCCAGTGGTGTACCATGGGTCTCCGGCGCCCGGGGGCCAATACTTGCATTTGTGTGTCCCCCTGTCCATG
>NW_005842455.1:111480-124802 GCF_000455745.1 Alligator sinensis | reverse complement strand
GGGGGGGGGGGGAATGCCCCAGTGGCCAATCAGAACTGGAAGCGCCTCCAGGGGACCGAGTACACCCTGGAGGGCCCAGCCGACCAGTGTCCCCCACCCAGGCCAGCACCCAGGGGCATGCCCCCACCCCACCTTGTGGGTACGCCACTGCGTGCTCCTTTTTTATATTATCTCTTATGCCAGAATTCATTCACCTGAAAAGTTAACAACTGAAGCAAGCTATTGACATATTCACCCCTGTCTCCAAGATGTAAGTTGAACATGTGACACAGCATCTCTTACATTCTGCCTTAAGTGTATATATATATTGGTTCCTTTTATAATGTAATGTAAAATCTTATTTAAAAATCTTAAGAAAAGAAACAAATTGTAAAATTATATGTATAAATTTTTTTTTTTACTTGCCCTATGCAACAATTGGAGCACAAACGAAGTGATAAGTTTGACAAGGGTCTCCTACTTTTATAAGTATTGTTATTTTTATTTGCTCATAATATTTTACAACAAAGGTCTGCAAGAATAATCCTGAAAAATGGCCTCCCTGTAATGAATATATTCACTGGATTTACAGTCCTATAAAGTATGGCCTTTTTCCAGTATTACATTCTTTATACTAGACCATCAAAATAATGGTATATTATTTTAAATCATGCATGCCAAGGAAATAGGAGCAATTTTTTTCACGCACAAAGTAGAGTGCCAATAGCTAGACACAAAACAAAACAAAACATACTAGGCTACTTGTGAACTTCCATGAGAACGTAGGACAAAAGCCTGTTGTGGAATGGTTGGCTTTGACGTATAGAGAATCACAGAAAATGAGGGTTGAAGGGACCTCAGGAGGTCACATCTAGTCCAACCCCCTGCTCAAAGCAGGATCATCCCCAACTAGATCATCCCAGCCAAAGTTCTGTCTAGCCAGTAGGGCGGTGCGAAACAGCATCATTTTATTTTGACTTCCGTTTCGCCATTTCGAAGGGACAGTGCTTCATTTTGTCATTTTGTTTCGAAGCACTGTTCCGTTTCATTTCATCAAAACTGTTTTGACGTGTTTCGATGTTTCGCCCATAGGCTATAACAGAGAATCATGAAAATACCTAAAATTTTGTCATTTCTTGCCCGATTCAGATGAAAAAGGCAGAGCTGGTAGCCCCTTCTGAGGGCATAAAGCCTGCCACGTTTCAAGGAGGTAGGTGCATAGGTTTCTGGGAAACTGCATCTCAAACTGTTCAAAGCAAAACTCGTGGTACTTGCCGGGAGTGGCAACCTCCTGTCATCCAGTGCGCAGATCTGTGGACCTGCACCCCTGGGAGGGCTGTGGGGCTGTGCCGGATCCTCCCAGGGGTGCAGGCCCCCAGATTCTCTTGACCTGGTGGAAGTGATCCACCCCTGCAAAGGTATAAGTGTACCACACTGCTAACTCCACCTACATACACCTACCAATGCAGCCCAGTATGCCGTTAGCATTCTTGGCAACAAGGGCACACTGCTGGCTTATATATTCTTACTGTTATTAGGACAATAGCATCAGAGCTCTTATTCCTCTACCACTTTACCAGTAAGGAGTTAGGGTGAGCTCCTTACTGAAGCAAAGGGCCCAAGTTCCCATTGCTCTATGCAAGTGCTTACTCACTTCATAGAGGTATAACACTAAGCTCTCCACACAATTATACTTGTGCAAAGTATGTGCAAACACAAAAGATATAAAATACTAATACCAATGTAAGAAATTCTAACTGTGGCAGATTAAGATTTATTGGGGCCCTGGGCAAACAGAAAATTGGAGGCCCTCCACCAGGCAAGGACAGGTCCCTCTGCACCTGCCAGGGGCTGCAGCTGGGCCTGCCTGGCCTCCTTGGCACGTCCAAGGCAAGTCAAGGGGTGCAAGTGCCATTAGGGTGAAGGAGGCACTGGCACCAGCCCAGCCCCTCTGCCCAATGGGTGTCGCACAGCCAGGCTTGTGGTCCCCCAGTGCCATGGGCCAGGCTGGGACCAGCTTGGGGAAGGGGGCACAAACTCCACCCCCGGCTGACCGCCCACCCTTCTGCCAGCCCAGGTGGGGCAGGACAGGGGTGTCCCATCCTGTTCCAGCAGTGCTGGTGCTGGCAGGTCCTGCAGACAGCAGGGAGAGGGAGTAGGAGTAGGGCTGCCCACAGTGCCTCCTGGCAGCAGATGGCCCTGGGAAACTGCTGCCACCTGAGGAAGCCCTGTGCCTGCCCCAGGCCCTGGCTCAGCCGGAGGGGAGGAGGCACAAACGTTGCCCACCCTGGATACCTGTGGTCAGGATACCTGCCTGGGCTGTATTGCCCCAGGTGGTCCCTGATTTCATAGATTTCATAGACATTAGGGCTGGAAGGGACCTCGGAAGATCATCGAGTCCAGCCCCCTGCCCAAAGGGCAGGAAGTCAGCTGGGGTCATAGGATCCCAGCAAGATGAGCATCCAGTTTGCTCTTTAGGGTGTTCAATGTAGGCGCTTGAACCACCTCCGGTGGCAGGCTGTTCCAGACCTTGGGGGCTCGGACAGTAAAGAGATTCTTCCTTATGTCCAGCCTGAAACGGTCTTGTAGAAGTTTATGACCATTCGACCTAGTCGTCATCCCTTGGGGCGCTCTGGTGAACAAACGTTCCCCCAGATACTGGTGGTCACCCCTGATAAACTTATAGGTGGCCATCATAAGACGTCAGACTAGAGAAACTGGATCTATTCAGCCTCCGCAAGAGAAGGTTGAGAGGTGACCTTGTGGCTGCCTATAAGTTCATCACGGGGGGCACAGAAGGGAATTGGTGAGTATTTATTCACCAAGGCGCCCCCAGGGGTTACAAGAAATAATGACCACAAGCTAGCAGAGAGCAGATTTAGATTGGACATTAGGAAGAACTTCTTCACAGTTAGAGTAGCCAAGGTCTGGAACGGGCTCCCAAGGGAGGTGGTGCTCTCCCCTACCCTGGGGGTCTTCAAGAGGAGGTTAGATGAGTATCTAGCTGGGGTCATCTAGACCCAGCAATCTTTCCTGCCTATGCAGGGGGTCGGACTCGATGATCTATTGAGGTCCCTTCCAACCCTAACATCTATGAATCTATGAATCAGATCACCCCTGAGCCTGCGCTTTTCCAGGCTAAAGAGCCCCAGGTCTCTCAGCCTGTCATCGTAGGGTCTGCTTCCCTGACCTCTGATCATGCGCGTGGCTCTTCTCTGCACTCTCTCAAGCTTCTCCACATCCTTTTTGAATTGTGGAGCCCAAAACTGGACGCAGTACTCCAGCTGCGGCCTCACTAAGGCCGAGTACAAGGGGAGAAAGACGTCCCAGGATTTACTTGAGAAGCATCTATGGATGCAAGCCAGCGTTTTGGTTGCTTTACTAGCTGCAGCATCGCACTGACTGGCAAGGGCCCCTCGGTCTGGGCCACATGGGCCTGTGCATTAATCTGCCCTTGCTAAGGTATAAGTGTACCACACTGCTAACTCCACCAGTGCTCTCCTATGTGAGGGTAAGAGCATACTCCTGCTACTAATTAATGTTGTTATTTCTTTCATTCAAGTCACAGGGTCAGCATTAGCTAGGAGAATCTACTTACTTTGATGTAGAAGGCTTGTTCCACAATTAGCAAGCTGTTGATAGGTGGGTTTCCATCAAACCCTTTATTAGAAACATGGCTGGAAGGAGGGAAGGGAGATTGGCTGGGACACTGCTTTTGCTTCAGCCTCTAAACCAGTGGTTTTCAAACTTTTTAGGCTCAAGGCACTCTTACTAGGCTCATAACATCCCTTGGATAAATTCCAGGTCTTAGCTTTCACTTATTTTTTGACTGTGGAAAAACAACAGAACAAATCTTCTGTTGCAAAGAAATCAGAAAGACTACAAAAAGGTCAGAAAGGAATCTAGAGTATCAAAAACCAATCTGAAACCTCTGGGTTTACCTGTGAATCATGTGAAGGTGTTTGCACACATAACAGTGCTAATATTGTGTGGCACCCTGTGACACCCTTAAAATGATCTCACAACATACCAGGGTGCCCTGAAACCCTGGTTGAGAATCACTAGTCCAAGCAAATCTTTCGATGACTAAATTCAGGCATTTCTTCAGCTATCTGTCTGGGCAAACAGGTTAATAAAAAATGGGTCTCCATTTGCCTGCCCTGCTAAGGAGCCTGCTCACAAGTGAAAGGCAAGAAGTAGATGAGCCCCTATCTGCACACACTCATGCCTGCAATAGTCTAAAAAGTTTGTTCTGCAGAGCAGAGACATTGAAGTATGTGGAAAGACAAGGTTATCAGAATAAAACCTGATAACAGATGTTCCTTGGGCTCTGCAATATTCCAGTTTAGCTACAGTAGAACAGCCACTTTTAAATAGAGAGAGAAGTGTTCACAAATTTTATGGCCACACCTGTGCATAGATTGATTAAAACCCATTTCCTGCCTTACTATATGCAAGCACAGTAACACTACTGATTATTTTTATGGCTCTCAAGGGATATACTTACACTGATTAACAAATCAGGAGTAATGGAATACTTTTAAAAAATTCAGTCTCAAAACTTGAACTAAACCTAAATGCTGGAAGTTAAGCATGTCTACAATCTACAGTTATATGACATTAAAACGTAAAGTGAAGAGACATTTGCCAAGAATTAGTTTCATCATCAATCTGCCTCAGGCAAGGCATACATTTCCCTAAGAGGATCTACAGTGTGGAAAAAAAAAGAGGCAGTCAGCCAAAGTATTACATAGCACCCATCAAGTATCAGATTTCAGATTTACACTAGCATCTTTTGTCTAATTAAGAATAGTCATTCAAGTCCCTGTAGTCCCTCCAGATTCTTAGAAAGTAAAGCCTTATGAACAGAATACTGAACAGGATCTAATAAATAAAACACCACCCCGACCCTTTTCCCATCTCTGGCACAGCGAGCTTTGCAGACCTGAACAACTGTGCCTCCGTTTCTTCAAGGGTATAAATGGAGATGGACTCATCCTCCTTCCTTAGTAAAATAGTAACTACTTAGAGATCTATGGAAGAGATCTACCGAAGAGCTAAGTTTTACTAAGAACATGATTGTGATCCCAACATGGGAGCCTTAGTAGATTTTGGCCAAAAATCTAGGCTAATTATGTATGGTACAATTGTTTTAAAATTAGCCACTGGCAAGTTATTTCAGTGCACTCAAACCAGATACATGCACTGAGCCAGGAGTCTTTTTTTCTTGAAGACAATTATTAGATGTCATATTTTTCCATACGCATCCCACCATGAAAAATGACTTTGATCATACCTAGTCACAAGAAAAGTCAAATGCTTTGAAGATAAAGCAAATCAAGCTTGCACAGCTGCTTGGCTTGGCTTCTGTACTCCATTTTATAGCTAAGGAATGAATAAATGGCACTGATTGCTAGGACTGTTATCAGTAATGTCACTGTTAATGTGCTCTTTCCATACAAGTGTCATGGGGACACAGTAGGATGGACATGATAAATGGCGGGAGCTCCAGAAATTACATTTTGGATATTATCAACTGAAATAGTTTTAGCTGCAGCAATAGGAGTATGGGAAGACCAGAAGAGTGTTGCAATGAGACCCACTTGCTGTTCACTAGATAGGAGTCAGGCTGTCAGCTACTCTTTACATGAGACTAAACTACAACAGTACCAAAGATATTGAAGAATTTATTCACAGAATTCGCATGGTATCCCTGTGCATAATATCATTCAATTCCCTTCTTCTCTATACATATCTAAGAGAGTGAGTCTCAATCAGGATGCAAGGCCACCCTGGGTACCAAAAGATCCTTTGAAGGGTGTTGCAGGACCTGTGAGAAGATAAAGCAAGGTGTAAGGAGATAAACAGATAAGGGCAGGCTTAGGCTTATCCCTGCCTGGGCACAGCCTCAAACCTCATTGTCTCGCCCCTCTGCAAGAAGGTAAGCACTGTAATAAATACATTAGTTTTTTAATTGGGGCACTGCTCAATTCACAAAGGTTATGGAGGGTACCTTGCATCTAAAAAGATTGAGAACTACTGATCTAGGAAAAATGGGAACATCCAGTTTAAAAAGCTCATTTCTTTCCTAGATCTTAAACTAGCATGTAAAATCTAAATGGCAATTTGGCCAAGTTCTTATTTCCTATCCCAAGCTTCAACCTCAGTGAAGGCCAGAGATCTGGAAAACACTTCCAGCAGCAGGATTCAGTACATTATGGAACAGTTTCAAAAGAAAGGTGACGGAGTTCCTGTCACTGAGTCATTTTAAACTTGTTGGGACAATTTACTGACATCTCTGCTAAAAGAAAACCTCCCACAGGAGCAGCAGGATGGACGTCCTTTTTTCTGTGGAACTTCCATGATTTATTATTTTTAAAAATTTGATCTGAGCCAGACTTGAACTGCATTTCTAAACCTTTTCCAGTTTATGGGAAAATAAAATGCTTTCAGCTGGATGGTATTAGCTAATTTCCCTGATTATAATCAAGGGAAATCATTTCAGTTGTAGAACTGGCCTTGCAATAAAATGCTTTACATGATATCTTAATATGGTCCATCCCTTAGACTGTTCTGAAGGCACCTGTCCTTCTAACACAACTATTTGAAACAGTTTCCCATTCCGCTGTCTCCACCAAGCTTGGCCACACTTTCAAGCATCTTAGCTGGAAGCTTGATTGTTCATCACCTGCACTTCTGGTATTTTGCAGAGTATAACTGTATTTCATTACTGCTTCCAGTTAAGCTGGAAGTTTCAGCTTGCAGCAGGCCAGAAAGTTCAGTGAAGCCCCCCTGGCTGGAAGAGTGCAGCAACTGTGGTCACCCTGCTGCAGGGACCCTTTGGTCCCCCTGCAGCTGAAAGCCTGGGTGCATCCTTGGGGCTAGGAGCCCCATAACCTGATCCAGGCTCCCAACTAGGGAGCTTATTTTTTGCCAGTGCAGGGGGAGCCTGGAATCAGGCTCCCCCTGCACCGGCAATAAGGCATGATGGGATTTAACAGGTAAACCACACAAACACGCTTCCTGCCATGCATGTGTGGCATGACAAAAAGACGTGATTGTGTAGATCGCCCACTAGATCCCATCGTGCTTTTACCAGCATGTGAATAGGGGCCTTATTAGAATGAGTTAGATGAGACTACACACCATGAAAACAGGGAAACTAAACTTTTTCAGGCCAAGAATCTGTCAGCAGAAAAGAAGAAAGGAATGTGAACCTTAATACTACATCAATTTTTTAATATGCTAGTGCTAAGCATTAGAATTGCTTTAAAAAGTGGGTGGTCTGTTAGTAAATGGTCTGGTGTGCGTGTGCGTAAAACATTTTAAATTTGAAGTTACGATTTGTTACCTCTTTGTCTAGAAAAGTAGCATTTCCTTTAAGAGAACCACTTTTTATTATAGTTATAAAACACCCCAGGGTGGGGTGAATAACTGTCAAATTATCACTACACCTACAGTGAAGGAAGTCCCTGTACCCTAGCACAGCATGTGTGTGGTCATATTAATCAGCACTGCTGATGCTGGTAATTAAAACACCACTGCCATTTTTATAGGGCTGCATTCTGAAACAGCTTATTATGTCTCTAAACCACAATATACTCAAGGAGCAAAGGGAGAGAAACTGCAAGTGTGTCATTATATCCAAACATGTAAAATGTAAAAATAAGAGAGGCTTGCTAAGAAGCAACTTGTTCTACTCTCCCCCCCACTTCTGCCCCCGATATGCCAAATAATTCTCACTCTGGTAAGATTACCACAACACGTGCTGCTAGTGTTCATGGCATGATTCGCTGAAATATCAGTGCATACAACAGCTGAGTGATGGAATTAATTTATTATGTTAAGCTTGTTTTGGGTCTTGTAGAATAGCAGCCTCAATATCCACCATACCTAGACTTCTCATTTCAATAGATAGGAGTCATTCTGTTCACCACATTGAGCTTGACAACTCTGGAAGTACAGTTCTTATAAAACCACAGTCATGGTGTTTTCCAGGAACTCTTATAGAGTATTCATTCAAGAAGGATGGGGGTGTGGGTGGGGAGTTACTACGGTTGTATTTTTTTTTCTCTGTCTTTGCCTAGAAATTCCATTTTTTGGAGGACAGATTCTTGAGGGGAAAGAAATGTAGGCAAAAATAAAACATTGCACATATTCAGTGCTTTTTATTCACTCTCAAAAGTCCTTTACAAAAAAGGGAAAATGGAACCACTACCTAAATTATTTTTCTTAAAATTAAAGAAATAAAAAATAGTGGTTTATGGTAACAGGCATGATTGCTTCTGTACTACTACGACAGGGGTGAGCAAAATGCGGCCCGCCAGGCCATTCTATCCGGCCTGCGGGGCCCCTAAAAAATTTAGAAAATTCATATTTATTTGTCCCTGGCTGCCTGTCATGTGGCCCTCAATGGCTTGTCAAAACTCAGTAACCGGCCCCCTGCCCAAAATAATTGCCCACCTCTGTACTATGTTAGCAATGTTGTTATATTTTTCTTTAAGCATTTTTAACTTGTTAAATGTCTGGATAGTAAATTGACTTTCAAGACCCAATACCTTACCTGTTTAAAGTTGCACAGAGCAGGGCAACTGCTTCCCTTACATCTCTACCTCAGAGAGAGTGGTTGATTTTGGTTGACGACCAGCTATGTTTGCAAGAAAGAAATCCTAGCAACTGAGAGGGAAACTGCTAGGTTTGTAACTATTTCAAAAGAATGAAAATAGGTTGAGGAAGGAGTGATTCTTCCAAGTGATGACAGAAATCTGTTAGGGGCTAAAATGTTAAAACCTAATTTAAAAGCTGCCCAAGAATTTAAAGAAAACGGAGATTTGCACAAACTTCAGCACTTGTCTGTCCGTCTTTGTTCGCACTGCATGCACACTTCTTGGAATCCAAGGTACCCAGTCAGGTTAATTAAGTTACGGGGTATTATCAGAAAGCTGTATGGTACTGTCCAATGCCAGATGAGTTGCATACTGTTATTGCTCAAGATGTTGAAAGGGATGGTTCAAGTCCTAGCTCAAGGTGTGACAAGGATAACAAGCAAGGCTTGGAATTCCATAATTCTGTCTTTTGAAAGAGCCAATATGCTCCTTTAATTGATCTTATTTCAATTTACGGGGAATGAAAAACTTTGTGGAAAATGGTTGCATTTTTTTAACCCTCGATACTTGCATCACAGGCAGCTATTCTGAATACTGGTTTGAAACCAACATCAAAGCAAACACTATTCCTTTGAGTTTCCCAGTTTTTAGAAACCTCCCAGTTTCTCAAAAAGCAATTCCTCACCTCCTCCCCAAACCAGCAAGAGAAAAATAAAAAGCTCTCTTCAAAAAAGGTTGAGTGGTAACAAACTCAGGACGACTATTAGCATATAGAATATAAAGCCTGCAGGTAATATTTGCTTTTTAAAGGGGGAATGGGGGGAGGAAGAGTTCTTGTATCAGGTATATGGGCAAGCCCTCAGTACATACTCATAATTACTTAACTCCAGCACAAAGCATAAGGCTTTAAATAAATAAATAAATAAATAAAAATCAATCACACGCAGCACACCAAGCCAATCACAGGGCCGAGTCATAACTACGCAATTAAAACACAATTTAAAAAGAAAAACAATTGGCAAAGAAAGCTAGTCCTGTGCCTGTGAAGTGTACAGGCTTGTTAAACAGCATTTGCACCTGTATGTACAATTTAGTTACCCATTTGCAGGCCTATGGAGAGCTTGCCCCTTCCTGAAGGGGATATTGCAAAGAGTGGCCCATTATTTCTGGCAGTGCCTGTGAAATCCCCATGGGGTGGCTTGCCCTGGTTGGCTAGTGCACGGGCAGCCTGCTTTGGGAGCAGGGCAGTGTAGGGTGGCTACTGACCTATCCCCAAAATACAGGACATCCCTTTGGCCAGGTGGTGGGAACCACTGCCCACCCCCTTGGCCAAGCAGTGGTGAGGGGTGGGGCCACTGCCGCCTCAGTCAATCAGCAGCAAAGGGTGGGACCACTGGGCCTCTTGGCCAATCAGCAGCAAGGAATGAGGCCCCAACAAAAAGGCCACCACCCTCCCTGGTTGGCTCAGATCCCTGCTCTTCCTGGCTGTGTACTACCCTACCTCTAGGCATAGCCAATTAAATTGTGAGGACAAATGATTGACATGATTGACCAAAGAACTGAAAAGCAGGACTTGCTGTCCACTCCTCATTTAGAAATGGACAGGGGACAAAGGGTTTAAAAACAGGACTGTCCAGTATAAAGCAGGACCAATAGCTACCCTAGGGCAGCATCCTTCCCCCCAGTGCTGACTCAGCAAGCTGGGTCTCAGGAGAGGGCAGCCCTCCTAATCAGGCTAGCTGGAACTTGGGTGCCCCCCCTCATTTATGAGCTCTCCAACTTCCCAGGCCAGTGCCAAGGAATAAGGGGACCCTACTACACCAGCTGGGAAGTTGGAGAAGTGCAGGTTCAAACCACCTTCAAGCGAGAAGGTGGTCTCCCACGTCCTAGGCACATGCCCTCACCACTCAGCAACTGAAGCTGAAATGTGGGAGGAGGCCCCCTTCTTTCCCCTACATTTGTGCCTAAGAACGTGCGGACATAAATGGATACCTGCCTGGCTAGTGTGTAGCTTACCATGTATGCATGCTTGCGTGTCCAGATGGAAGGAATAAGAAACACAGATTGTCCATAAGTGGCTGTTGTGCCACTCTTGCAGCTAGAAGTCTGCCATTTAGGTGCAGCAAGTGAAATAGGTATATAGGTTGTGGACATGTTGGTTTACAGGCAAAGGGAATCAGAACTCCTCCTTCTGCAAGCCTTACAAGGAGAGGCCGGGGGACACGGGACTCTTCAGCCTGGAGAAGAGAAGGCTCGGGGGGGTGGGGGGTGCTTGGTGATGTCGGGATCAGAGCAGCCGGCCGGCAGCTGCTTTCTGAATCCCACCGGAGCAGTAAACCTTTCGCCTCAACAGGCGGGTGATTAATGGATGGGGGGAAATTAACCAGGCACAGACGCATGTTGGTTACAGGAGATTGTTTACTTACGTCGCCCAGATAGTGACATGCGACGCAGGCTGAGCCTTTGTTTCGTCACCGTTGCATCGATTACAGTCAAGCGTATAGGTTCAGGTTACAGCCAAATAATGACGAACGTGGCGCCGGAGCGAGCTATCGTGCCTGCAGGGCTTTAATACGTCAAGATTTACGATGACGGGGAGTCGTTGACAGCTGATCAGACCGCCAAGTCACTCTGATGATGGGCTCAGGTTTCTCCTCAGAGATTCCCCAGAGTTCTCCGCCTTAGGCGGAAGTTGCTAAACTATTTATAGACAGAGGTGTCTGACGCGGGTGTCCAATGATGGGCTGCTATGTGGAATCTTTAATTTTCTGGCAAGCAGCAGTTCTTTGTGCTCTCAGGTTGCTATCAGGTTACAAGGTAGTGGGTCAGGTTTCCTGTCCGTTACGTGAGAGGGGTCTGAGCTCGTTTCTTGACCAATTGCAGGGATTTATGGCAAGGCTATCCCCTTTTACTCTGACCAATCATAAATCATGCTTAAGTTTCGTTTCTTGGTTGTGACGTGGGCATAAATTTAAGTCTCTGGCAAGGATTTCTTTTAACCCTTAGTTGATCAGATTATTGTGTGCAAAATGAGGATGGTATCTCTTGCTAGTGGCACGGGCACTGATTAATTGGGTTGTGACAGGTGACAGCCTATAAGTATAGAAGGGGGCGTGCACCAGGATCTGGGAGAACAGTTGTTCACCAGGGCTCCCCAAGGGATAACTAGGTCTAACGGCCACAAACTTTTGGAAGGTCAATTTAGATTAGATACAAGAAAAAAACTTCTTACAGTCCGAGTGTCCAGGGTCTGGAACAGACTCCCTCCCCCCAGGGTCCACTAAAGGGTTAAAATCGAGCCCTGCTTACATGCCATCACTGCCAGTAGGTTTCCAGGAAAAAATAGGCTGTGATCGGATGGGTAACTTGCCCATCCACATCCACACAAGCTCTCTTGTCTGTAAGTGAAAAGATAATGGTCTTTTATTCTATCCCCAAGGTAGTTCTATTCATATATAGAACTACCACCACTTCCAGTGCTTTGACCTTTACTTTCTTTCCTCTTCTGCAGGGACAGAAGCAACCATTTGCTGGTTTGTCCTGCAGACCTGTAGAAGCAGCTGCAAGTGTGTCAAGGCCAGCACTCTACAACCTACTACCTATTCAAATTGCATGCAGGCACACTGAAAAGACTCCACCATTAGATATCATCTCTCCAGATGAAAAGGGGCCAGCAAGAACAGAAATTAGGTCAGTGTGAACAATACCACTGCTTCAGACCTAGAGAGCAGCATGAGGTTCATTTCACCTGGATGCCCAAGGAGGACACACAAACTGAACTGAAGCTTCACTTATAAACTAGAGTCCTAGATTACAGCTTCATGAAGCCAGAATTTATCCTTAGCATGCATTTTAAGCATCTAAAATAAACTTGTTCCGAGTCATCTCCCTGCAATCCTACCCTCACTTTCAGCAGGTGTCACTAGGAGAACAGCCATCTGGCTGTATGCATCAGAAAACCAGCTGCTCTCCAAATAACTTTACTTTTGTAGGAAGAGAGTTTAAAGGGGTAATATGGAAAATAAGTGGCAGACTATATGGCCAGACACTCTCAACATCATATAACCATGGTTCAGATTTTTGCTATACAAAAAGTGGGATGTCCAGAGTTTACAGCCTAAAGAGACAGCTGACGTATCTGTTATCAGGCTCACCTTGTGTGGGACTTGAGAGAACTCCAAATGTATTGACTGTGCAAACAAGGTTCTTTGGGTGAATCTGATATCTTTTATTAGACCACTGTTAACAGCTGGTTGAGATTAGGGCTGTGCAAAGCTTTGGGTGGCGATTCGATTCGGAGGAGATTCGGCCCGATTTGGTGGCCGAATCTCCAAATCTGAATCGGATCAGGGAACCAATTAAACCGTCCGAATCGATTCAAAGCTCTGTGAATCGTCGGAAAAGATTCGGAGAGCTTTGATGATTCGGGCAGTCCCCGGTGGCTGCAGGAGGGAGCTGTAGCTGACTCCAAGCTGGAAAGCAGGGGCGGGAAAGGGGACCATGGGGGGACCCCGCCAGTCCCCTTGATCTCCTAGCCCCCCCATGGCTGCCCCCTCCTGCCACAGCTCGGTACTTTAAAGAAAAACCCTGCAGCTCACCGGGTGCTGACGGGTGTGGTGGGGAGCGATCCCTGCTGCCCCCCCACTGCCCCATGCTGCATTGGGGAGTTCTGCCATGAGCCCCCCAACCCCCCCACAGGTGCCCTGCCTGGGCCAGCTCCGGCCCTTTAAGAAAAAA
>NW_005842455.1:101522-111414 GCF_000455745.1 Alligator sinensis | reverse complement strand
CCCCCCCCACACAGCATGGGCCAGCAGGGATCACCCCCCACCCAGCAGCACCCGCTGAGTCAGGGCTTTTTGTTCCCAAAGAGCCAAGAGCTGGGGCAGGCAGGGCAGCCATTGTTGGGCTGGGAGAGGGGCAGGGGATGGGCCTGGCTGATTCGGAGATTCGGCAGCAACCTAATCTCCAAATCAGATTCAGTCAAACTGAATCAGGACAGTGATTCGAATCACTGAATCAAATCACTGTCCCCCAAATCGGCCAAGTTCGAATCTGATGCAAATACTAGCCATTTCACACAGCCCTAGTTGAGATGGTCTCCCGATTATCAAGGGTTTCCTAAATCTGTCTGAGGTCCAGTTTCCCATCCCTTGTTATAGTTTAATATTGCTCACAAAAGTGAGGAAGTTTGTCCACATTGGAACACTGAGACAAAATTTAATTTCCCAGGTTTTTCAGTGGGGGCTCAAGCCAAGATAATCAATTTGTGTAAAACCCCTGAAAGGACCTTAGCCCCTTGTTACTGCCATCCTGTGTCCAGCAGGAAGCATTCCAGTTGCTTAACTTCAAGAGACTAGACAAAAAAAAAAATTAGAGTTCTTCAGTAAGTTATACCCTGCAAAGCACAAATAGCCTATGCTTCAAAATAAGCCATATGCACAAAGCACTTTCTAATACATTAGTCAATTCTTCTAGTAGAAGATAACTGCACTCAGATCTGGCTTTAAAAACCAAGATATTCCTGGCAATAACCCATTTGATATACTAAATAGCATTTCCGTGGCCATACAGTATTGCTACATACCATTTTCCTTCTCTATATTGCCAATAAGAACACCTGAACACTTGTAAAATTACCTTAAAACTTTCAGTCAAAGTACCTTAAAAGTTCCACCGACTTTCAGGAGGACTGAAAAGCCAGATGGCACAGCTTTTTTCCTTCTTGCCAGTGAGGGAGGGGAAGCGGGGCAGGGAGACCAGCATGTCTCATTAAATGGTAACAGTCCTGATCATTGACAAAAGGATAAAGACTTGCATTAACTTTTATTGTTTCTATTTTCCAGGCAGCTTTACTATTAAGGAAACACATTTTTCGCCATTTTCCAATACTTTGAAGATCTCTTTCCTGTTCACGTGAGAAATGATAGCTTGTTTACTAGCACAGGGCAAAACTGTTTTGTCATGTTGTCAACAGGCAGGAGTTAAGGTAACCAAAGGAAAGAAAACTGGAGAACATCATTGTGCAGTTCTTCTGAACAGACACAAACATTTGGAATTAAAATTCTCCATCCTCTAGTTCAGTGCCTCAATGATGCAAACTACCTCATCATCAAACTGTCACTTAACCAAGATAAGCCTTCTGGACTGCGAATTTAAGCTGAGGTATTCTAGTTGGTGTCTCAGTACTAACCATGCTATTTCCATTTCATATGTTCACAGCTAGAATTAGACTGTTATAGAAATCTGGATATTTTTAATCCATTCCCAAAATAATAATCAGCTTAACTTAATAGGTTAAGCTACCTTGTGGCAGGCAGGTAATCTGTTGCCGCTAGGTAAACTTGTCCCCAACACACTGATAAAGCAGAAAGGAACTTCTACCGCTATTGGAATCCTAAAAACAGGTTGAACTGTAGCATATTTCTGAACCTAGCTGCACACTGTACTCTCAAACCACTAGCATATCTCACCACTTCCATACATCTGTGTTTGTTATACCAAGTTGGGACCTGGCTGGATGGTGAGCTAATATGTTGGCAAGAATTCAAAACTGACCTGAAATCACTGTTTCAGAGCTAGGGACATGGAACTGAACCTGTTTTACATGAAGCCATCGAGTTTAAACCCAAATTACTTTTTTTAGTAACATTAATAATACAGTCCAAGTGCTGCTAATTATATCATGATGCATCTGACTGCTGTAAGTCTAAATGAGTCAGTAACTGGCACTATCATACCATATGCTTAAAAACAGAATTGCTTCTCAAATCCTTAGCTTAAGCAGTATGCAGTAGCTGCCTTCCTGGGGCATTGGTGGTTAATTCAAACCAGTGATGAGATAAACCTATTTAGAGAGCATCTGCTTTTTCTAGCCAGTCAAGTACAGTGAAATGTTACAGTACAGTCTATGTTAGCTTATTAAAAGTGGAGTATGTTGTGAGTGTTTTTAATTGGAGCATTGCATTGTACTGAAATATTGTCATTATAAAATGGTTCAACTTTATTTTTAGAGGACCCTGCAAGGGATGAGAAACTGATCTTTAATGCTTAATCACCATTATTATTAGTTTATTACGCATGTAGAAGGCAAGAAATTTTGTTTTTACTCTTTAAAAATATCATTAAAAGATACCTAGAAAAGCAGGTCCATTCTCCACTGGTTTGCTGAAGGATCTCCTGGAGTTATTGATTTTGTATTCGTAAGTAAGAGGTGTATTTAACAGATGCCCCCTGTCTCTCACTCTTCTCTCTCTCCTGGTGTAGACTAGACAAGCTGTTGTCTGAACGTGTTATTTGGCTGAAGCAAGTCTGAGGCAGACACCTTGTGCATCAGCTTTTCTGCCTCTACTGTACATTAGATCATTGTAAATCCAATCTGAGAGAGGAGGTTTTCCTATTTAACCTCCATTTTCCAATAGGTCACAAACACTAGCTGGCTGTTCAGACCTCAAGGAGACCAAATACCTTCCCTGCTATATTGCTCACTCCTCTTTTGGTATCACAATTTCACTGAGTTTCTACCCATGTTACAGCTCCTAACCCCAATTTGGTAATCAATCGGTGAGACAAGCTCAGACTCTCATGAAAGCTTTCATCATCACATCAAGTTAACTTATCCACATCTACCTCCCTGCTTTTCAGTGTTTGGATCAGTGCATTTTGGATGTCCTGCCAGAACTTGATAGTCTGCCTTCTCCATAGACATGAGAAGGAGATGTACACAACAGCTCAGTACCAACAGCATGAAAAGCAATGCAAAGCTGCGTGGAAGGGAGAGCCGTCAATACATTATGCTTAGGGGTTTTCACCACTGGGAAAATCCTAGATTGTCTAGCCAATTACAAGACAACCAGGGATTGCTTCCACTTCTGGCAAGAGCAAAACATTTAGTTGCAGTTAATAACAAGAGTTTTAACAATGTTATGTACAGGACTGAGACAGTTCACACTAGTCACACAAAAAAGTAGCAAGTAATACTTTATTGACCGTTGCAGTGGGGAGCAGAGCACTACTATGAACATCAGAGTAGAGAAGACTTTTTTTGTCTGAATTCAAAAAGGCACAGGGAGCATGGAAACTAAGTTTTTTAACCTTTACACATCACCACTGCCACAAGTCCACTGTTTTTCCAAACTTTTGGAGCTGTCCAATTCCCCTCCATCTTCTTTCTAGCTAGATGCCCATCTGTGGTTCCTGCCAGAACATTGCTCCTTGCAGCAAAATAAGGCTGCTTTTAAGCAGTGATAAACCCTTGTCTGGGAGAAAAGCATCTGAGAAGGGTTTGTTCACCAAGAAAGTTCCACTACACCTCCAAAACCTTCCCACCCTTTGCTGGTCTAGAGGCATGCCTTTCTGGAGCTACACAACTAGCAAATGTTTCCAGTGATGCAGGACAAACCTTCCAAAACAAGACTGCATTATGCAAGAAGCATGATTTATTAGGAAATCCTTTTTTGTGTGGTTATTTTATGTTGGTACTTCCTTTCCGTAAAGCCCAGTTTGTGATCTCACCACTTGACTTGCTTTGGAATGAAGTTTAAGCTACTGGAAACCTAAGGTATGAACTCAAAATCAATTAGTCAATGCAGTTATACCAATCCAACTCCCTCTGTGAGGATACTCATACCCCTGTACACAAAAGTAGCTTTCTTGGTTTACCTTTAGTTTTTGTCCCTAAGAAAAGGGTTTAAGATATGGGTTTGTCTACATGTAGAGATCTTCTGGATAGCTGTTTAGCTGAATAATAAAGACAAGGTTATCAGTTATCATTGACTTCTCTGCCTAGAAACAAGTTTGAGAAGCTGCAATTTAAATATTTAAGTACCAGAGTGCTAAATTCTCTACCTGTTCTTGCTCCTTTCACTAGCTACGAGGCATCTGCTCATTACAGGCTGGTGCTTAAAGAAGAAAGTAGAGTCCTAAGTGTCATTAAAAAAAAACAACCCACCTCAAGAAGTGGCAGCCTTGATGTTCTGGAACAAAAGTAACATAAACCATGATACCAGACAGCGCTCACTCTTCAAAATGCATGATTCAAATAGATGGCTTGCTAAAAAGACTTAAATTTTCATGAACTTAAAAAAAAAAAGACACTGTTCCTTCTTTACCCATTGCATTACCCTGTGTCAAGTGCAATCAGAATATCGCTTGTCAGCAAGAGCAACTTTGTCAGACTACTAAATGTATTTCACCCTTTTGCTCCCCCGGCAGCTCACTGAATGCAGCCCTCTCCTTTAGTAAATCCTCTTCCTCCCCATGCAGAAACAGATACTCTCAAGTACATCTGCTCCAAAGCTTGGAAATCCTTGAGCCAAGCCCAGCATTCAACAGTTACAAAAAAACCGCAGTCCTCCCCCAACGTTAACCAAAATGCCTGGATTTTTTAAATGGCAAGCAAGGCACCAGAATAAACGCCACTGGTGTTTTGAGGTTGAGAGCTACACATTCAGCCTGTGCTGGTCGAGGATTCCGGTTAGGGAACATTTAAACCAGGGATGTCCAGCCTTTTCTAATGTGGGGCCGGATCACAAACTTTTTAATCACCCAGTGGGCCGGTGAGCCATATTCAAAGACATCACAGGAAGTGGTATCACATCAGGAAGTCATGTCACATGACCTTTGACACCAATGAAGTTGCAGGAAGTGACAATGAAATGGGTCTGGAAATGTGGTTTAAAATCCAAAATAAAAAAATAAAATAAAAACAGTACCTGACTTGGACCCCATGAGGCAGCAGGCATCCTGCCACCAGTCAAACAAGACCTTGGGAAGAAATTTCCAAGAGCTTCTTAACACTGGGAGGAGGAAGAAGTTAAAGAGAAAACCTCTTCCCCTTTTCTTTTTGTCCACGTGTTAACTGACAAGGCACAGAAGCGAGCCGGAGAACCTCGCTGTCTCTCCAGGACCAGCCCTCTGTTCACAGAGGTTAGGACAGCGAGGGAGTGGAGCAGACCGCCTAGGGAAGCTGTGGACTCTCCATTATTGGAGGTGTTCAAAGAGATGTTGGACAGCACTGGTCGGGCATGATCTAGGCCAGCGTTTCTCAAAACAAGGGTCGCAATCCAAAAGTAGGTCTCAAGAATATATGAAAGGGTCACGAGCAAACTTTAAAAATGGGTTCTCCTTTAAAGGAGAAAAACATATAACTGTGGCTTTTCTCTTGTGGGCTGGCAGACTTCCAGCCTGCAAGGGGCTACTTGGGGCCCCCCCATGCCCTACACACTGGGGCACTGGGGTCTGGAGGTAGGAGCAGTGAGGGACACTGGGTCGGGACTGACCATCTGTGTTTACAAATGGGTCCTGGTACAAGAAAGGTTGAGAACCACTGATCTAGACCAGGGTGGGCAATTATTTGAGGCAGAGCAGAGCAACACGTGGCACAACCCTTGCCCTGAGCCTCCCTCCCCTGTGAAAGGCAGGGACCACCCCACACACACACAGGTGCTGGGAGCCCACAGTCACCGGCCCGGCCCCGGGCGAGGAGCCATCTTCCCACCCCAACCCCGGCCCCACCTGCGGCACCCTGGCTGGGCAGGAGGCGGCAGAGGCAGACAATGAGGTCGAGCCCGGCCACCACGCCACCTCCGCGGGTCCGCATCACTAGAGCCAGGGCCAGGCGGCACTTCGGGGCACAGCGAGCACAGGCTCCACCCGAGCCCGGGGCCGCCCCACACGGCGCAGCCAATGCCGACAGCCCAGCGGGAGGAGGCACCTGCCCGCACCGCTCCGCCAGCGACCCAGGGCCAGGCGGCCAAGCCGGGCTGCCTCTCACCTGTGGGCGGGGAATGGCAAGTCGCTCGGGCCGGAAAGCGGTGGCTTCCCCACGTGGTGCTGGGGACAGGAGGCGGCGGGACGGGTCTGCACTCTTCCCACAGGCACCGCATCGGCAACGTCAAGCTGACGCGCAGCGCGTGTGGGAACATTGTCCCTTCCCCAGCTCTTCAGCAGCCATTAGGAAGATGCTGAGGGATTGGGGGAGGGACAAGGGGCGTTTCCCATCACAGCACTGCGGGCCACAGAAAATGCCTCGGCGGGCCGCATGTTGGACAAGCCCGATTTAGATGGTCAGAGACACCGTACCACAAGTGCGGACCTGCAGACACGAGACCCACGATGGGAGAATTCCAGGATACCACGTTCGACCTTGGAGGAGGTTACGGTAAAATGCTACGTTTTGTCAGATGGTGTGGCTATCGAAACAAGAGCTGATGGAGGTTATGCTCTGCACTTTACTAACGCCGCCAGTTTAAACCGACATTTTCACAGCCATCGGAAGAGAGAGATTATTAAGGCACCTTCACAAATTACAAAATAGCAGCATGTCATTCGCAACTGAAAAATTTTAGGAAGAAAAAGAAAAGAAAAATCAAAACAAGTCATCACCGCTGCCATCATGTTCAAAACTTCACTTGAACAGTGCTTATTAGGTTTCGGTTACCAAAAATAGCTTCCTTTCAAATACTGAACTGTGTAACAAGCCAGACCTTGCAGAAGAGTAGAGGTAAGGAATTTTAGATTACTTGCCATAAGCATTGACTAATACAATAAAAACACAGCCGTAAGATCAGTGTTTAAGGCTTACCCTGATCAAGAAGGCAATGAAAATAATGCGTTAGGAACCCAACCAGTTCAGTTTTATAGCTCTCGCTTTCAGTGCTCTTTGCCCATGAAAATAGCTACACAACTCCCATTGACCTAAAGCGATGAGGCAAGTCCATGTTCACATCCTCCTAGACAAATGCCACAGTTCATTGACCATTCCCTAAAACCCTCCTGGAAGTAATCCAGTCTGCTCACATGCAGGAAGGGGGAAGGGAAGCCCTGGTCTATCCTTGTTTTAGGGCTGTATGTGGAAACAAGAAGAACAAGTCTACTTTATAACAATCATGGTCTCTTCAAAGCTCTTTCCTAATTGCAAGAGCATCTAGTTTGTCACAGCCTCTTTTTCCTATACAGATGGCCCTTACTGCTATATAAACCTACTGTCAAATGATAAATAATTTAGAAGTGTAACACCTTTCCATTTGAGAGACACTAAGCCAAAAACAAAACAAAACAAAATGACTGTTCTTGAATGTTCCTCAGTACTATGAACTCCATCTAAGTGGCTGTTTGGGCAGCAATCACACTCTACATTTGTGTCTAGAAGGAAGCAGTAGTTTGCATGTGCTGAGAGGTGAGCTCAGAAGAGCAATTCACAAAATCTGGCTTCCACACGGGTTATAGCCCCAAACCCTGATTTTACAAGCTGGCCTGCATAGATGGATGCTGATGCTCAGGGGTCTGCCTGAACGAAACTATTCTAAAGAGTGAGCATTTACCTGTGAAGTCACTAGTTCAGTAATACAAGTATTGTGTATTTGCATAGGTGCAGAGTTATATTTGCCGTCATCATTTTAACTTTGCATGTCCTTACTTTGGTATATTTAAGATGCCTATTATCATCATTTAATAACGTTAAGAACTGTGCAATGAATACACAAATGGGTGGTCTAATATGTGAGGCATTAAAGGAAGCAGCGGTTCACAAACTTGACACTTGTAGATATTAAATGCAAAAGGAAAAAAATCCACCCAGCACAACCTGCCAGGTTTAGATAATCCCGAAAGTGCTCACAGGATTCATAATGATGATTTACAAACACTTGCATTTCCTTCCACAGTCTTTGCCAATCATCCACTAAAGTTACCAACTGCCTTGCTCAGAATTTTTTTTTTTTTTTTTTTTTTTTTTAAGTGAGCTAAGGTAGTTTGTTTTAAAACAAATTTAATGTGTTTAACTGTATCATTGTTCAGGAAGTGGGGGGGAAGGGGAGATTGAGGGGGGAAAAAAGCAAAACCTGGAATTCATTTTCAAGGCTGTTTACAGCACGTTAAAAGCTTTTTGACATGCCACTTACCGTGCAAGGAACTCCTTCAGAAAGAAGCAATGCATGTTGTTGACAGTAAATGAACAAAAAGGTAAACTCAGAAATACTGCTGTACTTAAACAGCAGCAGGTTCCTGTGGTAATCTGGGGTTGCATCATATGTTGTAGTAACATTTTAGATGATCATTTTCTGTCCCTGGCACTGCTAAGACACTTTGTCAGTGTTAATTAAAAAAAAGAAATCAAATCAACCCTATAAATTGGACAGACTTGTGATCTACAAATGGTCTCGTTAGACAACTTTAATTTGTGCAGCTGGGACTGGTCCAACTCCCAGTGCAGTCCATGCAGAGCTCTCATTGACAATGAATGATAGGTGCAGGATAAGGCTCTTGATGGGGAGGTGGAAGATAAGCATGGCAAAGATAAGGAGGCTGAACCCGTGTCTAACATACAGACAGTCCTGCTTGTCACTTATGCTTAAGACTGCCCGAATCTTCCTCCTAAGACTTTAGGACAAAGATACATTCACCATGTGGGGTTAAAAAGACTTGAGTTTAAAATGCACAACTTACTGGCTGCAATCGGAAAAGGGTTGGAGTGGGGATTTAGTATGGATTTGGGTTAAAGCTGCTGTGACATCACTGGAGAGAAAGGAAGATAGCCCTATTACTCCCATGGTAACCGTGGTGTATATATCTTCAAAATTGTTTAAAACTTTAATACACAAGAAACGCAACAGTAAACTAGAAACAGAAAATGAAGCTAAGAATCTGTCTACCGGCACATTCCAATTTCAGACTTGCTGTAGTCTGTAAGAGGAGAAATGCACACAATGCTTTTTCTTAGAGATGTGATGTTTTGCTTCTTGATGGTTTTTCCTCATTCGGAAAGAGGTCACAGTGATTTCAATAACATGATTGCTTTGTGTGTGTGGGGAAAAATGCAACAATACAACATGTAGAAACACCTGGGCTGATCCATGTCCTACTCCTATGAGGAACTGTTTCCAGAATGCAGGATAAGCTACAGTGAACTAGATAACCTGGAGTCCATTTCTGAAGGGATCTTCCAGTTGAATGAAACGTAAGTAAGAAGAGAAGAAGCTAATCTGCATGCAGAACATTAAGAATAGACAGCTTAAAAATTCGCTACAGACCTATCGACTTGCTAGCTCCTGCTTTCTAAAGATGGATTTCTTCAAGGCTACTATGCTGGAGAGCAACAACTGGCAGGTCAAATTACTTTGTGCATGTGTCAGTCTTGATATATCTTACCCATAACAGCCTTCAAGGTGTCAGAGGTGAAGGCAAGCAAGTGGCAGCCAAGAAGGGATGGTAAAGTGCAAAAGTAGATATATTCATCAAGTCAGGGTGAGCATCAGCTTCCTTTGAAGTTTATCAAGACAGATTTGATTCATATTGGAGAAAACACTGACCTTGTACAGATTGAAGACTGTATGTTATATTAGGTTTCCTGATCTCTAGGGAGAGAGCAATTTGAGATACCTGACTTCCAGAGGGTGGAGCTCAGTGTATTTTGAAAAATCAGAAGGCTTAAGATAGGAAGTGTTCCTTGGGAGAACATTGGGGTCCAAACTTTGCATCCAGAGGAACATGCACCCTAGTCCCTTAAATCAGAACCAGGGCCTATTGCAGTAAAACAAAATTACAGGACTGAACTCTTTATGAAGTTCTCGCAATCATATGCAATGCTTTTTTAATTGCTCCCCATTGCTAATCTCTGCTAGCCCCTAATTACTGGCCTTGCACAGCATTTCATCAGTTGAGACACCTGCCTTGAAACAGGAA
>NW_005842455.1:96906-101512 GCF_000455745.1 Alligator sinensis | reverse complement strand
GAGCACTTCAATACAGTGAAAGATCCTCTGGCTTCACTAGAGCTTCTTCCAGACTAAATGCTCCAGCATCTTTGCACAAGTTGTGTAACTTCTTGTCTATGATGCATGGTGAAGAATAAATAAGCATTTCAGCATCTCCAGATGCAACAGGCTTGCTCATTTTTACAGACAAGTCCTGAGTGGGACTTTCTTAACAACTTACAATCTAATAAACTAAGCTTGAAGTTGCTTCTATAGCAGCAGTGCCATACCTAGACTCCTGGCAGCCCCAGGCAAGCTTTTAGTATTGGCCCTTTTGCCAGAGATGATGTTTTGTTGCAAGTCTTTATCACATCTGTCGTATCGATGTCTTTAAATAGTTCATTCTCAGCTGAGAATATTAACAGTCCCGTATATGCGCAATATTAAACATTTTTTTGCATTTTAATTTTTTTTTCCATTTTCAGGCCCCCTTTCTGGCCAGGCCCTGGGCAGCCACCCAGTTTGCCCATGCCAGTGTCCGGATCTGCACAGCAGGCATAGCTAGCTATCTGCATGGCTCCATTTGCAGACTCAAGACCTTGCACATACCAGAGAGGTTGAGGGCAAGAATATATGGGAGAGAGGTAAAACCACCATGAAAGATCATGGGAATTTTATGGGGCTGTACTTTACTTCTAACTTATCTCAATCATATTGTAGGACATATTGGATGAGGGAAGGGAGACATGGCAGCACACTTTCAGCTGCTGAAGCATAATATTGTCATGGTAGGATGGATGAGAACGCCAATCCTTTCCCCTGACTTCAATGATAATCTGGGGAAATTTACCTACCTATGAATGTACAGCTTAAGAATTTGATTCATCGTGGCCAACTCTGTGCGTCTTTGTCCAACTGCAAACTTCATTTTGAATGTAGAGCTTATCTGTCTTCTCCTTTGTCTTCTACCTCCATGTTGTGCAAAATTTCAAAGGGCTGAACCATAGGCAGAAGCAGAAGTAAAGGCTGTGAAACCATGATGATTATTCACATAATAGCACTCTTGGATAAAGTGTGCCCAAAGCAAGCCAGCGTGAACTACAGGAGGAAGTAACTAAGAAACAAATTACCTGGTTAGGGTATCTTTTCACCTGACACAGCTGATATAGGGGTCATTTGACAAAGAGGACTGAAGGCCAATTTTTAAAAGGATCCAAAATAGCTATTGAGAGGCTCTGGATGTAGATGGAGAAACATTATGTACCAAACAAGAAACCCTGGGTAGGATGGTAGCAGAAAGGAAAATCCTGGATGCCTTAGAAGATTCTGACCGAGGCGTAAAGAACGTTAAAAAACAGTGAGGAAACTGATGTGTTATGATTTTGTCTAGGTCCAGATATGTCCCATCTCCTGTCCAAGATCATGAGCCACTGGCTTCTGCAACCCTTACATGCAACCCATACATGGTACTCCTTTCATGTGTACCAGAGGAGATAAACTGTGAATAAGCTCCTTACAAGGTTGAATGCTCTGGGACAGTACGCTTAACTTCCCTTGGAGGTTGGAGTGTCAGCACTGGCCAGGTCTATAGGGCAGCGGGGTTGTTCGGTCCACTTTCTCTAGCATGCTAGCAGAAAGAGAGCTTGTGCCCAGGAACTGTCAGCAAGGCCAAAGAGCCTCATTAGACCAAGGGAAGGTTATGAGCACATGGAGCCAGCACATGGCTCCCAAGTAGCAGCCTTGTTAGCAGACAGCAGCAGGAGCTCTACAGGAGTGTGACAAATCCAGATTCCTAAAATGTGGTGCCTTCCAGCGAAGACAAAAAGATAGTAAAGTGACTGAACAGTATCTGGTTAAGATAAAACACTTGAGAAAATAAGAAACACAGATAATTATAAATCAAACACAGCAGCCTCAAGAAAGAATAATTAATTTTTTAGTTCTTCATCCACAGATATCATGTTTAGGTCTGCCCCAGTAGCTGTGTAACACAGTGAAAGAAATAGGATTTTGCATGCAAGATCAGCTAATGCAGAGTGATATATAAATTAATGTTTAAAGACAACAGTGTTATAACATTAAACATTAAAAGGTAGTTGGTGAAACTTTAATGTGGGCATCTCTCCATTCATATATTCACGTAGACTTGCGTGTTAAAGAACAGCATGTCCGTGCTGTATCTGAAAGGTGTACTAAAAGCTCCTTTGCTCAGTCTCTAGTATGGAGTATATGGATGAGAGAGAGACACACACAGACAAAGACAGATTTTGGAATTAAAAAAACCCAAACTCTCAGAGCAGCTTCTTAGTTAGAAAGAACTATGGCCCAGTGGTTAGTTGGAGTACTAGACTAGGACAGGAAAGGTCTAGGTTCAACCTCTTGCTCTGTCCTGAGCTGACTGAATGCACAAGTCAATCAGCGTTTGTGCTCAAGTTCCTCATTGTAAGATGAGGATAGTACTTTGCAAGGGCGTTGAGAAGTGCTCTGGTAGTATGATGGTGGGTCTATACAAATGCCACAGACAGAGCTTTACAAAAGGTTTGGAAGCAGCCCACATCTTGTGCCTCAGCTTATTATTACCATGGTAGAAGACAGACTCTTCTTTGCTCCCTCTTTCCTGTCATCACAAAAAAAAAAAAAAGGTGGGGGGGGGGGGGGGGGAGGAAACGGACGACTTAACTCTAACAGGAAGGTTGGATTAAGTAACTTGCTGGAGGTAAAAGAATAAGGCACTGGAGCCTGCATGCTGCGATATACTGCTTAGCACCTTGTCAGAGTGACCCTTTATGGAAACTGATATGGTCATCAAGGCTAACTTTGCATTATTTCATCTGATTAAATTTCCAGAGAATTTTGACTAAGTGCCAGTCATCACTGAAACCACCCAAGGCAGAATTCTCGCTCACTTTTCATACCCAAATGCCAGTTTTCCAGTCCCAAACTGGCATTTTTGAGCATATGCTGTAGGCTACGCACCAACCTGGTAGGTACAAGGCTGCATACATGCGACATGGAAGCTGCCTGAAAGGCAGGAGGGTGCAGGGTTCTACCTTGGACCCTTAGCTCCCCATGAAACAGAAACTTCTCCACTGATACGCATCCCCTTGAATGTGGATCGGGGCTAAAATGCAGGAAGATCCACCTCCTTTTCAGGTACACTTCCCCACTGTACAGCTAAACAGAATCACTGTGCTTAAGTGTGGCTGGAAACCTGCCATTTAGGCAAATCAAGAGCAATAGAATTCTACCCTTAGTGTCAAGGACAGCGGTAGTATAAATGACTGCCTGCTGGAAACTGGATTGTGACCACCATAAAATTTCACAGCTAATGAACCATCTACTTCTAATTTAGACTGATGAACTAGAGAACCCACACTTTCAGGGGAATTAAAAAAAAAAAAAATTGCTTACAGTAAAAGACATCAATATCCAAACTAGTTATCTTAACTGAGCACATAAGCTGCATATCTTGACACAATGAAGTATAACTCCTGGAACAGATTTGCCCAAACCAACTTTTCTGATTTTAAAAAGCCAGCTCTTATAAAGTATCAGCAAAATCCCCATAACTGGGATGTCCCATTAGATGACTTGCTGTCCTGATTAAGTAACCACCCTGTGTTGCACCCTGGTTCTCTAACAAGTACTATATAGCCAAACCCCCTTGGCTCCTGCTGCAGCAGATGAGGGTGCTTTAAATAATAATAAATCATTATTACTGCTATAACCTGTTGCAGCTGGGTGTCATTTCATTGCTGTTAAAACCTTGCATGAGTATCCAAGTGGAGTGCTTTTGGCCAGACTGGTGGAGGATTTTCCCCTCTGCCTATTCTATGCCCACCTCACACAAGCTCAGGAAAGGAGGGGGAGGGCAGGGAAATCAAGTCTGATGCCGAACAAGATGAGAGCTGCCCACTTCTACTTGCATTCCTCGCAACAAATGAAGCCCTCTCTTGCAGAAGCAGAGCTCTGCCAACTCTCTTCTACTGCATGTCTCACATTTGATACGTCTCTTAAGCACGTAGCTCTGGAATGAGGGTTTATCTGGAGAGTCCACATTTTCATTTATAAACTTTCTAAGCCTCGTGGTTGCAAAGAGAAGTTTGGAAGTGTGACCTGAGGGTACCTTAGAGAATGAAAAGCTAGAAAGTAAAAAAAACTTCAAAGTTTATTTGTAAAACACTCAGAATTGGTAAAAATATTGTCACCCCCATCTCTTATTGAGAACAAAAGATCTGCTCTGGTGTCACATTGGCCACTGGGGGCAGAAGAGAAGTCAACTTCCCAAGGGGAAATAGCCTGTATGGAACTTTTTTTTTGGTTATTTCTGCAGGTAGCTTCTTTTGCATGACCCAAGGGATAGAGACTCCCCACCCCTATTAGGACAATCCAAATTTACAGCTACAGTCCAATTGGTTAGTGCTCTTCTACATGTTAGTACTTGCCTCTGATAATCTAAATACTGGAAGATCTTATTTTGGCAAAATGCTGAGGTGGTTAGGACACAGCAGGATGCTGCTCATGGCACTCTATGGTTAACCACTGACAAAGTGAATAGATCATAAAAAAGTTAGGGTACCAGTTTTAGACAAAAAGAAAAACATGCAAAGGGAATGACTCTTCCTATAATGAAAATAATTCCAAA
>NW_005842455.1:90021-96875 GCF_000455745.1 Alligator sinensis | reverse complement strand
GGCGTGGGTGGCTGCGGTCTGGCGGGGGCGGAGGAAAAAACTGCTCACCTCTTACCTGACAGGCATGGGGGAAGAGGGGGAGGGAATTAACAGACTGTTTGATGCTTCTCTACAGTAATGTCAAAGTTTAACTCCTAGTCTTAAGGTTGTACTTCAAAGCTAAGTATATACAGTCAAAAAGCCAGAGGCTGAATCGATTCAGTCTCTGCAGGTTATTCTTAAACTGCAGAGATTTAACTGAGAAGCAAGTGATTACACATCCAGTTTTGATTCAGGAACTGCAGGCACATGCCTGCAGTGGCTCAGGCCAGAAGCTGGGGGCACTACAGCGCGCCTCCTAGGCTGCCAGCCACTGCCAAAGGGAAGGGACTGAACTTATCCCAAACAGTACCTCCAGCCTCGAACTTAAAATACTGTGGTCATCAGAAAAAAAGTTTCATTGCTGTGGGGGTTCTTCAACTCCCTCAAGCCAGCTACATACAAAGTCAGTGTTTCTAATATTCCTGGCTTCACAGGATCTAACTTGCTCCATAATTCATTATCCCTCACACATCACATTAAAGGCAGAATCTTTTCTTATCACCTTGGGTTAACAGGTTGAGGCCGGGGGGTTACTTTAAACCTACCATGGCCCTCATGAGACTCCAGCCTGGGGCTGCCTGAGCAGGGACAGTGCCTGCCAAGCTGCTGCCCCCCCCCTCGAAAAATCACAGTGGCATTGAATTCATAAAAGCTTGAACGAGAATAGTCCTCTCTCAAGTTAGCATGTATTTTGTAATTTGCACACAACAAAGAACAAGAACAACCAAAAATCTTCACTTAAGCTAAGATACAGCCCAGTAAAACACAGTGTGAGCGCACACAGCTTAATCTAACTTAAAATGGAATGTAATAAACCAAAAAGACAAGAGAAAGCCTTGCGTAAGTCTTATGTAATCCTGAGAGCAGAGAGTCTCATAGATTTCATAGACATTAGGGCTGGAAGGGACCTTGGAAGATCATCAAGTCCAGGCCCCTGCACCAGGTGCAGGAAGTCAGCTGGGGTTATAGGATCCCAGCAAGAAAAACGTCCAGGTTTCTCTTGAAGGCATTCAAAGTGGGTGCTTGAACCACCTCCGGTGGCCAGCCATTCCAGACCTTGGGGGCTCGCACAGTAAAGAAGTTCTTCCTTATGCCCAGCCTGAAACGGTTTTGCAGGAGTTTATAACCGTTCGACCTCGTCATCCCTTGGGATGCTCTGGTGAACAAACGTTCCCCCAGGCCCTGGTGAGCACCCCTTATAAACTTATAGGTGGCCATCAGGTCGCCCTGAGCCTGTGCTTTTCCAGGCTGAAAAGTCCCATGGCTCTCAGCCTCTCGTCATAAGGTCTGTTTTTCTGACCTCTGATCATGTGAGTGGCTCTCCTCTGGACTCTCTCAAGCCTCTCCACATCCTTCTTGAATTGCAGAGCCCAAAACTGGATGCAGTACTCCAGCTGTGGCCTCACCAAGGCCGAGTACAAGGGGAGAATGATGTCCTGGGATTTGCTTGAGAAGCATCTATGAATGCAAGCCAGCGTTTTGCTGGCTTTACTGGCTGCAGCATCACATTGAAGCCTCATGTTCATCTTGTGGTCAATCCTGACCCCCAAGTCGCTCTCGTCCATAGTGCTAGTCAGCGTAGCACTGCCAAGCCCATAGACATGCTGCAGGTTTTTCTTCCCAAGGTGGAGAACCTTGCATTTTTGGTGTTAAACACCATCAGGTTCTCGTCCGCCCATTTACTGAGCCTGTCAAAGTCAGCCTGGATTACTCCCCTGTCCTTGGGTGTGGGTGCTTTACCCCAAAGTTTGGTATCATTGGCGAACTTGGACAGTCCGTTTCTGACTCCAATGTCCACATCCACAAGAGGTTGAACAAAATAGGTTCAAGGACAGAGCTTTGAGGGACCCCACTGGTCATATGGCACCACGAAGATTGACTTCCATCAACCACCACCCTCTGGGTCCGACCACGGAAGTCCCCCAGCCAGTGGATAGTGGTGGACCTGAGGCCACAGTTGGCCAGTTTTGCCAAAAGGTGATCATGGGATACCAGATTGAAGGCTTTTTTAAAAGGCGAGATATGTGACATCAATTTCTTCCCTCTTGTCCAGGTGATAGGTCACCTTGTCGTAAAAGGAAATGAGATTGGTCAAGCATGACCTACCCGCAACAAACCCGTGCTGGCTATCCCTCAAGGTGTTGCCATCAGCCAGTCCGTTGAGGATGGCCTTTTCTTGATGATTTTTTCTAAAACCTTCCCCAGGATAGAGGTCAGGCTAATGGGTCTGTAGTTTGCCAGATCCACTTTCCTCCCTTTCTTGAAGATAGGCACCACACTGGCCTTCTTCCAACCTTCGGACACTTCACCAGAGTGCCAGGAGCTCTCGAAGATCTGTGCCAGGGGCTGAGCTATGATGCTTGCCAGCTCCTTGAGTACCCTGGGGTGTAAAGTGTCAGGGCCGGCTGACTTGAAGGTATCCAGCCTCTCAAGCTGTTGCTTCACAAGGTCAGCATTGATGGAGGGCAAGGAACCACGCTCGCTTAGGCGTCCTTGTCCCGTAATGGGCAGGGGCATCCCATGGGACTTGTGAAAGACTGACGCAAAGTACCCATTTAGCAAGTTGGCTTTTTCCTGGGCATTGGTTGTCAGTTCTCCCTATTGGTCTCCTTACAGCCAGGTATTCAGAAAGTCCTTCTTGGGGAATCAGCAGTTGCTGGAGTGGCAATCCCACAGGCCCCATCTCTACTTGAGTTTTTACAGGTGCACTTACATCCACTTCTCTCCCTTGGGTACCCTGATATTAGTATGCTTGTCACCTATAGCATCTTTGGCAGGACTCTCATGCATTCAGTGTCTTTTATCCCTACGTAGGTATTCCACTCTCCCACCTTGTACAGGCTCTGCTTTATAAGGTAAATGTAGTTCTCTACTTTCTGGGACCCTCTCCTATTCCCTTAGCTCCGTCTCCAAGTCCTACAGTGATGATTGTGCCAGGTCTTTGTCAACGCCTCCCCCCTCTCAATCTGTCCCTGCAGGGCTTGACCCTGCACTCACAGGTGGCAGAGGATGGGTCCCTCCAGCCCTGGTTCCCCAGCCTCTTCCCCCTCCCCCGTGGCCTGGGGGAGCCAAGGGGAGTTACACCCCTTCCCCCTCCCCTTAACTGCTTGCCTGCCTCAGTCTCTACTAGAGGTGGGAGGGAGTGGAGTCTGCTGGTCTCCTGCCAGCCCCCACCGTCTACCGTCAGTCCCTCAGGCTGTTCTCCCCAACTCCCGCCACCCTGATCCTTGCCCCTCACCCCGAGCCTTGCCTCTCACCCCCTCTGCTCCAGCGTTGAGCAGGAACTAGCCTGGCAGAGGCTGCCACCCCCCACCCAGGCAGACCCAGCTATGGTCCTCAGCCGGGTTTCCCATCCCCACACCATTGTCAGCCAGCCCTCACTGCTCCAGCTAGGGAACAGAGGGATGGGGCCAGCCCTGCTCTCTGCAGCAGACAGCACAGCCCAGCCCAGCCCAAGACTGCAAAGCATGCTGGGATGCTGGGGGCCTGAGTTACCTTGAACCAGGAAGGGGAGGGGTCTGGGACAGAAGTTTCATAAACTGGTTTAACCTAAATCAGTTAAGTGATGCTACATGTTCAGCCAGGTTTTTCTTAAACCAGTTTCAGCTGTTTTGAAACTGGTTTATGTGCACTGGGCTTCTGTTCTGTTACAAGTTTAAACCAGTTTCTGATCACTTAAATCTGTTTATGTGCAACTTCTGTCCCTAGTCCAAGTGTTTTGATTTGCAAATTACAGAGACCATTACCCTAAAAGACACGAAATGCCAATTTATGAACCACATTTTAAATCAACTGGTTTCTGGCCAAGGACATATACTGATATTGAAGCAGTTTCAAGTTAGTTTCGTCAGGCTGCATTTTACCAAATAACTTGTTAACATGAGAATGCATTGCTTTAGGTATATAATCCTTGTGGTCCTTTTGGAGTATAACCATTTACAACAGACAAAATAAGAGAATTGTGCAGTTATTCCAAGCAGTACCTCCAGCCTCTAACTTGAAACTCTTGAAAAAAAAGTTTAATTTCTCTGGGAAATCTTCAACTCCTTCAAGCCAGCTACATAAAGTCGGTGTTTCTAATATTGCTGGCTTCATGAGATCTACCTTGCTCTATAATTTGTTATTCTTCATACACCACATTAAAAGGCAAAATATTTTCTTATTATCAGACACTCAGCTATATTAAAATAATAGCAAAATAGTAGATATACCACTTGCATAGAAAACATCCTGGGATTTGCTTCTCAAGCAAGTCCCGGGACGTCATTCTCCCCCTGTACTCGGCCTTAGTGAGGCCGCAGCTGGAGTACTGTGTCCAGTTTTGGGCTCCACAATTCAAAAAGGATGTGGAGAAGCTTGAGAGAGTTCAGAGAAGAGCCAAGCGCATGATCAGAGGTCAGGGAAGCAGACCCTACGATGACAGGCTGAGAGCCCTGGGGCTCTTTAGCCTGGAAAAGCGCAGGCTCAGGGGTGATCTGATGGCCACCTACAAGTTTATCAGGGGTGACCACCAGCATCTGGGGGAACGTTTGTTCACCAGAGCGCCCCAAGGGATGACGAGGTCGAATGGTCACAAACTACTTCAAGATCGTTTCAGGCTGGACATAAGGAAGAACTTCGTTACTGTCCGAGCCCCCAAGGTCTGGAACAGCCTGCCACCGGAGGTGGTTCAAGCGCCTTCATTGAACACCTTCAAGATGAAACTGGATGCTTATCTTGCTGGGATCCTATGACCCCAGCTGACTTCCTGCCCTTTGGGCAGGGGGCTGGACTCGATGAGCTTCCGAGGTCCCTTCCAGCCCTGATGTCTATGAAATCTGTTTTCACCTAGATGCACAGGACTCTGCATCTAAAACTGTTGGGAGGCTTTCTTCCCTTCTCCTCCTGCCTCTGGATAGGATCCAGGCAATGAGCAACTCCAGCACACCAGAGTAAAGCCCAGCTACGGAATAATGGTTTAATATCTGATATCAACAAATTCAGTATTTATGACTTTGCTATTGGCAAAAGGGTAGCCACACTAATGCAGAAATCTGGGTTAAAACAAGCTTTGTTTGATAATAGCTGCAACAAAAAGAAAAGAAGAAACAGAGCTCCCAGTTATATCCATACAAGAGGGATACGTGGGTGTGTATAAGTTATAGGTAAGGTCAAGTATAAACAAATGCTCACCCCCCATAAACAGCGATAAACTATGACTTTAAAAATAAAAGCACAGGCCAGTTTGGCAGTAAGTGTTGCCATAGTCTATTAGCAATTACAGGACAGCAATCTGTGATTAATGAAATATACCATCTGGATATAAAAACTGCAAACAGGGATTTATGTAATGTGCACAATGCTGAAATCTAGTTATCTTGAGTTCATTACCACCACCAAAGTCTGGAGGCACCCAAAATGCCTTTCCCACTGGCAAAGTAGTTTTGCTTTCAACTACATCTAAGCCGTCTTCAACATGCCTGAGGATCTATTAAGTGGTCAATTAGGCCACATGAAACAACAAGGTTTCTGTGGGTGAGGTAGAGCATGCATCTTGTCATTCCTCAGTTCAGTTCTGTGAAGCAGCTAAATTCACTCCAGGGGATTTTTCTTAGTGTAACGTGAATTACCTATGCTTGAGACTGACCCAAGGCTAAGCAATTAATTACAGTTTTACCTGGCATTGCTTGGAGGGAGAAATATAGGACAGACCTAGGAGCTGCATCACTCCTTTTCATTCCCTACTCTTGTTCGCTTTAACTGAATAAGCACTTCAAGCTTTCAGATGATCAACTAATTGTAGCTCCATAATAATGCTGCCAAATTAGAAGTGCCCTTCTCCCTGGCCTCGGGCTAGGCACACATCTACCAGCTCAGAGCAAAGAACAATAAATCCCTGCTCACCTCCAGAATTTTGGCATTGGTTTCACTGGTGTAACATACCATTCCGATTTTTTGGCTTCTAAATTAGTTATATAGTTTAGACAGATATAGTCATATATGCAATTCATGTTCTGCTGGTAGTTACTCTGGTCACAAAAGGAAGTAACCATCTAATACATGTCCCACAATTGTAGGGAGAAGGGTAGACTAGATGACCACAGAAGTCTGAAATGGCTGCAATTTCAGACCAACTTGTGTTTTGAATGGTGGCATCCCTAGAGGATAATATTATCCAGAGACCAAGTGAAATGGTATGCAGGGTGTTAGAAGCAATCTCTCTAAAATTGTTCAAATTTATAAAGGATGCATATACAGTATAGTTTTCAAAACATGGACAGCAGTTAAACTAACATTCTGTAAAGGATGTTAAGCAAATACAACTGCTTTAGGATAGCCAAGCATAGATCAGATGAAGCCCGGTTTCTAATTCAGGCAGGATTTTTTTTTGCTCCTTTTTTAATGCTCTGTCTGTATGTCCCAAATCCTTGAACTCTATGTTAGGGGAGGAGGGGAAAACCTGACTACGAATATCAACTGTCCATATGGATCATCCACAGATGCAGCCAGTGTGCAAGAATAACTTTCATGAGATTAGTTATTTTGACTTTTCAAGCTAGATCCATGATTAGCATTTAAATACCACAGTGAAAGTTGCATTAAAAATAGCTAGAGATGCGTTTATTTCACACACACACACACTCTTAGTCCATATCTCCTAATGGTAAAGAGGAGAAAAATAAATTGCTCCAAAAATAAAAGGAAGTGATTGGTGAAACTATCAAAGATGGAAAGACATGCATTTTAAGGTTTCCCTAGTTTAGACTGCGGAATTAGGATGCAGAGGTTTGATT
>NW_005842455.1:86232-89990 GCF_000455745.1 Alligator sinensis | reverse complement strand
TCCTGCTGTCTTTTTACAAAGTCATACCATTTACGGCAGTTTTTTCACCTATAAAATGGGTATAAAATTTACTTACAGAACTTTGGAGTTCAGCAATTGAACTTTGTCATCTATTACCCTAAGTAGAGTCTTTAAGAACTGAAACGTGCTGCAAAGTTTGTTCAACTGTGCTTAGATCTGTTGCCCTCAGAGGCATACCCGGTAAGATTTGAGTGCTAGGTGCAAACCCCAGCAGAGTTAGAGTTACGGGAGATACCACTGCTGTTGGACCAGTGCTGGCAGCACCTAGGGGAGTAATGCCCTTTACAGCTCTCCTCATGGCCCAGTGCTGCTAAATCCCATCGCCACTGGACTAAATCCCAGGTGAATTTGGCAGCACCTAGCCTTGAGCTGACCCAAACTCCCAACCCCGCAACCCCCAACCCCACATGCAACTAAACTCCCATCACTAGCACCCCCTTTAACTCAGCACCTGGGGTTCATGCCCCAGTCGCCCACCACTAGTTACACTACAGAAGCCCCCCCATTTTATCCACTTCCCTCTCCCCGCCACAGAAAGGAATATATATATATTCTTCCATGTGAATGCATTCTAGTAGCTTCTCAAAAGAAAAGCAAAGTACACAGGACTTGTTAGTGCCTCACATGAGATAAGGGGACAAAATCTGCCATTATTAGCTAAGATAATGCCAAGTTACATTCTAATATAAATCACCTTTCAGACTCTAGGTAAATAGATTTTACTGCAGAGGTTGACAGCCTTTGGATCTTATTAGCCAGTACTTGTCATGAGTCACTTTGCAGAAATTGTAAACCCAAAATAAAACCGCCACACTACTTTCCTGTCCTGAGAGACACTTCTCTAGAATGATAAAAATAAACACGTTTTCAGAGCAACTGGCAGTGTGAAAACTGACACCTTGACTATTTTCAACTGGATGGCCTCGGCCAGAATCAGTCCATTTATCTTTCCAACTGAAAATGAAGAGGAAAAGCCTGCCATAGAGTGAAATTTTTCAGAAAATGTAAATAAGACGGAGAGCTGTTCAAAATCTATTTGCAGCGGCGCGCGGCTGTCTTCAGCACCATCTCATATAGGCAGGCACTTTCAGTAGCTCAGTTCTAGAGCTGCAGTATTACTCTCAACTCAGCTGCACATTGAACATTTTCATTTGGCATTTTTCAAAACCAGACTTTTCTTCCCAACAGAATTGCACCATTTTAAAACCATCACCCTATTTTTTGGTAGTTAAATCCATGCAACTGCATTAGATACTTTTAAGCTTTTACTGTTACCAGCAATTTTAAAGAGGCAAGCTAAACTGATATACCTGCCTTTAAACCAATATAGGCTGTACTGTTAAAGGTGTGACTTTATGCAACCTTGATTTCACTTGATGCGACTATGTTCAAAATAAATATGTAGTGCAGGTTTGAGGCTACTTTCATGACAGATGGCCAGGAACTTTGGCAGGACTGGTTTTAATCAGAAAATGCATTTGTCCAAACCTCAAATCATTACCAAATGATTTAAAATGTATTGTGCATGGTCCATATAACCCAAGGATAAGATGCACTAATCTATCCTCCTATATCAGGGGTGGGCAAAATGCGGCCCAGGGGCTGGATGCGGCCCGCCAGGCCATTCTATCTGGCCTGTGGGGCCCCCTCAAAATTAAGGAAATTAATATTTATCTGTCCCTGGCTGCCTGTCATGTGGCCCTTGATGGCTTGCCAAAACTCAGTAAGCGGCCCTCTGCCAGAAATAATTGCCCACCCCGTCCTATATCTAAGGCCCAGATTGAGAGTTTTACAGCCCCAGCTAGAGACCAACTCTTGAGCTCACAGTGTATAGCAGTGCACTTGCAGCTCTAGATACCCCTTGGTTCCAGTTTTGGGTGGGACTAAAGGGCACACAAGGATTAAAGCACAATAAGGACCTATACTTCCCACCCCAAAAGGGACAAGAAGTTTAATGCTTAACATTTAAATAGTCTAGTCAGAAGTTTTACTTTAGATGCAGACACATGACATTTATCACAGAGTAAATTCATTTTACTCCATACCAGAAGTGGAGAGGACATGATGCACAGCCTTGCACCACTGTAAGTCACTCCACTGACAAAGTTACCCCTCAGAAGGCAAACAAAACCCCCTACAAACCTAACGGTATGCAACTGTGCTCACTTCTCCACTCAATTTCATCCTGGGGCACAATTCTGCTCAGTGCAAACCCTCACCATGCAATAGCTGCCAGGCATAGTAACACTACCTGTACAGAGTAGCCAGCTTGGCAGCAATTCTTTATAATAGACTAAATTTACACCAAAATAAAATTTAAGGTAAATTACTATTGCAATTGTCATGTGTCCGTATATTTTGTTCCAAGGTATGATAAGTAGGGCAGAAATCAGAGATGAGGCCTTCCAGAGGGAAGCCATGTCATCAAGGCAAAATAAAAGGATACAATCAACATGATTGTTTTGAAACCAAAAACAGGTGAAACACACATTTTTACACAGTCCTGGAATTTCAAGAGAAATCTTAAGTATAGACAGTTGAAAAGCCCCAGGGCTGAATCAATGCTATCTTCACAGGTTAGTCAAAGCTGTATAGATTGAACTGATAAGCAACTGAACAGACATTTACTTTTGATTCTGGAAATACAGCCACATGTCTGCAGTGGCCCAGGTCAGAAGCCAGGGGACGCTAGAGCACATCCCTGCTCCACCGGATCAGACAGCTTGGGCCAAGGCTAGCCTGCCCACCTGGCAAGGGGGAGGAGGGGTTGCAGAGAGGTGCAAAACATCCGGGGATGCTGGGGGACTGTGAGTTCGCTTGAAACTTGAGGGGATCTGGGACAGAAGTTCAATAAACCGATTTAACCTAAACCAGTTAAATCTGATACTACATTCATCACGGTTTATCTTGAACCAGTTTCAGCCATTTTGAAAGTGGTTTATCTGCACTGAACTTCTGTTGTGTTACAGATTTGAACCAGTTTCTGACACTGGTTTATGTGCAATTTCTGTCCCTAGCCAAAAGTAACTGGTTTAAGATAGTATGTTAGGCTTTGCTACACATGTACACGACATCCCTTCTCCTTCCTGCATCCTTGCTGCCTCTTTACTTTCAGCTTTACCATTTCTCGTACACAAACAACTCTACTTGCTATTTAATAGCAACATCTCCGAGTCTGGAGAACAGCGGGTGCACGAACAATTCCAGAGCAGTGCGCAAGACGAGAGGTGCCACTGACCAAGAACCACGAGACCTCAGAACAAAGCACTATCAGGCACAGAGTAAATTGAATCAATTTCTCTCTTCTTTAATCTCTCTTATTTCAAGTAACCTGAAATGTGGCAAGGATGCTTGCTACCACATTTTCCTACAGAATTTATCTTCACATTTGCAGTCTCTATTGAGTATTAACCTAACAACTTTGGCAGTATTAACTTTGATAGCATCCCCTCCAAGCAATTCAAAAGCTACCGATATTTTCCAGCTAAGACGTCACTGCAGACAAAGTACATTCATCTGAGGATGGCCAGATGGATACTAATAAAAAGGCACACAAGGATTAAAGCACATAAAAGTTATTTCTACACAGGGGAAGAATCTTGCCTTTTTGATAATAGGTACAATTAGAGAGCCATCACTGTAGGAGACGCCACCCACCCGACTTTCACCACCAAATTTTCAAGACGTAAACCTTCTGATTAAGACAATGCTATTAGATTTTTTTTCTTTGGGGGGGG
>NW_005842455.1:77554-86201 GCF_000455745.1 Alligator sinensis | reverse complement strand
TTTTTTTTTTTGGGGGGGGGGGGGGGGAAACATGGCAGGAGGGGGAACAAGGTGGAAGCAAAACTACTAATTAAACAGGAGGGAAGGGAGCATAAAAAGAGACCTCCCTTCCCAAACGTCTTTGTTTAACGCTAGGAACAGTGATCAGAGGATAGGATTTTCCCTCATTATTTTGCTAGCTGCTTACACTGAGGCATCTCATCTCCCCCAGCATTTAAAGTCAGGGGCGCTATTACTACAGAGCCAAGAACAATATCTTAAAATCAAAAGCTCCATAATACTGCACTAGGCTGTGCTTACCAGAGGTCTCTCTTCACATATAAAAAAAAAAAGTTTCAACGTTTTAGCATCCCATTGCTAACGAAGACAGTTCAAGTCAGCATGCTATTATTTAAATTACTTATCAAGATATATGCTGGGCCTCTCCTTGTCCAGTTAGAAAGCCAGAATTTAACTGCTTCATCTATAGGTGAACTACTATGCTTTAGCCTGTGATTAACAGCATTTTTAATAGACTTAGCCTAAACATGGATGCTACCCTAAAGACAGTTAATTAAACATGGAGCTTTTAAAGCTAATTCAATCAATATCCCTGGTGCTCTAAAAAGTACACGCTTAACAACATGCTGAGACCAAGTGCTGAGAAGCTTTACTGGTCACAAAATAGCAAAATTTGAAGATACAAGGCTGGTGGTTGATCTGGCTTGTAGCAACAGCAGCTCTTCACAAGGAAGAGCCAGCTATTTAGAACAGGGACCCTTAGAGCTCATCTCAGCTGAGTTGTCATTCTGAGTTTTGCCATAGAAATAGCTCAGTTAAGGGTCACTTTAGACTTGAGCTAGCTATCTGGGCAGGGACTGGAGCTCAAGCACCACTCATTCACGCTATGTATAAATTGGGGATGTAGTTACAACAACTCCCCTGCTAATCCAATCTCTATTTGTGCGCACTTCAGTGTCGTTGCACAAGTACTAGCATACTAACTTGAGCCGATACCTGCTGCAATGAAGGCAGGTCCATCTGCCTCATCAGCAAAACCAATTTCTTAAGAAACACCAAAATGGCCCCACAATATGCCAAACTTTTTTTGAGCCACCTAGAAGAATTCCTCAAGGACTGCACCATCAAACCTATACCTAAGATATATTGATGACATCTTCATCATTTGGACTGAAAATCTGCAATCTGATTGAGTTCCATCAGAAATTCAACAATCATCACCCCTCCATCAGACTCTTGAATACACCAACATCTCCTTTTTAGACATGATGATCACTATCCAGAATAGTAAAATACAGACCATAATATACAAGAAACCCACGGACCAACATACATATCTGCACAGAACCAGCAGTCACCCTAAACACACCAAGAAAGCTGTAATATATAGCCCTCAGATACCACCTTGCACTGAAGAGAAAACTCATGACCGTCACCTCTCAAATCTCAAAAGGGTCTTCACTCAACAAAGACACTCCTCCAGAGAAATAGATCACACTTTTGAAAGAGCCAGCTGGATACCACATGAAGAATTGCTGCAGAAGGAAACCCCCCATGAAATCGCACACCACTGGTTATGGCATATTACCCCTCCCTGGAACAACTGCAACTCATACTAGAAGACAACCCAATTCTTAAAGAGATCTTCCCAGAGCCACCCATCCTAGCCCTCAAACAAGCACCGAACCTTGCCAACCTCATCACCAGAAGCAAACCTTCTATGGCCCAAAACACACCGAATGGATCCAGCCCGTGCCATGACAAGAAATGTAAAACCTGCCAACACATCTTCACCACCCCCACAATTACTATACACCCCACAACAGAGCCATCAGCACTCCTGGCTCGTACAGCTGCACCTCCAGAAATGTTATACATCTCATCCAATGCACCGAATGCCCTGATGGAAAATATGTAGGAGAGACCAAACAACAACTGCGCACCGGAAATCTATCAAAGACAGGAATACCCAACTACCTGTGGGGGCACATTTCTCACAATAAAACCACTCTCTCCAATCTCTCAGTTCTAATCCTCAAAGGGAATTTACAAAAGAGTCTAGGAACTTTACTTCATCAGCCTACTGGATACAAGAAATCATGGACTAAACACAGACATTGGATTTATGACACATTATAACCTGCCTACCATCCGACTCCCAGGTACCTCTCCACTACTTACCAGCAACATTCATTCCCTTTCCACCGCTCCTCCAACCTCTCTCTCACCCACTGACTCCTCAATACATCTTCACCAAGTGGCTTTCTTGCATGCAGACCAGCCTCTGCCCTCTTCACTATTCATTCCATCCAGGAAGAGGACAGACCAACTGCAGATGCTTCCTCAGCCTGACAAAGGGTATTTGTACCCGAAAGCTTGCAAAGAAGAATTTTTCCAACTATTTGAGTTGGTCTAATAAAAGATATCAGATTTACCCAAAGAACCTTGTCATACATACCCAAAGAAACTCTGGCAATAGTATTTATTCGACTGTTGTTCACAGAGTGCTATCTATACATATGACAAGGCACAAACACTTGAGAGAACTTCAATCCCAAGAAGTTCTCAAAGTGGAAAGGCAAGACAGCTCAGCAGTAGTTACTACTCCAAATGTTAGGAGCCTGCCTTTTCTTGGAGAGAAATTAAGTTATCTAAAAAAAGGGAGGGAATTGGTTCATGATCCACCAACATCAAATATGCCAGTGAGAGGGGAGAAATAATAGGGAACTGCTGGAGAGGACCAATTTTATTTTTAGATTTGTAAAAATGCAACCTTTATGTCTCAAGATATTTACAAAATAAAACTGATCACACCTTTTTGGTTTTTTAGACAAAGTGGATAAAAGTAGACAGCACTTTTATAAGAAGCTTCCACCCTTACCACACTAATCTGGGACTTTTCAGCACCAAAATACCCCACACAAGCCATTTTCACCAGAGGCAAGAGAGAATATCCATTAACCCCTTTGGCTCTCTCTAGCAATCTACGTGTCAAGGCCAAGCCATGAGAGAGAGTCATATGTGGAGCCAGAAATCATACAATCCAGCATTCTCTGACGATAAAGAGAGGGAGTAAACTATTTTGTTTTTGTCAAGCAAAACTTTTTGGATGATCCGTTCAGAAGCATGTAGGTCCCCCCCCATCAATTTTGCCATGGGAAGATAGGAACTGAATATTTACAGAATATTACATGCACTTAAATGTTTGACAAAGTTTGCTGCTACATTATTGTGATGGTGGTTCGACTCTAACAGACCAGTAGGTTTCCTTAGAGACTAATGTTCTTGATCTTATTGATCAAGCCCCTCTATCCCCAAGGCCACTACACAGCTGTAGCACTCCAAGGTAAAGTTAATAAAAAAATTTTAAAAAGCCAGTTTTTGTCATATACCTAATCTGAAATTGTAATCCATTAATCATTTTAGGTAGATAAAAATATTCAAACACCATGTTTCCTCCTGAAGTTTTAAAGGAAGCCAAATTACTGAAATGGTAGGATCGGAGTTTGTTGACATGCTAAACAAGCTTTGTATAATAATTGAAATTTCTTCTGCTGGTGCAGTTTATTTCATTTCAGTTTCTCAACTTTCAGCTAAGATAGTTGAATAAACTAAATTGGAAAAAAATTCCAGGGGGGAAAAGAGCGCATTTCCTCTTCCAATCTACAAATAAAAATGAGGTGTGAAAGGACGAGATCCATTAGCTCTGAAATCAAGTTCATTATGACCAGGAACAATCAACTACACATGAAAAATTTTAATATATCCGCTTGAAATGCCAGATGTGTTTCAATTAGAGATGCTGAATATGCAAGGAAAAATAAAAGGTACTTATTTAAACTGAAGAAAGTTACAATACCATTTTTGTGCATTTAATTGAATCCTAATTTCCATCCAAATACAGCTGGACACAGATCATGAGAAAAAAAATCAATTTAGTAATTAAATGGATTATTCAACTTTTTAACGGAATATAAAAAGGACCCTGTGTGCTGAAGGGTTGGATTGCATATGCTAAACTGTATAATTGCTTAAATAACCAAAGGAGATACTGGATCCTCCTGTTAGCAAAATAATACCAAAACTATTGGTACAATTTTGAATCTACCTCTTTAGATAAAGAACTAATGCAAGAACAAATTAAAATGAAAGTTGCTTACAACAAAGTTTCCTGCCTGCTGAGATAAACAAACCCGTCAGCAAACTCTGCTTTCCAAAATCCCCTCCCCACCAACTCTCAGTCACTTTTTCTGTCTCCTTTTCATTCCTACCACGACCTCCTATTCCTTGGCACACCTATGTAGTCCTCAAGCCTAATTCCTGTAGGTTGATGATGTTAAGAGTTCCCCAGCACCACCACCTATATTTTAATTGCAACTCCCAAATGTCCACGGAATATACTTACAACTGCATCCCAGTTACCTCCTTTGAATAGGAAACTTAACTTTGCTGTTTATTAAATGAATTCTCTTTCCCTGAAGAGAACAAGCGGCACACTTTATTTACCTAATTTAAGTACTAGTATGCTCAAGTTTTATTGTATAAAATATTGCTGTGTCCCATGACCTAATAGCCACCATTTCTTCAATGTCTTCCCAGACATGCCTTAGAAGTGCTGGCTCTCAGCGTATTACCAGGAACAGAATATTGGTGGTACCAGTTTTTTAGAATCGGAAATGTGATGAGTACTATTCAGTGCAAGCTCCTCATATTCCCTGTATTAAGATGCACCTCACACTTTCAGCACGTTGTGTTACTTGCAGTTGTGGAAGGTGTAGCTACCAGACAAAAGTCATTAAGTTCAAATTGCCCAATGCTAGAAACTTGTAAATGGCATCATTTACAATAAAAACCAGATAAGAAAACCATTCTATTGGCTACATCATCATAATTCACTGTATACCTTTGTGCGTAGAATATAGTTTAGTTGTTTAACACGGCTGTGCAACAGAGTTACTGGAACAAATTTGGTTCTGTTGATGAATACTCTTAGACTTGCATCCTTGATCAGTTTGTGGTCAGATGCATAACACCCCAACATTCATGAAAAATAATTAAGCTATATTCTCGAGAGAGAGTTAGAGAGGTGTTTTTGTTTTGTTTTTTTTAAATGATGGATAGAGTATGAAATTACTTATAAAACATTAGACCCCTTTTGGCAGGTTTCTGTTTATTTTAGTAAAACTACATATCAAAGAATTAGAGGAATACAGCAGCATTCCCAAGTAACAATCTTGATTACTAAATAATTTAACTCTCCAGCAGCACTAAAAGGGGTTAAAAACCCCCACTAGTTCACAAATGATTAGCTGAAGAAAAAAAAAAAAATCCATAATGGAATCTGCCTGAATTAAAGCACAAAAGTACTACTGATGAACAGTACCATGAAATAAAGCTATTGCCAACATCCACATTGGTAGCAATTAAAGACCATTTGAAATCTAAACAATCTGTCATTTAGGAAAATTGTGGGGTGGGCAGGGGAGGAGGATAGGAGGAGGGGTTAAAAATAAAAGCAAATTACTACAAAGAATTACACTGGCCTTCATGTAAAAAAAAATAAAATAAAAAAAATCAAGAGTTCATCTAGTGGAACACATTCACTCATGACATGCCCTGAACCTATAAGCACTTACAGCCGTGAGTAATCCTTATTTGCATATACTGTGTTTTTCACGGAAGCTATTCACAAGTGTTTGGAGGGCCCAGAGGAAAGCTGGGCCCTCCAGCCATTTTATTAAATATAAAATGATTTGATGTATAATAGATGGCATAGAATATGCTAATGTTCTGCATTTGACCAGTGTTCACTGTTCAGTTCTTAATGTTAAATGACTCAAGACCTGAATATTAGTTTCTTCTGACTAGGGTAGTATACAATAATATTTAATATCTGGCATAAGCCACTAACTGAAGCTTACATAGTGTGAATACCTACCTGAAGATCTGAAAGTTACAAATTAGGAAAAGAAATGAACATTTGAGGGAAGTGATTTAGAGCCAGTTCCTTAGCTGATGTTACTCAAAGTTCCACTGAAGTCGATGGAGCGATGTCAGTGTACACCTATGGAAGAACTACTCCATAAAAGCAACAACTTCAGCATGTAGCAATGTTACAAAAACTAACTCATAACACTGCTTGAAAAAAAATCTTTTTTAAATAAAAATAGAAACATCGGCAAAAAGTAATTCATTAAAACTATCCTCATTTATCCAAGCCACTTGCTTGTATTCCAAGGTAAACGTTAAAAGTGAGCTGAAGACAAAAATCAGCGATTAACACAAATCTGTCCGTACCCGAGTAATTGTTGTTCAGCAACGAGAAACCCGACGTCCTGTCCACTCAACCTGCTTGCTACTTTCGCTATCTTGGACTGGATGGAAAAGAATATGAAAGACACACTTGAAGTATTTTCCAGACTGACAACTATGCTGTTACAATTAAAAAGAGGTTGCTACTAACATGGCTCAAGTAACCAGGAGTTAATTTTAGGTGTGTAAAACCCAAATTAAAGCATTTCTATTCACTTTTTTTAAAGGGGGGAAAAAAAAAAGACGACTTTATTCTCCCATAGTAACAGATAAATAAAGATAAAAGATACTTCCTCTTAGCATGGACAATGAAGCAAAAAAAAAGTTAAATAAATATAGCATGTTTGACCAAAAAGTCTTCCTCCATCACTCAAAGTTCGTAGCATTGCATCTAAAGTCTAATGAAAGCAAACTCTCAGACCAGTAGAGAGAGACTCCCTATGCCTGGCGAACGGCGACTGCACCTGAAAGCTTGCTAACAACAACTTTTTTCCAACTACTCAGTTGGTTTAATAAAAGATATCACCTCTACCCAAAGAACCTTGCCTGCCTATGTCCTTAGATCAACACAGCTACAACTGAACACCCAGCACACTTAAAAAGTAATAATATTCATATTCCTGTATACTTGTTTCTCATCACAGGGAAACAGGAGATGAGAGCATTATTTAAAAAGTTGTTTTGGTTTTTCTAATGTTCTCTGATTTTCACAGGACTGACAACAAGCTTTCCCATCCTAGACCCTCAAACCCAGCAAACTGATGTCAGAGACTGGAGTTAAGGAAGTTCAAAGAACTACAACAGACTCAAATATATGAATCAAGTGTAACACGAGCCAACTTTGTCTCATGTCAGTCTGTGCAAACCATCTATAAGCAGATACCCAAGTGAAGAGTATTAAAAGTACCAGTATTAGAGACTGTATGCAATGTAAACATATATATAGGAGGTATATATATTTATACATACATTTTACAGTGCATATACACGTGTGTGTAAATACACACACTTTACATATATACTGTATAGTAAGTATACACATACATAGAGGAAGTTAAAGTAGGAAACCTGGCAACTTTTAATGAAAACCATTTATGAGACCAAATTCAAGCCAGATGCATTTACCAACAGCAGTTCTTTCAAAAAATAAATAAATAAATAAATAAAAGGCTGAAAGCTAGATAATACGCCAACATCTAAACCTTGTTCCACAATCCTACATGAAGATTACTCCAAAAGGCTACATGGCCTGATATTAAGCCTCATGCCAATCCAAGCAAGACACAAGTACAGACTCCCACTGCTGTCAGCAGCAGAATATTTAACTTTCCTGGGCTCCGTTTAAAGATTCAGCCATGGCAAGAAGAAAAAACCAACCAGTAGACAGGTCTCAAAATACAAGGCACTGTGAATACTATGACCCAGGTACCGGAGTATTCAGAGAACATTTTAAAAGACAAAAAATCTCGCGCACACTTTTGAACACAGCAACTCAACCCCAGCACAGGTCACCCCTCTCCTGCAACACGCAGAGCCAGGTCCCCGCAACCAGCTTCCCAGGCGTGGAGCGAGCTGTCTAGGTAACTTGAGAGAGGAAACAAAGCTGGAAGCACGACCCCTCTCCCATGCTAACCGACCCCTCTCCCATGCTAACGGAGCTGCACGCCGGTATCTTCAGAGCGTAATTTTGCATTGAATGGGGAAAGGGGAAAAGGGGGAGCACAGTTTGCCCCCCACCAGGCAAACTTCATCTTCGCTCCTGCAGCTCAGAAGAGCGGCTCTATCAAGAGAGGCACAAATCACCACCCCGCGCAGGGCCAGGGGGGCTGCCTTCCCCTTCATCCCAAGCACAGGGCAGAACCCCACAAAAAAAGCCCCAATTCTCCCCCTAAACCAGCCGAGACTTGGGGGTAAAACAGGGATGCGGCAGGGCAGGGCAGGGCAGGGGGGGCTGCCTGATGCACACACTCCGGCGGAGGGGGTTGCTTTGCCGTGAAATGGTGGCTCCCACAACGGGAAGCGCTTGTGCAGAGCCCAGCCGGGAGGGAGGCAGGCAGGCAGGCAAGGAGCCGGACCAGCAGCGCCGGGCCTGGAGCAGCCGCCGAGCCGCCCGGCCTCCCCCAGGCCCCGCGCCGTACTTACGTGAAAACAAAAAATAAAGTAGTCGAGCCCACTAACAAGGCAGCTGCGGTGGAGACGGGGATGTATTTGGTAGGTTTAAACCTCTTTCCAGTGCTGCTGGGCATCCTGTGGCTTACACATCCCTGGGTAGGCGCGGCGCGGTGCGGTGCGGTGCGAGAGGCGCGGCGCGGCGCGGCGGGGCGGGGACGCGGCG
>NW_005842455.1:59444-77484 GCF_000455745.1 Alligator sinensis | reverse complement strand
GCGGGGAAGGCCCCTCCCGCCGGGCTCCGCCTGGGCCGGGGGTCGCGGCTCCACGCAGGACCCGCTGCCTCCCCGCTCCGCGCATCGAGTCCGGCTCGCTCTTCAGCCCGAGGGGCGGGAGGAGGTGTTTAAACAGCGGCTGGGGGGCCGGTTTGGGCAATGGGTGGATTTGAACGAAGCCGAGGGTGCAGGAGCGGCGATGCAGAAGGGCTCCCAGACTTTTGTTACAGTGTTTCAAGTAGGGCTGTTTCCTCCCGTCCACTCAAGGGACAGAAAGATGGGATTTAAGGTGCCAACAGAAACAGTTTGCCCGTCGGCTTCTTTTCTTCTCCCCCCAAAGCACCTTACCGACCAGAGAAAGCTGTGCTGGGAGTCATACTGGGAAGAGGATGGAGGGGCTGGGAGAGACACCTCCATGGTCTAAAGCAGGGGTGGGCAAAATGCAGCCCACGGGCCGGATGTGGCCCACCAGGCCATTTTATTCAGGCACCTAAGTATTAAATTTTCTAAATTTTTTATCTGCCCCTGGCTGCCCGTCATGCGGCTTGCCAAAATGCAGAGCAGGGGGGGCAGCTGCTTACTAAAGCCATTTTGAATTTTAGAAGTTTAAAAAAAAACAAACAAACCCCAAAACAAAACCCAACAATTGAATTCTTGCCCCACTCCCTTTGTGTTAAAGGGGCACCAGTGCAAACCGCTTGTGTAGGCAAGAAAATTAATACCAAACCAAGCAAGTGAAACTAGCCCTAGAAAGTAAAAGGTCCAAGGCCTTGGTGGAGGGAGAAGTCACTCCAATCATTAAACCGAATAAAAACACTACTAACCTGGATGTTCGCTCCTTTGAGAGATTATTGCAAGGGTCACATTGCAGGGAAAATGTCAAGTGCTGGCACTATTTGCTTATTGTCAGGCTTTCTTTCTCCAGTTCCCAGAGATAAGTTACACAAGATGCTTGACTTCAATTAATTATGAATTTTTTGATTAGCTTCTGACCCTCAGAAAAACACGGGAGCGAGAGCTTGAGTCTGGAGGGCACAGAAAGAACGAACGTGAGAACAGGATGGCAAGTCCTGCTTGTTATTTCTGAATGCTTATGTAACCACACTGCACGCTCACTTTTGGTGTAAAACTCCTGGAAGAAATTAGAAGCCTCAATTCAAGCCTAAATTTTCCCCTCCTTCAAGTAAGATTTCTTGTGAGAAAAACTTGGAAGCTGTGAATATCATTTGAAACTCAGAGTGGCCTGGGCTGTTGGGCTATTTAAGCTCCAATATGGGGTAGCCACCAGGTAGGACACAAGCAGTTCATGGGGGTGGTGGTGCTCTCCAATCCCAGACAGCATCAGACTGCCTCAGTCCCGTGTCACAGACCTCATGCGGGGACCCAGTGACATTTCACTCATGCCATGGGGCAGGTTGGGGAAGGAGGGAGCTACACTTCTCAAAATGGGTGGGAAAGCTCTTACCGTGGCAGCAGCAGCAGGTATCCAGTGGGCTGGGTGCCCAGCATCAAATTCAGCTGGTGACGGACGATGGGTTTATGTCGAGTGTCCTGTTTGAAGGTGATGCCTTGCTGGAGTTGGGGTCATGGGCTGGAGGCCAGGCTGAGCCAACACCATAGGAGGGAGGACTGGGTAAGGTGCAGGGGCTCCCAATGGATGCAGCGGGATTTTACCCGACACCTTATAACTTTTTAGTCCCTGTACCCCTCCTTCCCCAACCCCTCTCCTGACCTCTCTTACCTTTCATGTGTTCATTCAGAGGCAGGCCCAGTCTCTTGCTGCTCTTCCTGCTCCTCACAACTTGCTCAGGAGCTCCTCCCTCCTGCCCTCAGAGGTGGTGACACAATGGAGCCCCCCCTAGCTCCTCAGAGAGGACTGGTGGGGACTGGAGGCAGCTCAGAGCTCTCCTCCTCCAGGATAGTTCACTCCATCTCAGCAAGGGGCAGAGGAAAAAGACAAGTAAACATGGTCAGCACAGCACCGACAGAGCGCCAAGCATGACCAAGGGCACGTCTGTGCTTGAAACTCATGTCCCCACGACGGCGTGTCATGAACATGCATTAGCACTGCCCTGTTATGCAGTGGCTCAGGAGCCTTTGCTCTGCATTATTTCAGCCATGAAGCATCACAGGCTGGGAACAGATATGTCCTTGGACCAGTTGGGCCCATGTTTGTCCTGGAAGAGGAGAGCCCCAGGGTTGGCTCGTACACACATTGCTCTTCCAGTCGGGGTTTACTGCAGCAATTCTCAAGCAGGGTCCTGGTGCACCATGGGGTGCCACCATATCTTTTGAAAGGTGCTTTGAGATGAGCAGACAAATGCAGGGTTAAGCTTGTCCCTGCCTGAACAATCCCCCCATCCCCACTGCAAGAAAGTAAAAACTGTAAGCCATAAATTATTTTTTGAAGTTATGTGCAAAGCTACATGCTTGTGTGTGGGAGTCTGGAAATTAGACTGGGAATCTACAAGTTAGGGAGGAATCCCTTCAGTCCAAAAAGGTAGAGAACAACTAGTTTAGTGAGTAGCTGAAAGCACTGCTGCTTTTCTGCGAATGGAGTCAATGATGCAATCTCAGGATTACTCTTCAGAAGCACTTTGCAATATCCTGGGACAAACAGTTAGTGCTTCTTAACCTGTGAACCTTTTTAGTTTTTTTCCTGCAAAAACCAGACATGGATACCTGAAAGATCACAGTGCCCAGGATAAAATGGTTTATCCAAGGACAAATGTGATATCTGAATGTGTTGCAAAATAAACAAAAGTCTTAGGCCTCCATAATATGCTGCAGCTACTCAGGCACAGCCAAGGGTGCACTTGTGCTCCCTACTTCCAAGCCACTTGGGAACAGTGCATGCGCTTTTGTATGAGGTTTTAATCCAGACTTCCACACACAAGAACGTAGCTTTGCACTTTGCAAAATACACTTACTGTGGGGTGTGGGGATTTTAATATTTAGCAGGAAAAACTGCAGACTTAATCTCTGACGTTACACTAGGCCTTTCTCCCACAAGAAAGTGAAGGCTGTTTTTAGATAAGAGGCAAACCAGGAAAATATGGTTTGTCACCATATGCCAGGGGGGTGCTCAGAGCTAATGAGTACCAAAAGCTGCAGTGCCATGCCAGGCCTGCTGAGTTAGAGCACTCTTTGGTTTACATTCCTGGTTTTGACGCTTGCAAAACCATGCACAACACACTGCATAATAGATCATTCTGCACCACTAGGATGGAAGGCAAATTACTCAAGCCCTTTAGAAAAACTTGTATAACATGAACTGGGCTGGATAAGAACTGAGGGCATTAAACAGGAAACCAAATCAATTATTGTGTTTCTACTTTTCTGTGTCTGCCACAAACATCGAAGTACCTTTCTTTAAGGCAGTCATATTGTGTTGCTGCTACCTTAGCTGGAAGGATGGGTGGAAAGTTGGGAGGTGGCCAGAGAGCATGACCCACCCAGAAAACCTTTAGTGGTTGTAGGTTTATGGCCCTAGAAGGATAAAAGTATTTACACTTTCCTCTACAGCCATCACTTTGAGCAAATCTGGAAATCTTGAAATCTGGAATCACAAATAGCTGGTCCTGGCCTTTAAACCACAAGTTAAAAAAAGATAGGCTGATGTAGGTAGCCAGCAAAGCGGTATGGGAAACTAGGGGATGACTTTATAGGTGCGCAACAATTGCCTCATGGTGAAAACGCAACCATACCCATTTGGTCACAGGTAGACTTGGCCTACATCTCAGGACGGCTTCCAACCCGCTTCCAAAATGGTTTTAATAGTTCATTAACCAGATGTTTCACTACAAAATCAGTCATGACAAGTCTCAACCGCAAACTCACAGTAACAGCAACAAACAAAAAAGCTATCCCAGTTTTAAATCTTCTGCATTTATGCTAGTCAAAAGTAAGCACACATTTTGCAGTATTTTTAGTCTCTCACATGCAAGTATCCTCTCCTTAATGAATGTTTACTGTACCACTAACTACGGAGAGAACTAATCAAGACTTCTGCCCAAGAACTGCTCTACACTGACATTATTAGTCATACTCAAAAATACTAGCCAACACATCTCTCTCGGGAAAGTCGCTCCATTACCAGACTCACTAAATCCCCCAAGGGTAGAACAGTTATTTAGCAAGGAGTAGTGCTTTTGCTGGTATTTGTTAGTCAAGGAACTGGAACAAGGTGTATCTACTAAAAAGCTGTGCTAGTAAGATGATATTTTCAAGGTTTTTTTAATGTTAAGGAAAGACCTCAGTCAGTGGTCAGATCTGAATATGCCAGAGTAGGCTAAAAAGTCTTGATAATTACAGCTAAAACTCATTAGTGATGATTTTAGGAAGTCTGATGAATAGTTGCAAGTGTTAGTAAATCATAACTACCCAGGACTCCTAAAGCAAGCCATGCTGTTCTGGCTTCTGCACCACTAAATTATTGCCGACCCTAAAATTATTTCCTTTATATATTTTAAGTATACTGGCTACTGGTTTGACAGACTACCTGGCTTCATGGCACAAGACTGGTGATTAGAAGATGGATCTGAATTAGTCACTATTCTGAATACTTCAGATTTCTGTCCAGCTAAATAATTTTATATTTTTAACATTCAAAATTTCATATCCACCCTAGTTCCACAACCAGTAACTAATGCTGCTTTCAACTGATTAAGTTGCAAAAAACTGCACAGCTCTTCCTCTATTTTAAATCCAAACAAGCTTTGATTTACCTTACATCAGTAATAGACAAACTAGATATGAATAAACCACCCTAAAACTAAAATAATGTCAAGCTGTAAGGGCCAGCGTTAGTTGAATTAAACCTGGGCATATTTGAATGTAAACTAGGTCTCAGCATCCTGAGTAACACTGCCTTGAGACCATGATTTAGCTAATCAAAAATAAATGAATTAAACATCTTAAGCAGCTTAGATGTTTAGCTTGCCAGGAACATACTTGATTTCCCAGTAATCTCAAGAGCAGGACCCCAGAGACCTTCCGCTCAGGAGCTTGGCCCCAACTGCAAACAGGATACAACTGCTTAAACGTGAACTATGATTCAGAAGGATTCACCTGCTACCACCACCTGAAATGAGGAAGATTTCCCTTGAGCAAGCTTCCCCAAGATCTTTTCTAATCATTTGGCTAAATTAATGTTCCCCAAAACAGGAAAAAAAATGTAAATACCATGTGGGTCTCTTTACAAGGACCGACACAATCTATTACAGTAGTATTTAAATACTATCCATCCTATTTATAGCTAGACTCGTGTGATCAGATGGGTTTAATTCAAAACACTGTATGCCTTTCAGCATCAAATTAATTAGGCAGAGGGAAACTTTTAAATAGGAGTCTCCAACTCATCCTGCCTCTGGGCCAGGTTTCTAGGTCGTGTTCCTGAATTCCCAGCCCCTTTACTAGCCTTGCAGGTGACATACAGCTTCAGCCCAGACCATAAGTCTGACACTCTTGCTTTAAGCAACATGCTTGCTGCATTAGGGCAGCCTGCAGAATAAGACTAGGAACAGCGCGAGTGTCCTGCCCGTCGGAATAGAGCACTGCTACCCTCAGTCTCTATTTCACCTCTATTACTTGTAATTCAGCAATTCTTAGGGTAAAATTTGGGACTCTCAATATATTAACCAGCCACTAACTTTCAGACCTCTCAACTCTTTTAATGTTATCATTATCAAGTCAGTCCAAAAGCTTTGATACCGTCTAGAGATAGTGATTGTTTTAGACTATCCAGTACTCTTCCTGTTTCATTCATCACTTCCTCCTCAAAGATATCAGTGGACAAGTCCAAGTGAAAAGTTCTAGACGATCTCCAGTTTCCACCTGGAGAGGCAATACCAGTCAAAAGGCAGTACCCATCTTCCAGGCAACTGCTGCAGTCTGAAATGAAGCAAGTTTGAAAATAAATAGTTGAGTAAGGAAAACATTTGAGCTCTAAATTGCTTTTTACCTACTATTATCCAAACCCTACTTTAAAACTCACGCTCTGTAGTACGAAACTTGCCCTGGGGTGAAACAGAGACAGTATGGACCCTAATGACGCACACCTCTGGATTACTCAGCCCTTTCTCCTTCCCCTCACCCAGACATGGGGAAGGCAAGCCATGCCCCCCCACTCCTCAGTCTCCTGGCTATGGGAGAGCCAATTAGATGTGGGGTGAGGGCTTAGCTCTTTGAGGGGAGCACGTCCTACCTCTGGCCCAGGGGCCTGAATCACATCTCCAGGGGCCCTTGGAGCTGGCAGCATTGCATTATGGAGGCTGGGTTCACACCCACTGAGAGCAGGTGGTGGTGTTGGGGGGGGGGGTTAGCTTAGGGCCAGTGCCAGCCCAAGGATAGTAGAGTTTGAGGGTGGAAAGTTCATCAAGGATGGAGGGGCTGAGAGCTGTGCATCCTGGGATGGTGGCTTACTACAAATTGGCCACTGGTAGACCAGCTCAGAGAAGCCTTGCCTGAAGTGGTGTAACTTTTAAGATTCCTAGAGGGTACTTGGCACAGCTTAAACACCCTTTAATGTGTGGATGCTCCTATTTTAAGGGTTTATGATAACCTGTAACACCACCCTCAGATCGCTTTCTTCCAAACACTGAATCATTTTCTGTTTTGGAAATGACTAGGGAATTTCAGATCTGTTGGAAACAGTACTTTGCTCTCCCCATACAGAAAATAGTTTGGCAATGGGTTGGCGCACAAAGGAAGGGTTGATTCAAAAGCTGCTGGTCAGAAGTCACAAGACTCTTCTATCATATCAGCAACCACTATTCACATAGCAGAATGGACTGGTTGAAATAAACAGAATTTAAGATTAGATTTTTAAATGAGTAGTTATTTTAAAAGAATGCACGGACCCTGGAGAATCTGAAGAGCAACTCTCAACACAGGTTAAGTGACAAAAAGACAGGGTTTTGGTTTTTTTGATGGAGGAGGAGACGGAAACCTTGTAAAATCCAGGACTCCATGCAATGCATTCACTGAATTGCTGCCTTTTCATAAGGCTCTAGCCTATTCAATTCAGAGGAAATTCAACCAGATTCGTTGGCCAAATTTCTGAATCCGAATAGAATCAGGAGCCCCATTAATCTCTCTATGGCTGAATTCGACAATTCAGCCATAGACACAACTTTACATGTTTTTTTCTATGTCCCTTGAGGTACCAGGCGCGACTCGTGAATGCTGAGATGGTGGGGTGAATCAAGCGTTCCACCGGGGGGGGAAAGAGGACTTCCCCTCCACTTCCAGGTCCGCTGCAGAGCACATGGGGGTGTCTATGGCCAAATCAGAATCAAAATCGGGACAGTGATCCAAATCAGTGAATCAAATCACTGTCCCCTGAATCGGGCTGAATCTGAATCACATACTGCCTGCTTTGCGCACCCCTACTCTACACACAGCCGGCTGTATCTACCATTGATAAAATAAACATCTTCTAAACGTGGAACATTTAGCAAATATGACCCTCTGGTACAAGAAATCCTGTCTATGAATGTAACCTGCAGAATCAAACAGAAGTTTACAACAGGCACCTATTTTTAAGCAAACAGATTTTAAACCATATGCACAAAAGAATTTCTGGCTTCAGTAACCCACACAGTGGGTTGAGTAATGTCCAAACTGGATGCAGGGTTATCATTAGAACTGCATCGGGGTGTGCCCGATTTTGCAGTCCAAGTGCAGCACTGATCACCATCTTCACAGTGAAGCTTGGTACCCCTCACCTGATTGGCTGAAGGGCCTTAGAAGCTCCCCTCCCAGCCAGGTGTGCCCCCCGCAAAGCTTCAGGATGCCAGGGCTTCCCACCTGTTTTCAGCTCCCTTCCCCATGCTCTTGTGGAGGACCTACCAAATTTGCAGTTTCTGCAAAAATCATGAATTAGGTAGGTCCCTAGTTATCACTAACCCTGTATCTTAACTCTATCCATTTCCCCAGCCAATCCCTGGCTCCAAAGAATGCTCTACTGATTTGCCTCATCTGCAAATGCAAGCACAAGCAGCTACATATTTCAAATATGACAGCACACTGTTGCTTCTAATGTATATTTGGAATGCAGTATTTAAGAATGATTTTGCTACAGTAAGGTACCATTACAAAGCTTTGACACTTTGGCTATGTTGACATATAAACTATCACTACAAGAGTCACTTGTATTAAATACACTGAATATGGAGAAAGGCCTCCATCTCTCTCCAATTATGTGATACCAAACTATTTCCTCATTATTTAGTCCACAAGCATGCTGTAAATTAGGAAAGCTTAAAGTACCTCATAACACACAAAACTAAGTCTTATCCATTCCTTCATTAGGAAATGAAAGTGTAAGTAGAAGCTACTGAATTTACATCAATTGAACTTTAAAGAATTAGTTTATTGTTATTTTTGTTTCCATACCTGCAGTTCCTTAACCGGAAATCTGGTAACACATTCATCCAGATAAGTACAGTTAGCAGTGAGTTATTACTGCAGCATACCTGGCTGGCATATCAGAATTAACAATTATGCAAACAAATAATTTTATACTCTATGTAAACCTTAAGGCATTTCTAAACCAATTAAAATCAGAATACTGATTTATGCAAGTATCAATACTGCTTTTAAAAACATTCTGTGAATCTATCAAAACTGTAGTTTTGAGATGTTCAGGCCTAGTATATTAGACATCTTAATGAGTTACATCAAGAACCATCCCTTTCATCAAGGGACTGTTGCCTTTAACAGACCTGCAGAATATTTTGAGACTTGAATATAAAGGAAAAAAAAGTTTTGCCAGTAAAACTGGTGTCTTTTTAACAAACAAGACAGACACAGCAAAAGGAACAGCATTCACATAACTTTAAGCATCATTTATACGCAATTAATTCAACACATACCTCATGAATGCATCAGGAACACACATAACCCTAAATGAAACCTCAGACTGCTACCTGTGCTGTCAGAGGACACGCACAAGAGGAAAAGAACTAAGAGAAACCAAAACCAGACTTGAGTAGTTCTTAGTAGCACGTCTCAAGTTTGACACAGAAAGCATACACTCTTCCTAAGTAAAAAAAACCTGAATGACACAAGGAGCAGTTTATTATGTTAATATACAGTTTTTAAAATACTTTTTTTTCTCCAAATATAGGGAAGCAATCTATATAGAATCTTTCCAAGTCAAAACATTGATTGGCAAAGCTTCAGTTTAGTTATAGACCAAGACAACTTCACTAGACTGCTTTTCTACATAAATTCTACTGAGAAATCAAGAAAGTGACAAGGAAATTAATAAGCCATGAGCACCAGGCAAAAGACTGGAGGCCAAATGCATCCCTAAGTCAGTCAATAACTATACTAGAGATGAAAATGACCCATTTGAACATGGATCACTATCTGAATAGAAAGACAAATATCAGGAAACAGTTACAATAAGCACACATGTAAAAGTTAAAAAGAAGCAATTCAATTGGAGTTAGTTGTCAATATCTAAATACCTTGATCCAAGTATTAATCCAAATACAATTTGCAGATTTTTCTTCTATGTCAGTCAACCTGAATTGCAAAATTGGAACAGCCCATCTTAATTTTCTCCTTTTTTCTACTTATTTTTCTACAGTAGGCAAAGGACACAAGCCTACTGCATTTACATTACCAACACAACAGTGAGCTTAAAAACAAACAAACAAACAAAACCCCCAAATCATTTAATCAAAGTTTAAAGTTAAATTTATTTTGAAATTAGATACTTAAACTCCAGCCCCTGCTTGCCCAATTTAAAACACACTGCTTAACATTATCAGTTTAGATCTACAGTGTTCTTCATGGATAGTTTTGGCATTTACATTTAGATGGCAGGAAATTAAATATCTGAAAACAGCCTATAGACAATGCTATTTTAAAGAACGTGGAAATTCCAAGCATACCATTGACATCTTGAGGAGACAGTTGGAACATTCAGTTTACAATTTGTAAGTGTCCTAGGGAACAAAGCATTTGATCCTTCCCCTCTCAATTATGTCTGTGGACTAAAAAGGACAACTCCTGCACCAGATAATACGTGTGAAAAAGTCTGAAAAATCTAGTGAAGCAACTGGGAAAGAAAGTGAACTCTAACTACATCTAAGAGGTATTTACTATAAAGCAAAGCACCTTGTTTGTAGTTCCAGCTTAAAGAATAATTTACCAGAACCTAAAATCAGTGCTAGCATGAACAGAAGATAAGCGCTTAACCTCAGGGGTGTCAAACATGTGGCTAACAGGGCTCCTGGAAGGGCCAGGAGAATTGGGAGGGGCTGGATCCAGATCTGGCCCAGGGGGTCAAATAAATCTGATACCCCTGCTTTACAGTATAGTAGGTCCTTAAGAATATGAATTTATAAGTTAAGAAATCTAGGCAAAGAAAGTCGGAAGGCTTTTCAGACCTCTTTGCCAAGATCAATTAATTACATTGTTGGATATTTTGTCACCACACTTCAAGTTGAAAAGTAAAATTCATCTAAACTTTGTACTTAGCTCCACTTCAAGAATAGGACACAATGTCAACACAAAGAAAAGTTTAAGATACTGACTCAAATAGTATTCAAAGAGAATTTCTTTGATAGTAATGGCTGAGGTGCCCACTGCAGCTTATTTTCTAATTCTCAAGCAGGAAGTGAACACTGGATTAACTGCTATAAATGCTTCTAAGGGAGGAACTTTCACTAAAATACTTATTACCATTTTGGGGAGTGCCACAGAATCATGTCAAATGTGAACCACCATTAAGTTTCAGCTTGCATGTTTAAATTTTTTTTTTTTTTTTAATTTGCATTAGGAATTCCTCACTCTAAGGAAAACAGCTTTCACCAGGCCTTTTATAATTCCACAACCCTTGGAATTTGTTAATGTGAGAGAAGTTCTGAATAGCTAAGAGATTAGTGTGAAATTCAGGAAGTGACAGCTGAAGTATATGATAACAAATAGGGCATATTCTAGCAAACTGCTAGAAAGATTTAGATTTATCCCTATCAATGTTAATATAAAAACTTGAGTGAAGAGACAGTACACCAACTTACAGTAGACTGGTAAAGGAAGAACTTGCACTTTTAATACATAAAAAACTTCTGAAAGCCATTAGGCCTTTAAGATTAGTTTTCTAGTAATCTTTCATAAGGATAAGACGGGAAAGAAGAGAAGGAAGTCTGGTATAAGCAATTTGCTTAAGCTTGTTAGCAGTCATCATCCAAATACCATACAAGAACACCTATGTAATTTTAATCTTTTCAGTTGGTAAAATTCACTTAATCTAATTACATCATTTATGAAGATACAAGTTTCAAAACGTAACACCCAGTGTAAGAGTTGTAGTCATAAGCCTTTGAAGCGTATAGAAAACTCAGTTCTGTCCTTTAATGCTGTTTTCAAGTTTGTTTTATTAACTCTTTTGGATGACTATAAATAAGTGTTTCCACTATGGAAAAGAAAGTTAGCACAGTACATTTTCATGACTGGGAAATGGATTTTCTCAAAGCATCTTCAAAAGGGCAAAAGCTTAGAAAAAAACAACTTGAATGTCAGAATTCAGTTCTTTATAAAGTCCCTTGTAAAAATAAAAATAAAAAAAATAAAGAAAAAGAAAGGGAAAAAACCGCAAGGCCCAAGATGATTTATTGCTTTTCTTCAGTTTTTTCCTTGGTCTCTTTCTTCTCAGCTGCTTTGCTCTCTTCCTTTACAGAAAGCTCTTCTAATTTCGCAGCAACTTTTTCAGCACTATTGTCTTTGTCTGTGCCTGCTAAAAGATTGTTTGAAGAACCATTAAAATACAAGCAAAGGTAGGACTTTGTTAACAGGGAAAATACAAAAGAAATACATATGCAGAAGAACAGTGTGCTAGCCTGTTTTTACACTGGAAGAGTTGTAATTGACTTTCAAAACAAGGATGCAGAATTTTGTAAGCTCATTGAATTGTCCACCAGAGTTGACTGTGCCATCTTTTCCCTTGCTAATTCCTCTTGTCCAAAATGGGCAGGTATCTTCCCTCTAATCTAAGTCAATGCGTGACCTTTCAGCTATGCTAAGGGCTGTATGAATAGGAGGTGGGAGTACCAATCTGCTACAGAAGGGCTCAGCAAACTATCAGGGGCAGCATGCCACATTAAAGGAGACTGGTTTTAAGGATGTTTACTGCTTGCACCTAGCTGCTGCCAAATTGTTGCTCGTGTCCTGGGCTTTGTAGGCCAGATAAAGGGGGAGAAATCCTTTGGCAGGTATAAGTCGCTGTTCCCCGTGCTACAGGATTGCTACTGATAAGGTGTAACCTCTGGATTTGGACATACTAATTTTACAGAACTTCAAGCACCTTAGGTAGCCTTACCAGTGTCAAGTACAACTTTCTACAACCTCATATCCCTTTCCACACCAACATCTTTGTCAAAAAGGAGCAAAACAGCCCAAAAAAACCCAACCTAAAACATAAATTTAGAAAGACAATACTAGGAATGAATATCTAAACCAGAAGAGGCCCCCACACATTTCCTGAGCTGTTTGAACTGGAAACTGTTAAACAAATCTACACTGTATGAAACTGGAGAGGTTTGTTTAGCAAGCTTTTCTCTACTACTGTGAATTCTCTACTTCAGAAGTCATAGTGGCAACCCATTAAATGAAAAAGTAAAGCAACCAATTAACAAAGCAAACAAAGTTAAAAAAAAAAAAATCTTCCAAAGGATAGTTACTTGTGGGTGGAGGTGCACCAATACATCAGGTGCCTACTGGACTGGTACCGATCAGAGGGAAATTTACATTATCAGCTACCGTTTTTTTTTTGCCGCTGTAGCCAATTATGCTTACTGATAATTTTGCCTTCCGGCCAGTGCCCTGGACATATGGGTTCCCTGTCCCCCACGAGGCCAGGGGACCTAGATGCCTGCAGTATTCTAGCCTGTCCCAGCATTCTAGCCTGCAAGAGGTCCTGCTTGGAGCTGCTAGAAGTGAGACGCAGGGGGCGCCGTGTGTATGTGCGCAGTGGCATGCATGCACACCGCCAGGAATACAGCTGGGCAATGTGGAGAGCAGCTCCCTGCAGGTAAGTCTATGTAGGGGAAGGGGCATATGGGAGGCAGGGGGGGAAGACAGAGGCCCCCACGGTGAGGGAGGGAGTGGGGCAGGGGATGCTGCCCAGCCAAGGCAGTGCATGGAACTTGGGACCAGGAGCAGGATAAAGCCACAGGCAGCTCAACCAGGGGGTTTTGGGGAGCAGCAGCTCCATGCTACTGTGCGCATCCCAAGGCAGGCATGTGCCCCCCAGATTTGTGCGCATGGTAGATGTGGGCCGCCTGCTGTGGGCTCATGGCTCTCCACTGTTGCCTCTCTGTCAGGAGCCTCATGTTGACCACACCCCCCCTGCCCAGCCAGCAGCACTGGGGGCAGCTAGTTGTGCCTCCCACTGCTGGGCATGCAGCTGGTGCGGGGCTCCCAGGGCAAAGGCAGCAGGGCAGAGAGCCCCGAGCCTGCAGCAAATGAACTTTAGTTCAAGTGCTGCCAATATCACTTCAAAGCTTGGGGACGGTTTTAAGCAGAGCAGAGCTGAGCTGGACAAGGGCAGATATGGGCTGCCCGCCACAGACTCAGGGCTCTCCTTTCCACTGTCTTTGTGCTCGGAGCCCTGTGTCAGCTGCGCAACCCTACCCGACCAGCAGCAGTGTGGGTAGGGAGCCGTGCGCCCTGCTGCCAGGTGGGCAGGGGGTGCGTGGCTGGTGTGTGGCTCCCAGGACAAAGGCACCAGAGTAGAGAGCCCCGAGCCTGCAGCAGGCAGCCCACATCTGCCCTGTGCACAAATCTGGGGGGGCATGACCCCCCCGGGGGAGGCACACAGCAGCAGAGAGCTGCCGCTCACTACCCCATGGACGAGTCACCTGTGGCGTCATCCTGCTCCCTGCCCTGCCAATTTAACTGAAGTAAATCAGTTATCGGATTGGCACTGGCCGATACGGTTGGTTAATTGGCTATCAGTATCAGAAAATCTTTATCAGTGCACCCCTACTTGTGGGACACAGCAAGTCAGGACTGGTAAATGCTCAAAGGTATTCTGCATTTGTGGAAACAACAAACACACCATTCCATGACAGCTGTCCTAAAAACTGTATCAAGAGCAATTGCAACAGTCTTCTACAGGAAAAGAAGCGTTTTCAACACCCTGAACCATTACTCTAGCAGACTGAAAAAGCACCTGGACTGAAGATTGCAGTCAGGCACAGAGTGAGTCTGCCAAAAACAGCAACACCACCACCCCCCCTCCACCCGGACACACACTAAAGCCTTGGGATAGGGGACTCAGCTAAGTTTGATAAACTTAATTACTAACTTACATAGTAAGTATCTAAATTTCAAAGAAATATTAAACATCTTACCCTTCTTTGACCTCTTATCTACTTCATTCCTGCATTCTTCAAATTTTGCCTTGAATTTCTGTGCATCTGTACAAAGGAAATAAGAAATGCTTTATTTAGCTTGAGTTCCCTGCAAAATCTGAGTTCCCAAATACCATTTGATTTAAAATAAAGTCTAGTGCAAGTTTTGATATTTATTAAGTGCATATTTTTTGAACAACAGCAAATTAAATCAACTGAGGTTGAAAGCAGTGTTAAGTATTTAGGATTCTAGTCTCTCTCATTTATTTAAATAGAGTGTCTAAAGAAAGAAAAAAAATTGCACTTGAGCAGTTTCTCAAGAATACTCACATTTTCAACTTCTGCCACTAATCAATGTTAAGCAATGTCCTATGAATTTGTTCCAAGTTGGGGCCTATGGTCTGAGTGCATCACACTTAGATTTTTCTCTGCCAAATTCAGTTAAGAAAGACCAGCGAATTTGCACTACAAATGCCTACACCACACATGAGAAGACTTTAGGCTGGGTTTTCAATCTTAAAAATTTTTTTTAAAAGTGCCAGTCGCTACACAGGGCAAATGTAGCCAGCTTTAATTTTTCCAGGTAAGGCACAATTTATTTCCAAACTAACGTATTTCAGTATAAATGAAGTAAGTATATTTTTTCACAGTTCTATCTAGAAGAGTGGCGGTCATTATTACTTTACTTACTATTATCCCTCCAACTCAATCTGAGAAAAAGAAAACCAAAACAAAAATCAAGTCACTGCCAAATAGAGCTACAAAGATAGCTTGATATACTAAGTTACCTTGACTGACCACTTGAGGTCACTGTTGGCCCACTGAAAAAGACAGCACTTCCATAACCAGCTATAAAATCATTTTAGAAACTCTTTGGAATGTGTGCCATATCCACAAGTTTTTGGAAGAACTTCCTCTAAAGAGAATGCATTAGGCCAAAAGGAAACCCACCCACAGTGACATCACTCAGCCAGACTAGAAATTAAACTCTATATTTATGAGCTCTTAGAGAAAGAGTTCTATCACCAGTCAGCTTTGCCTATAACAGTGGTTCTCAACCTTTTTAGGCCCAAGGCACCCCTCAGAAAATGTCTGCTTTTAGTTTTCACTCATTTTTTAACGATTAAAGAAAAAACAAACCACCAATATGGTCATTTTTCAACTGCAAAAATTCAGAAAGAGCACAACAGGTCACAACTTTTTTTTTTTTTTTAACACTATGGATTATTTGAAATTGCTTGGTTTATCTTGTGAATCATATTTGCATACCTAACAGTACTAACATTGTGTGGTACCCCACAGCAATCCCAAAAGGATCTCAAGGCACCCCAAGGTGTCACGGCACTGGTTGAGAATCACTGGCTTAGAAAGTTTCACAAAAACAAGCTGTTCACATTTATAATATATAGGTAGTAGAGATATGATACAATTAAAACAAAAAGTGAGTATCATTTGGTACCTCTTTAGTGCAGCAGACAACCATATGCAATTCTAAGGGAAATGGGCCCGAATGGAAGAGACAACTTGTAATGCCAACGTTCAAATCTCAATGAAAAAGGAATTATTTGAGGCAGCATAAATCCATTGACGAATGTCTTTCAGGGATGTTCTGTATTAATGTTATTCTAGACCACAAGCCTCACTGGAAACAGAACATCAGTACACTTATCAAAAAATGCCTTTAGATACTAAATGCTGCATTGGCTATTACAGATGTCTAACAGCTACTGTTTCCCTATGTATTAAGAACACTGCTAACAGTTAACTACTTGCACCATGCCACTCACTTTCTGCATTTAAAAATCGGATTGCCAGGAGTTCAGGTTTAGGGCTTTCATCTGCAAAGTCAGCATGTGTATTCCAAACCCATGCCCTGTCACTTCCAGCATTAGGCTTCAACTCCATTAAAGGTGTAACTAGAAAAAAGAAAAAGACTGTTATGTACATGGAGAACTACTCTGAAATATTTTCCTCAGTAGCTTCACAAGTGAGCCAAATAAATTAACTCTTATAATATCCATTTACTTAGGCCTACTCTCATAGGGATTAGGGCAACAAGTTAGCTAACATGAATTAAAAATGTGACCACCACATACTTTCTGCCCAACGTCCCAGACCAGTTCTAATATTATAAAAGCCTAAGTCTGCCTGTCTGTCCGTAACGCTTTATACGCACTCTGATTAGCTGACAGAAACAGTCAGAGTGCTCCAAGCATGGGGGAGTGTCGCCATGATTCCAAAGCTGTGACCAGACAGAGGGTGGGGGAGTCGAGGCCAGCAGCACTGGCCTCGGCTTCCCCACCTCACTCCTTGCAAGAGGCAGAACAACGGCAACATGGGGCATTAGGTGGTGGCACTCCATCCCAGCCCCTCTCCCTGTCATTCCTGATGGGCAATTGGCTAGTTTAACATAAAGCCAATAATTACAAGAGTGCCAAGAACCCACTCTTCAAATACAAAAACAGTCAGTTTCTATTCAGTTCTACTTTAGAATGCACTTAGCATATTCAAAGACCAATAGCCAAAATGTATTTACTTTGATGCTTCAGAAAAAAACACCTAGAAGCACCCAAATAAGATAGCAAAGTGTTCTCCTTTCTCATGCTGGCAGTCTTGCATATTACAGCCCTTTCAGTTTCTACAGGTATAAATAATAACTGCAAGGAAAAGTCAGCTAAACAATTCTGTCCCTCACAGCATCTTAAATCTGTTGCATTACCTTGCAGTGAAAGTTCTCAGGTTTACTACGAAGAGCACATTTCCTATTTTGAATTCCTCTGCTACCCTTTGTTTAGCATTTCCTGCAACTGTACTAAATTAGGTATTTGTGCTGGTCAGACATGAGTTTGATGCAAAAGTTACTAAATGGAATTGTATGCTGTCTTTTATAGGTAGGTGGATTAAATTAACGGTACCTCCTAATTTTGATCTACAAGACTGGGTCACCTTGTTTCATATCTTAAAACGTTTCCTCGTACAGGTACCTCACCTATTGTTCCAGTGGTTTGGGTTTTTTTGCTTTATCTCTGGACCTCTTGCTTAGGTTATACAATATATATGTGGCTCACAAGCAAACTACAGTCGATTTATTTTAGAACACCAGAATGCTATTAGCACAGTAGTACCAGTATATAGTATTCCAAGACTGATAATTGAAGAGTTTTTGAGGGTACTTTGAGAGAATGGACAAATTTTCCTCATTCATTTACACACTTCCCCCCCCCCCCACTAAAAGGCTGGTTGTCAGAAGTAAATTAATCTTATAAGGACTACTAACTACTTAGCAGAGCCTTTTTTTCCCCTCCCCTTTTTAATATTTAATGTGTTACTTCTTTCCCCTAATATTTTACGCAATTATATAGGTTTGCATTTATCCATACCATTTTTCAAACAAATCATAGACAAGTTAGCAATGGGCTTTCTATATTACTTTTTCATTTTAAATCTGCATCAAGCTGCATTTGGTTGGAGGCTGGCAGTGAATTAATATATAGTAACAGCCTTTTGAAAATTAAAAAGGTACCTTAAATATGATCCGTGTGTTGGACAGAGATTAAGTTTTATCATAACATTTGATAAAATGCATTTGAGACCGATTAAACAAAGTATTCCCTACAGCTTGAATTGGACCACATGTTTCTAATCACCACATTCCTCAATTTTTTATATTG
>NW_005842455.1:53948-59434 GCF_000455745.1 Alligator sinensis | reverse complement strand
GGGGGAGAGAGAGGGAGGGAAGGAAGGACCAGAAGAGGAGAATCTAAAGCTCATCCTTATTTTTATTCCTATATTGTTTCTCTCTCAAGCTTTCTTGCTTTTAAAAGTGCCAAATTATTTCTGAATATAGTCAAATAAGCTGAAATAAAAAAAAAAAACAAAAAACCAGACTTTCTGCACCTGCAGATGTAGCTAATGCTGTCAGTCCAGTGGTTGGAGCTTAGACAACTGCTTCTAGCAGTTTGCTGGTTTGAATTCCTACAAAGCTTTGGCAGCTGGTATGTATTGCTTTATCAGATCATATCAAATGTAGACCCCAATTTCATACTGATTTCAAATTTTAGTTCTTTAAATAAAGCCCATTTACTAAAACTTTTTTTTTTTTTTAAACTTACACTTCAATTTGATCATTAAAATGTATGAAGTCGGTATGAAAATGGTAAAAATTACCATGCCAACTACTTTCTTGTGGTATGACCTACCAAGTGCTCCATGGAAGCTTCCTGCATGCTCCTACCCTACAGTAAAATAAAAGCTAACCTGGTGTACTCAGCCAATGACAACTTGGCTAGCCAGTCACAGATTAGCTTAATTTTACCATGGAATAAAAAGCTACTGTGTTGTACCTACCATGGTACACCCTCATGGAAAGATGCTAGTGTACCAGGCTTTTTTAATATTGTACCACGTATACACTAAACTTTAAAACCCACTCTATGTGGGTTTTGAACTTTCAAAATACTGCCACGCACAAATTCGAAAGACATCTCCTTTTATTCAAGTTTTCTATGCTAGATCCAACCAAAGTGTTATAAACTGCCTTAGCCTCTTTTTTTTTTTTTTTTAAATCACCCCAAGTTTGTGATTTTAACTATCAGAACTTTCAAACTCCATACTGCTACATCTGACAGAAACTGCCCGCAAATCTGAAGACTTCATTGCATAGTCAAAAATTTTCAGATTATTTACCATATTGTAAATAAGTTAACTGCAGTATTATGAGGTTGTTCCCAACTACTAAATTTAGTGTCAAAATTTACCAAAATACTGACTTAATCACTGCTAAAAAGCCATTGGGTTGTTCTTCTAACCCTATTTATGAAAGCTTGAGGATAAACAAAATATGTATGAATTCTACAAAGTTGACAGGGATATTGCACATGAAGGGAAAAAGGCAAATGGAAGCTATTATGGGACATGGCATAACAAACATACTGTAATGATTTGCACAGATTTTTAGGGTTTTGTCTCTTCTCATGAGGAGGCGAATTGTTCCTTTCTCCTTGTGTTTCAGGAGCTTTACATCACCAGTTCCTCGTTCTTTCCACTCTGGAAGGTCATTTTCTGATGCGAATCGAAACAACTTTGCTCGCCTTAAGAAAGAAAGAAATGAGATCCGAGTTTGCAAGCAAGAAATCGTTAATTTAGATACCACAACAGATAAAGGATGCTGCTCTGTCCAACATAGCAGTTTGATTCATAGTTTCATAGTTGTTAGGGGGCAGGAAGGGACCTTACAGATCATCCATAGGACTTGAGATGCACAGAAAATGAACTACATTTTCACCGAAACATTTATTCTATGAAAACTTTCCAGACTGCATGCAAGTTAAAGTACAAAACAAGGGTTTGCATATGCAGCATGTTATCAGTGTTGATTTTTAATTTCAAAACAGAACCATATACTAACCATTAAAAACTTCAGCAGCCTACAACATGGGCAATGAAAGCACGTCTGCATAAAAGCCTAAATAAGTGCATATCAGCACTAAATATTTTATCTTTTGCCATCAAAAGCTAATCCTTGTGCTTTTAAGATATCTAACATGTAACAGCAATAACTTTCCTGGGATTCAAGTTCTTCTGTATACTTGGAATACAATTAGTATATTGAAGTTACAACCAGCAACGCTTGTGTATTTAGTAAAGTAAGCACTGAAGCTCTTAAATCTACAGGACTTAAAGGCGAGCTACCCACTATCTCTCTAGGTTTGTTATTTTCTCAACAGGTATCCCATATACTATCAATAATTAGCTTATGAAAGATATTTTCCAGCATGAGAAAAATTTAAATGCAGAGGTATTCAATCTTAGAATTCTTTCCTTTGAACCTTACTGCTTGATTCCCTCAGTTTGCAAGATGGCCTCCCATAACAATTACAGGATCAATTTTCTAATTGGAAAGAAAAATCAGACTTGCTTACAAATATTTAAAAAAAAATAAAATGTACTGCTTTTTTATCTAGAGATTCCAAAATTTAGAGTATATCCTTTTTAAGATTACTGCTCATCTTAAAATTGGTGATTTTATTTAGAGAACTTCCTTTCTATATCAAACGATCTTCCTTCCAATGCTGAAAAACAGAAAAATGAGATAAAGTTTAAAAGCAAATGTATTTTTTGTGCATCAGAATAAGCTTTGTTACCCACCTGAGAAATAAAGGGTTATTTAACAATTGTGCTCATCTTTGCCATGCTCTAGGAGTCATGTGTAGCCATGCAACCAAGAACACTTAAGCAACATTTTGCTGTAAGCGGGATCTAGACAAGTCTTTTGATCCTAATGTTTTATCACGGAAGGGAGGTGACACTATTTTAACACCCTCAATTTGTTGTTCTCCCTCAAAAATCTCTATCTGTAGTTACATGCGTCACTGAACTGATGGTCCTCTGGCAGAGGGGCGAAAAACGTATGGCTCATGGGGCAAATCCACCTTTAGATCCACTCCAGAGCTTGTCATTTCAGTTGCCAGAGCTATGCTGATGCAAGCCAGCACCCAGGGGATAAATGCTACCATCACTTCCTCCCAACTACTTGCTAGCAAATTTCTGGGTTTTGGTCACTGTTGGCCACTAAAATTAGCAGTAGTTGGCAAGAGGAAAAGGGTGGGGGGTGGTGTTTAAAGCTGGGTACTGGCTGTGGCAACATAGGGGCTTCTGTAGCCATGGTGAGAAAGAAACCCTGTGGCCCAGATCTGGAGGTGGGTTGTTCACTCTAGCAATGGCCCAAACCCTGGCTGTTGGCAGGGAATATGGCTCATTTGAGTTTGACACCCCTACTCTAGAGGCGAGAAACTCAAATGGCAGCTTGTTAAACAGTCTTATCTTTTTGGACAGCCTCAACTAGACATTGTTTGAATTTCCAGACAGGTGCTCAGGGAACAGCCCAACAACTTTCATTATCCTGCAAAGTAGCAAGTAACTGAAGTTATTGTAACCTCCTTTTTTGCAGTCTCTCTCATATTTTTGCACAATTCAAGTTAAAAGGTTTGTTTTCCAAACTAAGCTTTCACTAATATCTAATTAGTGCTGGCAACCATGATTTCAATCATGTTACACAAAGTCCCAATCTTGGAACTCCCATCATGCCCGGATAAACTGACATTAATCACATGCGTAGCTATTTACCTGATCTCATACTATATATTACCCTAGATTACTGCTGCCCTCTGCATAGTGGCTTGTAACAAGCTAGCTTTATCGATTTGCTTAAAAAATATTTAGCAGCAACAAGTGACAAGCACATACAGTAACATATTACTTACATCTTAAACAGCTCCTCCTCATCCTCCTCGAGAGTCTTGATCTCTTGCTCAGGAAGAGAAACTATAGGCTCAAACTGAGGATCATGGTTAGAATCATCTGCATTTTCAGTTGAGGTGTCATGCTCCTCATGTGTATCCTGGTGAAAAAAAATGTTCAGTTACAACAGTGTGATTTTGAGAACTATAAAATGTTAGCAAAAGTATTTAAGAGCAACTGCTATGCTTTGAGTATTTTATAGACTGACAAAGCCTAACTACTACACCATGAGTCTCAGTTCTGCCAATTAAAGTTTTATTTGGCTTTTAAGGTAGGCAACATTAACATTTTCTCTTACAGAAAGTATTGCCTCCATTCCTAAGGGAAAGTAATGCAACTGTCTTACAATTTTTCTCCACACTTGACTCCTCATTCATTTCAACGGCAGGCACAGGAAAAGAAGAATAGGAATTTTAAAATTTTTTTAACTATGTTGATATATCACATAACTGCTGCTTCTGTACAGGCAAAAGCAACTCTTCGTGGCAAAGATCTACAGAGTAGGAGAAAGACTGCAGGTTATTTAATTTTTTAAATAACTTATTTTCTATTTTTTTATTTTGACATAAAAGATATCGCTTAGTTTTCCACGCACTCCATGTGACCAATCTTTACTAATCTTTTTCGTGATCCGCAGTTTCCATACTACTTCTCCCTATGATCTTGCAAGTGGCATAAATGTGTAATTATTTTGTTTGTAAAAAAATAAGTTGCCTGATTTACCATCTACAGAAAAAAAAACAAACAATTAGGATGTGCTTGACTGTTACTAAAGTCTGTTTTGAAACATCAAATATAATGAATGCAGTATAGAACCTGGCATTAGCAAAACTGCCCAAGGCCATGAAAAACTGCTTCCCCATATTTAGTTTTGCATCACATGTTTTAGGTTGAAGTACTAACCTTCCTACTAAGGGTTGGATGAGGATATTGAAAACAAAGGCTTGAAGAATATTAGTTACACACATTGCTATGGATGATAAGAAACAAAAACAAACTTTAAATGCTGCAGTTAGAGTCCAGGATCATCCGTGTTATAATTATTCAGGATCCAAGACAATTTAGGGGACATACTCATACATATTTTTATTGAAGTTTTTGATTTTCACTGAAGTCTGATTTTCAGACACTGGTAATGGTTTAAGTCCTGAAAATTTGCATTAATGTTCTGTATTTTAAGCAAGATGTGATGGTCACTTATGAAGAGAGTAAAAACTAGTGTTATAGAACACATATAATTAAGGAAAAAAAAAAACCATTTTTAGCCACGCAACAAGGTTGGGTTCGGATGCGCAGGACTTGTGCCGAATGCTTTTGAACTTATACACCTTTATGTCTGAAACGTAACATGGTGCCTTAGCATTAATAAGGGGAAAAAAAGGACCGACATGTTGGGTGCATCAACATGATCCTTGCCTGGGAGGCCAAATCTCCTGACTTTTCAAGTAACAGCCGACCAAACAGCTAGAAAGGATAAACGTTTTTGAACAGGGTCTAAACACACCAGAAGACAGCGAAAGAGTTTTAACGTGACCACCATTTGCTTTACGATAGTCGGGACAGACTGCAACACGCCTACATTAAAAAAAAAATAAATAAATAAAATAAAAATCAGGATTTCGGCATGACTTCTTAAATCTAGCAGTGTGAAACAACTCCTAAATTCGCAGGTAGGATTAGTTTCTCTTGCTGAATATCAGGACTCGTGGTAGAGGCGATTTCTTGCATTATTAGACCCACTGGATGTTTGCATCCCAACTTGATTTTGGCAAACAGTAAAACAAACCGTTTTAATAAAAGACAAGACAACACCCACGTGCCTCCACATGGCAGCTCCGATTAATTGTAAGTGAAAAAACGGAGCGACTTTTTTTTTTTTTTTTAATTTAAGCGCCTCCCGGTGC
>NW_005842455.1:21724-53245 GCF_000455745.1 Alligator sinensis | reverse complement strand
CGTGGCCCCGCCCACCCTGCGCCGGAGTGGCAGCGGGGGGGCGCTAGGCTGGGTGGGAGGTGAGTCTCCCTTGGGAAGGGCCGCGCGGAGGGGGAGGAGGGGACTGCGCCTGCGCGAGGTACCCAGAGGTGGGCTGCTGCAGGGCCTGTGGACTGGGTTGGTCACGTGGTCTGTGCTGTTGGGGGGGGTCTCTAACTGCCCCTTGCTGCCCGCAGGAGGGATGGAGGAGGAGGAGGGTGGTCCCGCTGCTGCCCCGGTGAGAGAGGGTCCCGTGGGGGACATGTACGGCTACATCAAGGAGGACCTGTTCACCTCGGAGATCTACAAGGTGGAGATCCAGAACCTGCCCAAGTACATTGGCTTCAACGACGTGAAGAAGTTCCTGGCCAAGTACGGGCTGGCCCCGCACAAGATCAAGCTGTTTGGCAAGCAGACCTTCGCCTTCGTCACCTTCAAGAGCGAGGAGGAGCGGGACCGGGCCCTGCGCATCCTCCACGGGACCCTGTGGAAAAACCGCCCCTTGAGCGTGAGGCTGGCCAAGCCCAAAGCCGACCCCATCGCCAAGAAGAGGAAAAAGGAGGGCGAGGAGACGGACCAGGACCAGGCCAAGCGCCGGACCGTGGCCAGCGACGACGGGGAGGAAGAGCCCCTGGGCAAGCGGATCGCGGATGTGGTGACCCCTCTGTGGAAAGTGCCCTACGAGGAACAGCTGGTAAAGAAGAAACAAGAGTGCGAACAAGTGCTGCAGAAACTAACCAAGTAATTTCTCTTTGCCCCCCCCCCATGTGTTACATTTATGGCGCAGTTTACGGGTTAATCGCACAGTTCGGTTCAACTGGCTGCCTGCCCAAAGTAACTGTCCTGCCCTCAAAAGTTCCCTCCGTGCAGCTGTATCGAGTTAGAGCTGGAAAATGCGTGCTGACTTTGTAGCTGGTTTCTCTTCACCTTCGATTTGCATGTGTAGAAACTGTATTTAACTTTGAAAAAAATGTGACTGCGGGTGCATTACAAAGAGCCCCTCTGGATGTTCAGGTAAAGGCCTGATAGAGTCTGATGTTCAATCTACATCGTGCCTTTACTTGAACGTCTAGAGGGGCCCTTTGTGATGCACTCCTAGTTCAATTTTCTTTACAGAGTTAAATACAACTGCATGTTAGCGTGGCTAAAATCCAGCTCACTGCTTTTCTCCCTTCGTAGATATAATGCAGGGGTGTCAAACACATGGCCTGCGGAGCCATACCATTCGTCCCACAGCAGTGCCTGCCACATGCAGCATGTACTGGCTCCTGCCCCAGGCACTGCATGCTGTGCGCGGAGCTTGTCTGGCTTGAGCTGCACACAGCATGGGGCTAGTCTGGGGAGTGTGCTGCATGTGGTGTCCACACCAGCCCAGCCCTGCATGCTGGATCCTGAGCTGGTCTGGATTGGGTCTGTAGGCAGATACCCATGCTGGATCCAGCACACGCAGACTGGTGTGGGTGCCACATACAGTATTCACCACAGGCCAGTGCTATGTGTAACGTGTGCCCCAGATTGGCCCCACAGGCTGTGTGGGGCATGTGCCCTGGACTGGCCCCGCGCATCTCATACCACAGTGGCATATGCTGCATACTATGCATGAGGCTGGAAGCAGCACATGTGCTGTATGTGGTGCTTGTACAGGCCCAGCCCCGTGGGATGGATCTGGCATATGGGGCCAGTTTGTGGGCCTGATCCTGCCCCATACCCCTTATCTGATGCATGGGGCTAGATGAGTTTGACACCCCTGGTGGTAATGGTTTAAGTTTCTTTTTTTAATATGAAAGGGCCATTTTCTCTGTCATAGTAAATAAAATCCTCCAATCCTAGCTTCTGACAATCATGTTAGTCTCAAATTTGATATTCATAATTCTGGATCAGCTAGCTTCAAAACATCCTGCCAATTAAAATATGTTGTTTTAAGGTCAGTTATTCCACTAAGCACTAAGGTGAGTCCTGAAAAGTTGGAATTACCAGCCTCTCGGAGAACTGAAAAATGAACTGTGGCAGGTGTAAAACTAATTATGAAATTTTGATTGCCTTCTGGCTTCTAATGCTCTCATTCTGTCATTTTTGTCTTACTTGGGCATTAAAATATTAGACCAGTGTAGGATAATATATAAAAGTAGAATGTTGGTTTTATTGATACTTTAATTCATTTACATGGCTGTCCCTGTAAGTAAAGCATGTGACCGTCTTAGTTTTTAGGCAGTCAAAAAAAAAAAAGCCAGGGGAGGGTGACATTTTAAATGTCTCTGTTGAAATGCCTGTACTCTGTACATCTCTCAAACTTTTGCCCTTTCTGTTTCGTGCAGGGAAATAGGAAACAACAACAAAGCACTGTTACCTTGGCTGTTTGTGCAGAAGCAGAAGTATAATAAAATCTGTTGCCCAGTAGAGGGAGTAAAAGCATCACCATTACAGGTAGTTAAATTTTAATTTGGGGCTTGAATAGGTTATACGTAGTACACTCTGCAAGTCACCTAGTGTTTTTGGCCTTCAGGGAAGGGGCACGTTACCACAGTAGAAAAAAATCTGGAACTTGATAAATACATATCTTAACTTCATGAATAGCCATTTGACAAATTCATAAATTCATTACATTAGCACTGTAAATTAATATTGGTTGAAATGAGATGTTTCTAGGCAGGAACAGTTAATAGTTTGTTTGTTTTTTTCCCCCATGTTTAAACTTAGACTGAGTACCGCAACAAATGTGAATTTTTGGTCGGCGTAGGTGTAAACCAAGAAGACAAAACTGTGGGCTGTCGCCTTGGCAAATACAAGGGTGGAACTTGTGCTGTAGTGGAACCATTTGACACTATTCACATTCCCGCTCTTGCCAAAAAGGTAGTGAAAGCCTTTCAAGACTACATAAGGTGAGATGTAGATTAGACTTAAGGGTTGCTGTTAAAGGCTTTTGCTGTCTTAAATATTTTTAGGATTAAAAGTTTACCGGTACTTTTCTGCAGCATCTCCTCAGTACATGGTTGATTTGGACACGGCTTCTTTCATTTACTTTAGCAAGCTTCTTTAGTGTATTCGTTACTTGGCCGTATGCAGAGCAAAGTATGGTTCTTGTCCTTTGATATTTACACTCAAGGCCAAATAGATGATACAAAGCAAATGCACAAAATGCCAGATGGCAAGGAATTAAATGGTTCAGTATCACGATAATAGAGGCTCTTTTTCCCCAATCTCCCCTCCCCTTTTTCTCATCCTTACTGTTGAAAATATGTGAAGAAATCTGTTCTAAAGAGGAGTTTGAATCATGAAGGTTGGACAGTTTGTTTTAACAGAAAGTGGGAGACTTCTTCATGCGTAAGAGTGGACTTGGGTGGGTAGGAGGGGGGAATCACAAAGATGAAAGGTGGGATGGTTCTGAGTAAAGAACAGTTAAGCTCAGGAAGCAGGAAAAGTGAGATGATTTAAGATGTGGGCAGAACCCTAAAGATGAAAATGGCTCACTCATCAAGCCCCTGCTTCCTATGTGGAAACCAGTAAAGGGTTTATTAAGGACAGTGGCATTATTTGATCCTTGTGAAAAAGGATGGAGTGAAAGGGAGTATGGTACAAATCATGACAGCTAGAAAAGGCAGCTGTTGCATTCGCCGAGATGTGTTCTATGCACTTATCTGAGTACTAGCCCAAAAGGATGTGTTTTGCAAATACTGTATTATCCCTCTTTACAAGTCAGCCAAGACTTTTAGCTTTTTAAATGAACTGTTACTTTTCTCCTACCTCATATGGTAGACTCAGGCAGTTTAGCTGGATTATAAAGTATTATGTAGGGAACATTTCTGTTCAGTAATTGAGATTTTTTAAAATTGCAGGTCAACCCATTACTCAGTTTACAGCCCAGAAACCTATGAAGGTCACTGGAAGCAGCTCACAGTCCGTACCAGCAGGGATGGCCATATCATGGCAATAGCTTATTTCAATCCTCAGGTACTGAAGATGGCGTAGACATAAGCAGGGGGCGGAGACCCTTAAATCTCACACTCTTTAAGGAGTTATTTAATTTCCTTAAGCATAGCTCTCTCATAAGACCACTACACTCCTATTTCATCTGACCAAGGACCAGTACTAGTGGATTATCACCATTCTACCTTTGTTCCAATCCTGTTGTTCCCTTCAGCACATTTGTGGGTGCTTGAATTTGCCCCACAGAGCAGCTTGTAGGATTGTGGCCAGTGAATGCAGTCATGCTGCAGAGGCCCTTGGGAAAGATGCTGGAGAGGACTGCTCTAGATAACTGAACTTACGATGGAACAGCATGTTGAATAATCTATTCAGTTGTCTTTGACTAGAAGGACAACGCATGGAGAGTGTACAGAGAGGGCTGCTTGTGCTTTCAGAGATGCTGGAGTGAGGACGTCCCTCACGTTTGTTACAGTCATAGCTTGCAGCCATGTAGCTTTTGTGAAACTAAAGCTGTATCATTTCAGCATTCCTTACCAAAGGCATACAATGACTGAAATGATGGCAGAGAATTTTTTGCTCCTAGACACTATTTCCCTACTTAAGTTGATTTGGCGCAGGCTTCTGAATACCCAACCAAATTAATAAAGCTTAACAGGATACCTATTAAATCTGGATGCTGGAAAACAGTCAAGTATATGAAATAGTCGCATTTTCTTTTCATTTGGATTTTCTAGAAATTAAATAAAGAAGAGCTTGCTGAGTTGAAAGCATCTCTGGCAAAGTACTTTACAGAAGGGACCGGAAAGGACAGTGGGGTAACCTCTCTGTACTTTGTGGAGGAGGGTCAGAGGTAAGCCTTGTACCTGGAAAGGAAAGTTTAAGTGTTCTTTCTCCTGTAGTTAGACTCCTGTGGAAATAATGCTTCACCTAACATATTTTGCCTTTTTTCTTTCAGAAAATCTCCCAATCGTGAAGACTTGCCCTTAGATCATGTGGCTGGTGATAAGTACATATATGAAGAACTTCTTGGTCTAAAGTTTAGAATTTCTCCCCATGCATTTTTCCAAGTAATGTCATCGAGTTGTATTTAAACTAAGTTGTAATTAGTGCAATAAGTACTAGTTCTTAACTGACTAGTTTGCTAAGAAACTGAAATGTCTAGTGTTATAGAAAATATACTTTTTTATAAAAAAGAAGAGGGTGCAGAAGTATACAGAGATCTATTTTCTTTAATTACATACCTCTGATAACTAAATATTTTTCGCACGTGAATGACACTTTTATTATATAAACTTTCAGATTCAGCACTTCATCTAAACTAGTGAAAATATCTGAAAGCTCTTTGGTCAAGTTAGTATATGAAATTTACAGCTCTATAATGGCAATCAGGCCTTGTATGGAAGAGGAAGGTATGGCTTCCACCTCGGAAGTGTATTATGAATGTGGCATTTACAGTAGAAAGTATTTTTTTCCGGAATAATCAGTCACCATCATTCTACATAATCAAACACCACAGTATGAAGTGCTGAAAACTGTACTTTAATTACTGTACCGTCCAGCACATACTAAAAACAAGAAATAAACAGTACTGTGTAATGATTTAAAATCTCAAGTGCTAATTAACGAGCAATTCCCAGTTGTCTTGCCAACAAGCAAAACCCAACTGTGGCTGCTGGTTTCATTAATACAAAGCTTTTTGAAGAGTCTTACTTTCTGTTGTATTCCAAAAATAGCACTTTCCTCCAAACACATACTTAGCTTTAGCAAGTAAACTGTTAAGTCTCTGAAAACATAAACCAATAACATGAAAAATCCCCAAGTTTTTGGTTGAGGGGGAAAATTAAATGCAAAAGCTACAGTGTGTGCTCTTTACCTCAGTTTGCAGGTAACTTCTTTTTAGAGTTGAGCTATCACATGTATGTTGTGGGGAATAATAGCCTGGCCTTTCTAATCTTCACTTTAGATCTTGGGCCACTACGTTCTTATTTCTTCATGTAGAGAATTTCCTAGGCTTGGAGATACTGGCCTGGATAACTTGCTTCCTTATTCTGTATCTTCATACCTATAATATGTAGGTATAGGAAAGCTATCATTATCAGTTTTAGAGGGACAGGGTGATACTAAATTGATTTTTTTACTGTGTTGATGTTATTTCATGAGTATGTCCTCCTGTTTCCGTATCTTTGTTATTCATTTCCTTTCCCTCAGTAGAAATTTTCACTTAGTAAAACATGTTTTCCCTTCCTTGCCTACGGTTTAACTGTTACCTTGGGCATTTGCTCTGAATATTTCATTGAATCAAAAAAAATGTTACATGCCTTTAGTGGTGCATTACAGTTAGAATTGACATTATTACAGTATACCAAAAGGTAGGCAGATTGCTTTGAATTTGGTCAGAACTCCCCTGGATCCCCTGAATATACCGTCATCTGTTGAGCCAGTCCAACATTAAGCTGTTAAAGAGAAAGATTGATTTACTGTCTTCTGTAAGTAAAACGCTTTTTTAAACTGTACGTGAAAAGCTGGTTTATGTTAATTATTTCATAGATGGGGAAGAACATTTTTATAAAAGGGATTAATGTTCCTTTCAGCCTGTACCTCTACTGTTTGAGAGGACGGGGAACCATGTGATGTGTTGGAACTCCACAGGTAAATACCCAGGCTGCAGAGGTTCTATATACAGCCATTAGAGACTGGGCTCAGCTGACCCAAGATAGTACTGTACTTGACATCTGCTGTGGAACAGGAACCATTGGACTTTCATTGGCAAAGGTGAGCCATTTCTGTGCACTGTTGAATTAGTAGCAAGCCATTCATTGCAAACAATACTTGAATCAACAGTTACTGCACTTACCTATTGCTACTGCTTTTGAAAGTTGATTTAACTGAGGATATATAGCCAAGCTGCCTGAATGAAAATTTCCCTATGTATCCTGGCTGCATGTCTTTTGTTAAGTCTGAAAAAGTCCAATATAACTTACTTTCACTTGACTTCACAGCAGTTAAAATGAATCTTTCTTTGCTCATACATCTGTCAAAAGCAGAAGTGCAGTCACATACTAGAAAGTGACTGTAAAAGGGAATCGCCTCAGTGAACAGACCTGGTCCCTGTATATAGTTAAAGGCAGATCCATTTTAGTGATTCATCAGTTCTTAGCCAATTAAAACACTGTGAAAATTCCAAAACCATTAAAAGCTGTGGAAAACCAGGGAAGGCCATAACATTGCACATGTGCTCAAGGGCCTTTTTTAGGCATGGGAATCTTTTTATTATTTAACGCTGTACGAGGTAAGAAACAACTCAGCTGGACTAAAACAGTGTTCACAGGATTAGCAATTAAAGAAGCAGGAGGGAGGGAATGTCTGTAAGAGTAAATTAAACATGCTTGATTTACAGCTATAGAGATATCTGGGGAGGCAAAGAGGCTAGAGGGAGTCTTTTCATCTCTTAACTATTAAACAGCCTCAAGGTATCATATCTCTCCACCCTCTTTTCTGAACATCTGCAATGAACTGTTTTTTCTTTGGTCAGGTAGGAAGTAGTGATGGCATGAAGGGTCTTTACTCTTTGCTTCTCTTCTGGTCTAGTGCCTGTTATGTCACCATATCTAAACTGGGCCCTGCTAGACCTAACCTGCTACCTTTGCTTCTGCAGAAAGTAAAGAAAGTGATTGGAATTGAGCTCTGTCAAGAAGCTGTGGAGGATGCCAAAGTGAATGCCCAGATTAATGGTTGGTAAAGCTAAATGCTGGGATGCCTGTTTTTAAGAACAGCTTTTGAGAGTTAGGCAAGTTAAATAGAAGTCTGGTGCTTAACTGAAAATCTCATGTTAAAGTGATTGCTTGAATGCTGCTGACATCATTCTTGCGTGTATTCCCCCCCAGAGAAATCCATGAAAACTGATCCACATCTCTCTTGCAATTTTAAAAGATACTATATTTGAATTCAGTTTGTTCAAGAAAATTATATATACACTTAAAACACAGACCAAATTTCCTGTTGATAAATAATCACTCGGTATGAATTTCTTACTTCACAGCAGGGCCTAACACTACATACCAGACAGTATTACAAACTAAAGAGGTACAAATCCCTGGTAACAAAGAACTTTGTTTCTTGATAACAATACTAAGTTACTGTTAGGATGATGCTTTCCAAATTTAGTATCTGTGTGTTCAAAATATTGGTGTTAAATGATCTGCATGAGCTATGTTTTTCAGTAAAGCTAAAGCTGATACAAAAACACTTCTCCCTAGCAACTAACGACTTATAGGTATTAATTGCTTTTTTTATTAAAGTATTTTACTTGCTGGTTAACTTTTCATGTACTACCTTCCTCAGAACTGAGTAATGTTGAATTTCACTGTGGAAAGGCTGAAGACATTGTTCCTTCTTTAATTAACATACTGGCTTCACAAAACCTGATTACAATTGTGGATCCACCACGAGCTGGGCTACGTAAGTTTTGTTTACTTGGGTTTTGGCTTGTATTTAGTGAAATGGATTTAAGGGCAGAATTAAAATAGAAAGAAAACATCAGCTGATGGCTTTAAACATTACTCATTGCAGATTTTTACTACAATAGGACATTTGCTGCATGTTGGAATTTTAACTTGGAATTTTTCTGTATATCCACCAATACGGGTTAAAACTGGCAAGTGGAACTCACTCTCGCTGTCTCTCATTTTGGTCGTGTTAGATTCCAAGGTGATTCTTGCAATCCGGAGGGCTGAACACCTGAAGAAACTCATTTATGTATCCTGCAATCCTAGAGCTGCCATGAATAACTTTGTGGAGTAAGTTTTTTGAATTGATCAGGTACAATCTGGAAGGGGTCAGGGGCAGGCAACCAAAAACCACACTTCCCAAAGAAAAACAAAGCTAAACTATCTTCCATAAAACAAAAATTAAGCATATTTACCATGGGATACAATATTGGTAGTTTTTCCTGCTGGGGGAGGACCCACATTTGGTTGAGTTGTGGCAATCTTAATTTCTAATTCTGAGAGAGCCCTTTCCTTCTATAGTGCAGTTAGTACTAGTGGTGAAAAGAATATCATCATCTTATGGGGAAGGGCTCTTGCTAGAAATATGGGTATCAGTGATTGAAGGAATTTTAATCTCTCCTTCTCTCTCTCTCCCCCTGCCCCCAAGCCTTTGTCGAGCTCCCTCCAATCGTGTCAAAGGAAACCCTTTCCGGCCCATTAAAGCAATGGCAGTAGACCTGTTTCCTCAGACTATGCATTGTGAACTGCTGCTATTTTTTGAAAGAGTAGCGTATTCAAATGGAAATTCTGCTAAACCTACTCCAGACTCAGCTCTCGTCAAAAACACAGGGGATGATTCTATGCAAAAGGACACTGCTGACCAAACTGATGAGGAGAAACTACAAACTCTACCTTCAGCTTAATGTTGTAGACAGTGTTTGCCTACATATGTTATTCACAAAGACGGACAACTAACTTGATCTGTTGCTATCTGCATAAGTAACACTTCTCAGAAAAAGTGAAAGAATGCTGCTATTTAAAACACCTGCACTAGCCCTATAGGAATTAATTTTTCTGTACAGCATACCAGTCACCTAGCTTCCAAATAGATGAATGTTTAGATTGAATGCATCTTTAATTCAACAAATGAAGATGAATTTGATCTTCATAAGATACTAAAAAAACCTAGTTTTTGAGGAAATTAAGCTTATTACATAAATCATCTTTTTCTCTACCCCCCAGTCCCCCACTAATGAGCAAGTTGGCTTTGAGACAGTGGGACAGCCTGCATGAGTGGAAGAAACTATCATGACTTCACCCTTACAAGCATGCTGAAATATACAGTAGTAGGATTTTTAATTCTTAAGTTCTGTCCAATTTAATAATGAGGCCTTCCAATACATGGACACTTGCCAGAAACTCAGATTGAGTGAATGTTTTATTTTTCTAAAGCCACAGGAATGTTAAAAGTTTGAAAATGTTATGGTCAGGGTAAGAGTGAACATCTATTAGCAAAAAGCTAATTCTGTTAAACAAGACATGTTTTGGCTCATGGACTAACTTCAAATAAACTGCTCTAAATGTTAAAAAACTTGCCCAGCTGTTTTACGATTACTAGCATCAGAAGTTGAACTGGAAGCTACCCATTGGCCCATGATACTTTAAGATTTGTTGGGGTGGGGGTGAGAGAGGATGGTGTGTTTGATTTAAATAAGGAAGCCAAATCTTCATCTGGGAAAGACCTGCCCTGCTCAATGAGAGAATTTTTGATGTCTCATGCTCTGATGCTAGGAAACTTAATTCATAACTTAGTTTTCTACTCTGAATAATTATTACAAAAGTTCATTATGGAATCTATTGCTTGTCCCTTTCCATTTAAGGAATACTATCTGTGATTAACATACTTGAAAATGAAGTAATATTTGGTAACTAAAGAGAAGGAATCAAATAAGAACTATGGAAGGGACTCCTCTGTGTAGGAGGGTACAATATTACTACCAACTGCAATTCATGCACTGACTCAGCCATCGAAGTTAGGGGGATGGGACTGAAAACAAAAGACTTTTGTCATGGCCATTTGTGATGCAGTCACCTTTAGCTCAGAGTACAATGGAAGAGTGCACTGTTCACTCATTGCCTTGTATGCAAAATGTCTGCTTTATGCAGGCTCTAAACCTTTCACTCCACTGTCCAGTGACATCCAAAGACTTCAGGACTTATATACTTAATTCTTTCAACTCCGATTCAAAGCTATGAATCAGTCCTCTTCCAGAACAGGTACTTTACCAGACACATTGTTGCAGTGCTAGGAAACAGGTAGTGCCTCCCACCCATGAGCCAGTGGTTAGAGCACTGAGCTCTGCTTAATTTAGAACATGAACCTGATCACCTCTCATCTTCCATATACATTCCCTACCCCCTGCCCTGCAGCAGGTTCTGAAACATCTCACTCTCCTTAAAGCTGTTCCAATAATGCCCAGCAGTAGATATTTAGATACCTTTGGGGACTGGTGGATGCTAAATTGGGGGTTTGGATTTTTAGAGTTTTGGCTTAAGTACTTCATTTTCTTTATGGATTAAAGAGGGCTTTTATAGGAAGAGGAATGCTTTCGGGGGACAATATGGACCCTGATTTGTTCTAGGAGTTCAGTTCAGTTCATCACGTGAAAGTCTGTCAGGTGAAATGTTACATTGGCTAGGAGCTGGTAAAGTGTACAGACAGTTCCACTTCATGGCAAAAAAAAGTTCAGAGTATGGGACAGCTACAGTAGCAAGTGCCCATCCCATCCATTTCCTTGCAGCACCACACTATTAGTCACACATCAGCATTTTTATAATATCAAACTTTATTGCTCAAAACTAATCGTCCGAAAAATACACATGTAGTACTCAAAAGACCAAACACATAGGCTTATATGATTGTGCAGAAAAAAAGCAAGCAGAGGCTCAGTGAAAATGAGGCTTTATAGTTGTATCAATTTAGCACTGGCATCAAGCAACTGCACTCAATACAATTCATACAGCAACCATTGTTATCTACTTGGGCATATAAAAATGCATTTATTTGCTTTTCCCTTCTCAAATACACATCAAAATACTGTAACTGATCACCTTTTATTTGGTTAAGAATGGCATGGCTTCTTGCACTCTCTTTCACGTTTATAATTTTTCCTACAGGAAGTCAGGAGATAGAAGGCTATTATTTTTCTGAACCTTAACCCCAGAACCAAAATATAGTCTAGTGTTTGTAGGCTGTAAATTAAGCTTTTAAATACTTAGATGTTATAAAGTATTCACTGTGTCTGTGTAAAGCCTGACATAGGGAAGCAGGAATTTACCCCAAACAGTAGGCTTATGCATAATATTTGAGCTGTTTCAAGCGTCTGGGTACCCGACTATTTCATTGGTTTTGTTTAATAAGTATTTAATAAAAAAGCTGAATGACTGGTGTTGTGTTTAAATAGGTAGCATCCAACTAGTTTGTTGCAAGTCACAGTAATTTTCCATCTGTACCATAGAGATGTGAATGCACACTAATTTAACCCTTTAAGTAAATACACCACACTTCTTTCAAGAAGCACATAATATGCAAAGCAAAAACTGTCCAGTTCCCACAGGATGGAACAGTTCTGTAATTAATACACTCCATCCACATAAAAACACCCATCTTTCCTGGGGCAAGGGAGGGATAAAGAACAAAGACCAGTGACAAAAGCAGCACTTAGTTTTATGCATTCATACAATCAAGATCTAAACCTTTACAGCTGGTCACCTAGAAAACACAAGAGATACAAGACGAATTTAGGATACATCTTGAATCACACCTTAAGTGTTCATGCAGAAGCTGAAGTTAATGCAATGATCTATCCTCTATCACAGCAGCTCGTGCTTATGTGCAAATGCAAGACTTACACTCCAAACAATAGTAAACATTAAAAACACAAGAATACTTCACAATGACAATAAAACAGCAGTTGTTTGTTCCAGCAGTTATTGCGCTTTATTTTCTGGACATCTCTCCAGTTAAAGGCTGCAGCAAGGTGTAATACCATCCTTTTTTAGAATGCATATTATGTACTAGGCTTTGGTTCACAATGAAATATCTGGATGTTTTATTTAAGGGCAATGGTCACTTTCTTGCAATTCAGATAGTGGTGAACTGAGGTAATACAGAAATCCTCTTAGCAATAAAAGCAAATTTGTAAGTGAGGCATCTATGGATACTCTGCAGGTGGCCTGCAAAACATTGACATTCTGCTTTTGGAAAAAATAAAAAGGTCCACAGGGGTGATGTGTCTTTTACAGTGTCATCCAAAGACTATTTTTTTCTGCTAGAAATACATAAACTGAATTAAAACCTACATAACACTGTAATACATTTAGGCATAGAAGATAAGCCCTGTCTTTGTGAAAGTCAGAAGTAAGCAGCAACTACTGCTTGTAAGTACTGCACCAATGTTACATACCTTTCAGAAGATTGAGATTTATTAAAGCTATGCTAAAACAAAATAAGCAGAGGCAGGTTTTTTTTGTTTTTGTTTTTTTTTGATAGGCCACTTAAAATAACGGTTTAGGTACAGTCATCCACCTACCCGTATCCTTTGCTGAAAACAGGATTGCAATTTGCAGAACTCAAAAGCTGAATAATAAGCACGTTAGGTGACTTCATATTTGCAGAGACCTCTGAGCATACAACTTGTAATGTAAATATAGAAACAGATCAGACTGATCCCAAGTAGAATTACAAAACAGGAAAAAGGGGGAAAAACATCCAACAAAGAACAGAATGTTACCTTAGGATAAAAAAAAACTAAAGTTTCCCAATTTGCAAAACAGCAGGGATAATATTAAAAGGTGGTCTGAAAATACTGATGCCAAAACTTAAAATCCTGGAGGCACAACCATCTATTATACTGGAGCACACTGTGGTCAAATTTCACTAACAACTGTCCAGATAAGTCCCAGAGCTGCAACTTTAAGGATGAAGAACTGAAGCTTCTTCCTGCCAGTAATTTGGGGATTGTAAGATACAGTAGTACAAATACCAAGTCTTGGTTAAGTCACTGGACCCCTGCTATGAACTTGGTTTCTTGATTTTAAGCAAAAGTTTTCCTTCTAGTTTGAGAGATTTACTGACTTAGCCAATGAAGAATGAACTCCACATGAAGGGGAACAGCAGTGCTTCCATGACAGACAAAAGTATTTCTGTGTTTAACTAATGTATAAAATCCTCAGCAGATATGAGTACTGCCAGTTTTCTAAGATTGTATTTCATAAACATTTGCATATCCATGTACTGATTAAGATGGAAAAAAGAACAACTTAAGAGGTCTTTATTCTACTCCTTTATTCTATGCTGTATCCCATATCTACAGTCTAAGTTTTTCATTGCAAAAGTTATTCAAATACTAAAAATAATTAAAAAAAACCAAAACAAAACAAGGAAGTAAAACACCTAGTTACAAACGTATTTTTAAGTGTAAAATTGCTGCAGTCAGTTATTTTAAGATTCCCAAAGGCTAGGCCACAAATGCAGAGCCATTTGAAAATTCTTTAAATTCGTAATTCAAGTTATCTAAGACAACTAAAAACAAATATGGTGCAGCCTGACTCCAAAAACAAATGAAAGATTACTTAATAGCAGGGGGCAGGGTAAAGCATCTTTAAACAATGCACTGGCAAAATATTTTCAGATGACCTATCTTCAGTTACATTTATCTTTCAAGCTCCAAAACCAGCACTTGAAGTGGCAAAGTTACTTGCAGTTTTTATTTTAATCAAATAAAGAAGGCCATATATTTTCCCTTCCTATTAGTTTGTAAACAAACATAGCTTCTTTTCCTTTAAAAAAAATCCCAGCAATTTGGGATATCCAACTTGTTGCTCTTAACACTGCCAGGTACACTTGTTCTTTTCAAGTAAAAAAACAAAAAACAAAAAACATCCCCCCAAGAAGTCTGCATACTGTGATCTCAAAAAAGCCAGCCTGGCAGGACACAAAATAAGAAAAACATTACTGGCCTAATCCTATGGCATTAGGAACATTGCTCATTTCTTTTCTTATATCGGTCACCAAAGTGTCATATCAGTGCATATTATTATGTGCTGAAATGCAACAAAACTTTTCACAAAAATAGTTTTAGGCATGTTCATACAAGAGGGTGTATATATATTTATATATTATATCAGCTTCAACCTGTACATAGATATTCTGAATTTGATCCTTAAAACACATCCATTCCAGACAACATGGATAACTTTCAAGGAAAAAGTGCTTGCTTAAAATTTATCCTGTGTGAACATGCCTTGTCTTCTCTGCATTTGCCCAAGTAGAGATCTTTATGATCAATCATTTAAACATACATATCCTGGAGGTAAAAAAAAGTAATATTGCCCTGACGATGCAAAAGAACAATGCATAACTGAAGCAGCTTGGATTTTAAAGTTATCTTGCATTCTGCAGCAAACAGATTCTTAAATATTTGTTGAAAATTAGTTTCTCCACTTGTGTTATTGCTCCCCAATTGTAAGTTTTCTGGTCACACATCAACAGTACACAGAGGTTCACTACCAGGCTGAGCTGATTCTACTATTGTCATCTTAGGTTTCTTTCTAGTTTCCTCCTTTAAAAAAAGAAAACGGAACACAAGATTAAAATATGGTTTTAAGAAGCCTGAAGGATCTACAACAAGCTTAGCTTGCTCCAAGAGACTAATTGGTTCTAGTGCCAAAACTTAAATTTAGGAAACTGATAATGTTCATTCAATATGTAACTGGAGTAAGAATCTCAGTAAGGAAACATTTGACTTTTGAGTGTCCAGCCTTTACATAAACCCTCTAGGAAAGGTTCAGGTAAGTTGCTTTAACAAAATCAGTGTTCTGGTGCTAAAGTTAAAATATAGAGCCCCAAGGCCCGCCGCCCCAAGGACCCTGCCCCGCTGGACTTGCAGCCCCAGCAGAGCCTGCTGAGTTGCCAGCTCCCACAGGCAACACAGATGATACTGTAGCTACTGCCCCCCCCCCAATCTCCCCAAGACCAAATGCAAAAAAGTGTTTGTTGTGGGAGACTCCATCCTGGAGGGGGGCTGTGGGGGTATCTGCCGCCCCGACCCCTTAGCCCAGGAAGTCTGCCGCTTCCTGGAAGCCAGAATCCAAGACATTGCAGAGAAAATGCCTAAACTCCTCCAGCCCACCAACCACTACCCTATGCTCCTCATCCATGTGGGCATCAATGCACTACCCTATGCTCCTCATCCATGTGGGCATCAAAGCCACAGCTCAAAGCGCTCCCAGCCGGGTCATGAAGCGCTACAGGGATTTGGGTGCAGGGCTTAAGGGTCTGGGAACGCAGGTGGTGTTTTCTTTGATCCTCCCAGTCTCGGGCTATGGGCTGAAGAGGATCCAGGTAGTGAACCAAAGACTGTGGCGCTGGTGTCATCGGGAAGGCTTTGGCTTCCATGACCACAGTCCGCTCTTTGGAGAGAGAGAGAGAGAGAGGGGGGCAGTGAGCTGCTGGGAAGGGACAGCCTCCACCTCTCTCCGCTGGGGAGGAGGCTCTTCTCAGTCAGACTGGCTGACCTGCTCCACCGGGCTTTAAACTAAGCCTGCCGGGGGATGGGGGGACTCCTGCCACTGCTGGCCCACTGAGCAACCCTTGCAAAGCCAGCAGACCAACGTACTTAAGGGATCCCACCCCAGACCCAGCCCTGGAGCAAAATGTAGGTAAGGCAAGGGCCCCCAAGGGGACACTTGCGTGCCTATACACAAATGCGAGGAGCTTGGGGAATAAACAGGAGGAACTTGTCCTCCTGCTTAACACAAATAACTATGATGTCATAGGGATAACAGAGACCTGGTGGGACTCCATCCATGACTTGTCCACTCGATCCCTCCTGTACAGGGTATAGCCATTTATACCTGTGGTCCAAAGGGGCAGGGGTGTAGCTCTCTCTGTCAAGGAAAGCTACACATCCCTGCAAGCCGACATTGGCACCCACGGTGGACCACCTGAGACCCTCTGGGTTAAAATCAATGGGGAACATGGCACTGGGGACACTACGGTGGGAGTCTACTACAGACCCCCTACCCACGGTCAAGACCTTGACCAGGAGTTCACCAGGGAATTGGCTGAGGCCACACACTCCTGGTGTATGGTTGTCATGGGAGACTAACTACCCAGACATCTTGTGGGAGGAGCGCTCGGCCAAATCCGAGCGGCTGCAAAGCTCTCTTGTGCGTGGATGACCTCTATCTGATGCAGGAAGTCTACGAGTCGACAAGCGGTAAAGCGCTGCTGGACCTGGTACTGGCAACCGGGGACGACCTAATCAGTGACCTAACCATCAACGGGAAGCTAGGTGACAGTGACCATGAGCTGATCACCTTCACCATCTGCCATAAAGCTGGCAAGTCAGTCAGCAATACAGAAGTCCTCGACTTCAAGAAAGCTGACCTTGATAAGCTAAAGAGGCTTGTCAGAGAGGCCCTAAGGGGCCACAACCCAAAGTGGGGTTCAGGACAAGTGGTTGCTCCTCAAGGGAGCATCCTGGATGCTCAAGCAAAGTCCATCCCATCTCAGAGGAAAGGCAGCAAGAGGGCACAGCAGCCCCCTTGGCTCTCCAGGGAACTGGCAGACCTCCTGCGTCTTAAGAGAAAGACCTACAAAGGGTGGAGGACTGGAACCACCACCAAGGAGGGATACTCTGCTCTGGTCCAGACCTGCAGAGAGCAAACCAGGAAAGCCAAGGCTGCGACTGAACTCCAGCTAGCTACAAATATCAAGGACAATAAAAAAAAAAAAAGTCCTTTTTTAGATATGTGGGCAGCTGGCCCGTGCTGAACCAGATGGGGCAACTGACAACCGACGCCCAGGAAAAAGCGAACTTGCTAAATGGGTGCTTTGCATCGGTCTTTCACCAGTCCCACGAGACGCCCCTGCCCACTGTGGGTCAGGGTGGCCCAGGTGAGGGAGATTCCTTGCCCTCCATCAAACCTGACACCTTGACAGGCTGGATACCTTCAAGTCAGCCAGCCCTGATGGATTACACCCCAGGGTACTCAAGGAGCTGGCAAGCATCGTAGCTCAGCCCCTGGCACGGATCTTTGAGAGCTCCTGGTGCTCTAGTGAAGTGCCCAAAGATTGGAAGAAGGCCAATGTGGTGCCTATCTTCAAGCAAGGGAGGAAAGTGGATCTGGCAAGCTACAGACCCATCACCCTGACCTCTATCCTGGGGAAGGTCTTGGAAAAGATTATCAAAGAGCCCATCCTTAACAGACTAGCTGACGGCAATATCCTGAGGGATGCACAGCATGGGTTTGTTGCGGGTAGGTCTTGCCTGACCAATCTCATTTCCTTTTATGACCAGGTGACCCATCACCTGGACAAGGGGGAAGAGATTGATGTCATATATCTTGACTTGGAAAAAAGCCTTTGAACTGGTATCCCATGATCACCTCTTGGCTAAACTGACTAACTGCGGCCTTGACATCACCACAATCTGCTGACTGGGGAATTGGCTCCGCAGTAGGACCCAGAGGGTGGTGGTTGATGGAAGCCAACTGTTTTGGTGCACGGTCACCAGTGGGGTCCCTCAAAGGCTCTGTCCTAGTGCCTATATTATTTAACATCTTCAAAGATGTGGACATTGGTATCAGAAGCAGACTGGCCAAGTTTGCCAATGACACCAAACTCTGGGGTAAAGCATCCACACCTGAGGACAGGAGGGCGATCCAGGTGGATCTGAACAGACTCATGAAATGGGTTGACAAGAACTTGATGGTGTTTAACACCAAAAAATGCAAGGTTCCCCACCTTGGGAGGAAAAACCTGCAACATGCTTATAGGCTTGGCAGTGCTATGCTGGTTAGCACTACAGATGAAAGGGACTTTGGGGTCATGACTGACCACAAGATGAACATGAGCCTTCAATGTGATGCTGCAGCTAGTAAAGCAAGGAAAATGCTGGCTTGCATCCATAGATGCTTCTCCAGTAAATCCTGGGACGTCATTCTCCCCTTGTACTCGGTCTTGGTGAGGCCGCAGCTGGAGTACTGTGTCCAGTTTTGGGCTCCACAATTCAAAAAGGATGTGGAGAAGCTTGAGAGGGTGCAGAGAGCCATGCGCATGATCAGAGGTCAGGAAAACAGACCTTATGATAAGAGGCTGAGAGCTATGGGACTCTTCAGCCCGGAAAAGCGCAGGCTCAGGGTGATCTGGTGGCCACCTATAAGTTTATCAGGGGTGCTCATCAGGATCTGGGAGAATGTCTGTTCACCAGAGCGCCCCAAGGGATGACAAGATCAAACGGTCACAAACTCCGCCATGACCGATTCAGGCTGGACATAAGAAAGAACTTCTTCGCTGTCCAAGGTTTGGAATAGAGTGCCACCGGAGGCAGTTCAAGCACCTACTTTGAACACCTTCAGGGCACATTTGGATGCTTATCTTGCTGGGATCCTATGATCCCTGCTGACTTCCTGCCCCAGGGGCAGGACTCAATGATCCTCCAGGGCCCCTTCCAGCCCAAACGTCTATGAAATCTATATTCATAAAAAAGTACGCAGCATATACGCACCCTTTCTTGTGCCAATTTTTTCATTTCTTCCTGTAACTTGTTCAGGATGTGTAGATTTGGCTTGTTCTTTTTGGCATACTGCTGAAGTTCTATCACACTCTTATCAGAAGTCTCCTGTTCAAACAAGACCACAGAGAATATCAGAAAGGTAACCAAAAATTGCTCTCATATTTCATACACCATCACTGGTTACATTTCTTTAAAGAAAAAGTAACATGCAACTATTTCATCTGTGTATTAACTATTATAATTAGCCTGCAACAAATACACTTGAGAAAAAAAATTCTCCTCCAAAAAGGAAAGCACTGTTTTAGGTTCTGGAAATAGCAGGTAACAACACGGACTCTGAAAACAGCATGTCCCTTAAACATCAGTACGCACAATGATTAACACGGGAGAGTTAAATAGACAGCTAACAGCCACACCAAGGCTGGAACGCTCTGAATTTAATCAAGAGATGAGGGAAATGGTGTGGTATTTAAATGCAACTCCTCAGATGGCAAAATGCAAAATAAGTAACAAAACTGTTTTCTCACCTGTTTAACCATCTTGCTGCTTTCTCTGCCATACATACGCAACAAAGAGCCCCAGTTCTTCACATGTGGGTGCAGCAGCTGTAGGATTTTCTGAGAAGCTAGCTGTTTCCCTACTCTCTTATTCTTACCTGTATAGGCAAAACACCAAAACATACTTTTTACAGATGAAATATGTAAAGAATCAATTAATATAACTACTAAGACTGGTATAAGAAAGTTCAGCTACCTGAAGTTAAATACAAGTACAGGCAGTCCTCGACTTACATTTTGAGTTACAATGTTTATAAATTGATACCCTGTTTCAAACAAATCAGCTGCATCACTTGTCTCCCTGGAGAACATCTGTCCAAACTTCTTTGGACACTTTCTTTAAGAAAGCAAACAAGACCCCAGAAAAACCTGCAGCCAAGACTCCTGAGAAGACTCCAGCCAAGAACCCTTCAAAAAGTCCAGCAAAGTCACCTCAAAGAAGTCCTTCCAAATCAATATGATTGCTATTTATATTATAAATATATTAATGTAGCTATATTACTCATCTATAGTTGACAGAGTACAAAATTCTGGGGTATTTCTGGTGGAAATAGGGTATTGGACCTTGGTTCAGGAACAAATCCCCCATTTATAACATTGTTTCTTATGAGAAAATTGGTTCCAAGTTACAACATTTCGACTTAAGACACAGTTTTCAGGAACCAACTGTGTCGTAAGTCCGAGGACTGCCTGTACTTGCACACTAGACAGGTGCAATAAAGGGATTGGGGAAACAAGGAAGAAGGGAAAAAGGGAGAGTTAAGTAAGTACAGGAGTTCAAACTAAGTACAGTACTTACACCAGCCTCGTACTGTGTGCTTGCCACACGTCATGACGTATTCACTCTTCTGATTTTTACCAGGAATCACTTCAAACTTTATGGATGTGTCACCCATTCCATGGTTTCTTAAGCACAAGCAAACTCAGTATGGTGAGGCTCAGTTAATAAGTTACAAGTAAAAGACTAAATTGAACCAATTAAGGCAAGGTCAACATTACTAAAACATCATTCAATTTTTTAACTGGAATTTAGTATAATTAAATGAACTAACCGGGATAGACTTAGGTTTTTTGGACTAGTAACCCGATTGCACCAACCTGCCCAAATCAACATGACCTTCCTCCCCAGCTTCAAGTGAGGTAAGAACTAGATCCTACCCTTACAACAGTGGGCACAACAATTCCCAACATGAAATGGAGTCAGGATACTGCAGTAATTAATATATATATATTATATATATATATATATATATAAAAAACACATGTGGACCTCAGGAGATCATCTGTCCTTGGGGCTACATTTAACAGGTAAACTGCTGATGCCAAAAATAGGAGTTGATGGAGGTTGGCTTGGAGGCAGTCTTGTACCCTATCTGATCACTAACACACCAAAACAGTTGCAGAACTTGCCTCTAAATTTTTTTTTTTTTTAAAGAAAAAGCTAATCACTACAATGATTGCCTTACCTTTTAAGGCACTCATGGAGAATCTGATATGGAGACAAGAGTCCAGCTTTACTGGTCAGTTCATATACCCGTGAGTCCTCAATACTGATATGGTTAAAATACTACAAAAGAATTGAGAAGTGTTCTTCAGCTGCCGATCAAAATAGCACAAGACTGAATATATACTAATGCATATGATTCCCTCCTATATTTTCATTAAATGAATTAAGTTTTAAAATTTCTCAGCACAAAGCATTTGGTATACATGATGGTATTAGGAATCCTCATTTTTTACATTATTGTGCTGTCTTTTAGCAAGCAAAGAACTGTAGATAATTTCTTTACATGATTCAAACACAGAACAAGGTAAGTTCACTCATTCCTGTACCACAAAGATGGGGCTTCAGATAGGCCTTATTCTGTTAGGTTCTTCATTCTCACACCAGAAGAGGGCAGTTCCCTTTGTTTTATTTAGTGGAAGTTATTAAACAAAGACAGTTGCCTTATATAACAAAACAGGAATCTGTGCCTATCTTTGGGCTCTCTCCCATAATAAGCAGTTTCCCGTGCTAGTTCTTCAAAATGTAGAGCCATCCATTTCTCAATTTCTCTCTTTAGGGAGCTCTACAGGTTTAGATTTTCAGCGTGAAATCAAAACGTCCAAAACTGGCTGCTGATTTAACTTCCGGTCTTGGTCTACAATCTGTTGGAGTAAAGGTTCTACAAGAGAGGCTAACAGTAAATAATAAAAATACTATGGCAGTTTTTCATGGCTCAGTTTAGACTACTTGCATGCCAATTTGGATTTCTTTTCTCAAATCACCAAAGCAGTCACTGATAGTACAGGTTAAAGACAAGTACTTGACACCTCGTTCTGAAAAGAAGAGGGACTCTCCCCTCCATAATTATGACAGTGCTTTGTAAAAAAAGGGAAAAAAACCCCCAGAACATAACCGTGTTTTGAGCCTAAGAAAAGCAGCTTTCCTGGACAAGAACTGGGGTTTATGTAATTGTAGAATTTAAAAACTTTTCATGGCAACAGAAATGACCAGTCAAATATTAAATGAATGTACATAAATTGAGTATAGTCTCACAAAGTCAACAAACAAATAACTCCAGTGTCTTTACTACCATGCAGCTTTGCTGGACGTCATCAAGTGAAATTAACTATATTCAGAATTTCACGTCTTCTATTCAGAAGCTTGTGAACAACAGTAAAATTGCCTGGATTCATGCCCAGCTTCAACTGTCAACTCAGGATCAGGGGCAGAGGCAAGCAGTAAAAGTTATTCATGGTTAAATAAAGACTTCTCAGAACAGATTAGGGTGGGGGGAAAATGTAGTGAACACATGCCTCCTTTTGTAGCAACTGGGAGACTTTGGAGGAAAGGAAAATTTGTGTCTTCTTTTCACCAACTGAAGCAGGTGCTGGTGAATTTGAAAGTGTATTAGCCTCTGGCTATCAGGCATCTAAAACAAAAATCTTTCTGTCCCACCAAACAGGTGCCATGGACAGTAACACAATAGAAATCTCAGCAAGTAATAGCTACATGAGAACTGGTCAAGGACCTAGAATTCTCTCCAGGATACTGAAGTTGCTAAGGCCCCACCTTCATTCCTATCACTTTTAGCCTGTATGTGGCTGTATATAATGTTTCAAGCCTTCCTTTAAAACTTTTAAAGTGTTTCATCTGAACAGCAGAATGGTTATAATAGTTGTGTAGTGAGTGTTTACTAGCCCTTCCCATTTTGGGAAAGCATAATGCTTTTTAAAACTGGGACTTCTGATATCAGCACCTGGGTTCAGATCAATTCATACCTCAAGTTCTTCACTGTCTTTGGGCTTCTCCTCAGAGGTCTGTTTAACAAAGTCAGGAATGAGGATTTCCAGTGTAGCTCGGGCTGTGGGAAGGCGATTTAATTTTTAAAAAAGTTACACACACAGCATGCAGTGATTTTACAATGTTGATGACAGGCAAGCTTCATGTTTTTCTAAGAATCTGATTCTCAAACAGTGCACTACTAGGTGAATTGCTTTCCACAGCAAAAATAGACGCAGTCTTTGAACAGTGAACGTTATTTAGGAAGTGATGCATTTAAGCTTGTTCAAATAAGTCAACCCTTAAAGGACATTAATACCACTTCTCAAAAAGACCTATAAAAGGAAAGACTAGATACAACTTTTCCCATGGCTAAAGTCCCATTTTCAAAAGTGATACAAGCCCTGGGGAGCCTTAACCTTTTGAGTTCAAGTGTAGACCTAGTCTAACCATTGCTTAAGGATTTGCTAATTTTATAATAGGAAGGAAGGAAAGAAGGAAGGAGACTGATGCGAATCCTTCCTACAAAAAACATGCTTTACTGGAAGCAGCAGCATGTTAATGCACCCTAGCTCTACAGTGTTTGCACAGATTGGGCGCTTCAGCCGGACTTTTTGACACTTAGCTGATTTAAGTCAACTTGAGATATTACAGGGATCAGCCACCCCCAGCATAAGTGCCACAGCATGGCATGCGAGGCTATTTTCTTTGGCACACCACAGCTGGCCTGAGCTCTGGGCAGCTGCCACTAGCTACAGAGCCCACACTGCTTTCAGCAAGAGGCTGGGAGGATGCAAGCCTTGCTGGAAGCTGCCAGGGCTCAGTGGCAGGCAGCACCTGCCCAGAGCCTGGGCTGGCTGAAGACAGGAGGCTGCAAACAGCTGCACAGAGCTCCTCAGCCCCAGCACTGGCTCTGTGGCTGCCATAGCTGTGCACATGCCCCTGGGCACACGGCCAGGAAGGGGCCTGAAGCAGCATATCCCCCCTGACCATCTGCCCAGAGGCGCACATACAGCCACTGCCAGCAATAAGGAATGGGCCCCTTGCAGCTCTCCTACCTCTGGCACACCAAGTCAAGACATGGGAGGAGTCTGGGGTATTTTTGGCACTCTAGGCAAAATACATTGCTGACCCCTGAGCTATTACATTATAGCTAATTATTCTTATAAAATTACATGGAAAATATAGAAAAAGATATTGTATTTGACTGAACCTTCTCGTCTAGAAAAGGCATTACATAACAGGTTATTAAAGATGAAATGGGTGACACTTCTGTTACTGTCTGAAGTTTCCCTGCTGCTTCATATCCCAGCCATTTGCTTACGATGAAGTTTTATTGTAAATAATTGAAGTATTTCCCAGAAATTACTGCTACCTGCTTCCACCAAAAAAAAAACGTACACAAATCTGATTTACTCAATTTAAATGTAAATCATACTCATTGCTGCTAATAAGTTATTTTGCTGTCTCCAAACCAGAGACAAAAGGAGGCAAGCACAGATCTTCAACAGCTGGTATTCAGCAAGTATGTACATTACCAGCTTTATTCTTGGCAAGTTTTTTGCTGCTTGCAGTTCCTGCCCCGTAAGTCACGCCATCAATAATCACTGAGGCTCCAAAAGGCTCACTTGGGTTCTCTTAAAATGGGGGGGAAAAGAGAAGCTTTTTTCAAAACTCTAAACATTTAAATATACAAAACCACACATTAAAATATTCATCAAGAACTTAAGAAAAAACGGCCCATGCTTGGAGATGTATTTTCTTCATTTCAGCTTCAAGAGATCTAGAAACTGTTTTCCTTTAATAAAACTACTTTTCACTCATTTACATGCAGCCATTTACAGTTTTCATCAGTAGGAACATCCCACGTATCAAATCACCATCATTCTATCTCCTTGCCACTGTCACAGGACTATGTTGAGAACATTTTTTTTTGAATCTGTCAGCATTCAGACTTCAATCCCAGCTTTTTTTTGGCATCACCTATGCTGAGTTTTAACACAAACAGCTTAATGTATCAAACCGGGATTTCTGAACAAGTCATAAAGCAAGGCATGCAATATAATCCTATTTTTAGTTAAATCACTTGGATATTGACTATCACATCATCAAATATTTGTAGTCCATACCAAAATACGAATGCAAGTAATAAGATTATCACAGTGGGGTGAGAACAGGGAAGGCCTTGATTTCAACAGATGTGACACAGCCAACTAAATGCTTTGTTTGTGTGCATGCCACACTGCTTAAAAGATGAGTTCTTCCCCATAATGCATAAGAGCACGCTAACATCATAACTCATGCAGACTTACCACATTCAAAGAAGTTGTAAACAGGGCGAACCTTTAGGACTCGTTGCATATATTCATGCAGTATACAAACTTCAGACTTTCCATTAGGATTAATGACAAACTCTGTGAAAGATATTAAAAGTCAATCCTATACCTTTCATTTAAAAAAAGAAAGAAAAAAGTCCAAGAAGCGCAAGATACAGAATAAAAATCATGAATCACATCTTCACACTTATCAAATAAAAGCTGCTTACCCATCAGACATGGAACACTATAATACCAGGGTCCATTTTTTCAAAGCTATTACACCAACGTGAAGCAGCAAAATAAAAGGCAAGTATGATCTTAGGATACATCAGGTGAGATACTTCCAGCAGAGAAATCAGTATTACTGCCATAGTACCAAGGCCTGGGGAGACCTCATCTAGAATTCAGTAGAAGTTTCCAGTCACCCGTGTTCAAGATAAAAGAACTGAAACCGAAAGTGTGCAAAGAAAGTATACTATCAGGATGATCAGAGGAATGGAAAGCTGATTTTGTAAGAGGAACCAAAAATGATCTTGAGGTGTTTATCCCTAATGTGGCCAACCTGTGACAAGCATGTGGTAGGTGGCACAGAAAGCCTCCATGCATTGCACATGGTAGATTAGGACGTGGACAGGCAACATGGTAGCAGATGGGGCAGGAAGCAGAGCAGCAGACTGGGCAGGGGAAGGGGGGGAAAAAAAAATCAGTGGCGCTTTGGGAGGGTGAGAAGCTATTTGTGGCATGCCTGCCAAAAAGGTTAGCCCCTTACTGGTTTAGCCTAACAAAATAAAAAACTGAAAAGGGGAAAACAATCACTGTTAATGTATCAGGGGCACAACACAAACGGAAGAGTTATTTAAGCTAATGGACAATGCAAGCACAAGAACAAATGCTTATAAACCGGCTACAAATATATTTAGTCCAAAAGTTAGATGGAAGCTCCCAACTGTAACAGCAATCAAGTTCTAAAATAGTCATGCAACTGGAGATATGGAACAGAAAAATGGAGCTCAGTAACTTTGACAGATTATATGACATGGTCCCTACAACAGCTTTAACATGGTACAGGTAATCATTTTTCTCCCACCATAGGGAAATGTACTCTCCCCATGCACAGAGAGGGCAGGAAACAGACAACAAATCGCTTCAGCACCTCAAAGAAAATGAACCTCCCTCCCGCAAAACAAAAAATCCTTTCACCCCAGACATGCTACACCCTAGCACTCCTCCCTGTTCCACGCTCTATGTTATGCCTGGCACAGATTTCAAAGGGGGAGAAAAAGAACAAGCCATATTTCAGAGAAACTTGCCTCAAGATCTGCCAGGCCCAAGAGAAGGGCTGTGATTCTGTTCGTGAGAATGTAACAAAGTATTTCTTCACACAGAAGAACTCAATTTTCCAAGTACTGAAGTCAAAGAACATACTGTAATACCCCTGAACTTTTTCCCCCAATCAAAAATAAACGAACAAAAAAACTTTGGGGTATTTTTTTTTAGTCTAGCCAAAATAAGATGCAAAGGAGCCATTTCATTTTTACCCACTGAAGCAAATAGATTGGTTAATGTTATCACCATGAAAGTAATGTTTTTGTTTCAACTATTCAAAGCCAGAAAAAGGTTCTAATATTTTATTAAAAGTTGATTTAAAAAAAATATATATATATTGTATGTCCTTGATCTGAACTTTTCAAAATCAAAACACTTGTTTTTGATCTAGCAAAGGGCCATGTGGAAGAGAGAGAGTTTCAAGATGCATTTTTGGAACTATAAATTTCTTCTGATGAACAAAGATTATTAAAATATGGCATTAACTGAATATAAACAGGTCAGATGTCAAATTCAAAGCCTTCGGGCTTTACATGTGCTGGGGGGAGGGAGTATTAAAAATCGAGTCTGCTCCTACATGCTGCAAATGCAGCATGTCAGAGTAGACATCCTGCACATCTACAGATACCCTTACAGCAAAAAAGATGGATATCCTAAGAAGGAATTCCAAATACCCACCCTTAAGGAAATCCGGTTTAACTTTTCATAGAAGAAGGAGTCATGTGTAGGAAAAAAGAACTTGAAGTAACCCTTTTGCACAAGACCCCCAATTAATTTCCACAGTAACATAAGAAAAACTTAAGTACCTAAGCCCACAGCAAATCAGCATAAATGCTATAATGTCCCATACTACAATCTGTCTGGAGTCGCTGGAGATTTTGCATGCATGCATGATGATGATGATAATTTTTAGTTTGGCAAACCCCTGGTTTCTCACATCAAAGGAATTAAATATTCTTTTATGCTGTTAGAAATGTACATACTAGCATGAACAAGATCAACTGAACTGTTCTTTAGAATTTTCTATGCAGTAAAACAAACTGAAATTTGCAAAATAAATGTTAAACCCAATATTATGAGGCCTCTCAACCTGGAATTGTGGAAAAATATTGGCTGCTTGCAGACATTAAAAAAAAAAACAAAAAACAAAAAAAAAAAAAACCAAAACCCTGGCGCTTTACTTTAAAAACTCAGCAAGCTCCCATGCTGAGCCCAGCACATGACCAGAAGAGGCTGTATAATGTCTGTATAGATAGGAAGTTTTTAGTGGGACATTTTATCTAATAGCCGATTGCATCAACTATTGGATAAAAGCACCAAAAAGCCCTGCTGAAGTGCCCAGTCTATACAAACTGCTGTGGAGCTGGGTCAAACTAATGTGTGGCTACTTCTTGTAAAGCCCCCCCCCCCCCCCATCGTCTGCACGCAGCCATTAACTACAGCAAAAAAGATGGAGATCAGAAGGAAGCATTTCAAATACGCACCCTTAAGGAAATCCAATTAAAAAAAATCCCTGCCATGAACCAATTCAGTATAGAGCTTGCAAGACAGACATTTAATCAATTCTTCACCATGTAAGCAGAACATGTACTTCATTACACTTTTTCATAAATGTCCATTTTAAACTCTTTTTCTGATTACCATGTAAACATGAAGTGAACAAATAGAACCAAGCACATAAAAACCCAAGATTTCCTATAATCAGATTGATAAAGCCTATACAGAAATCTACTTGCTACAATTTCTCACTGGCAAGTTTAAACTACAAACAGGTCCTTTATATGTTTGTCATGTCTGAGTAGATGAAACTAACCTTTCTTTGTAGGTGCATCTTGCACAGACAAGGTAATGAGCTTCTGATTAGCTGGCAAAATAGGACGCTCAGACTCTGCCTGCTTCCGCTTCATTTCACGATTGAACTGCCTTCTCTCAGCCCAGGTTCTAAATTTTTTAACTGTAACTTGTTCAAAATCAAAACGCTTTTCAAGGTACTGTCTAAAATCCTCAAGGTCTAGGAAAAAAAATGTTCAAATAAGGTTGTTAGTGATGCAAGAGTTACCCAAGGCCTTGCAATGGCATAACAAAACAAGTAGTACATAATTCATATACTCACTCGTTCCTCTTTCATTAGAAGAGCAACAATTCATTTTTCAAAAAAGGACAATCCTCCCCCCCATACTGTAATACCCATTTTATTCATTTCCCCCACTTAATGCAGTTCTGTTAGTTCCCACAGAAAAGAAGAGGTGGAAATGGCAGCAACTGCATAGAGTTTAAGATGCTAATAACCTTTAAAGTATTAAAGGGTTAAGGCAAAAGAAAAAGTTAAGGCCTAGTCTTTCCTACATGAAATAGATGCAGATGTAATGAGTGGGAAACGAGTTCACATCCCTGCCAGATTTAATAAGAGAGTAAGAGAAAATTGCTGGCAGAGCATATCCCTATGAGTTTTATGAAATGTACTTCCCCCAGAAATATACTGTCCTAACATGGTCTGCAAGATCCTAGATTTCTTTTTTAGCTTTCTGTCTTTTAAGGGAAAAATAGACTGCCCAAAAGGTAGTAAGGACTAATCATCATAAGAAGCATTATGGTAAACTTCATAAATCAGTCAAATCTTTAGAGAGACAGTCTTATATTTTAACATATATATACCTGAAGATAAAGATAAGTTATAAATTTAAAGCAAATACCAGCCATTGAACTATGCCAATATGTTGAGAGCATGGCTAGCTATTCCATGCAAGTCATTAAGTGATGGACTCATGAAGCTTGATTGGAAGCCTGGTAGGGAGGACAGGCTGCTCTACACAGTTTATGGACCAAAACTGTTCACGGGTACTGGTATACTTTAAAAAACAAAACAGAACAGTCAAAAGCACTACAACAAACCCTAGCATAAATACAGCAATACTGGTATAAGCTTATATTCCCTCTGCCTGACTGAAATGTGTGTAAATAAGCTATACTAGTTTAACCAATCTAAGCCTGGTTTAAGTGACCAGGTTTGTAATAGTTTAATCAGTACAAAAACTGTGCGTAGACAAGCCTTCAAAAATACAGACAGGAAAATATATGCTTTACAAAAAGGTAAACCAAGATTTTTTTTTTTTAAACTGTGTACTTTAAGTTTCCTTCAATCAGTTCTTAAAAGCATAAAAACCAAGAAAAAGTTTACAGTGAGGCCTCTGGCTTCTTTACTTGTCATTCCATCCAGGAAGAGCACACACCGACTGCTGAAACTTCCTTAGCCTGACGAAGGGTTTTTGAACCCGAAAGCTTGCTTAATAAATATTCTCCAACTATTTGGGTTGGTCTAATAAAAGATATCAAATTCACCCAAGGAACCTTGTCTGCCTACAGTGCTATATACACACACTTAATAATTCTCATTTTATAGACAGCAAAAAATTGCTTATTGGCCCTTGGAATCCTCAAAAAAAATACCCCACAACTTTTACCTGCTTCTTTTCACCTGAAAATCAAAACTGCTTTTCCAAAAAAACTGGGCATGTATCTGACCATTTTGAAGCTAAGCAAGTTCTACTCTTTATTCTGTGTCAGTTCCTCAAGGTGAAGCAGTGAATCAACCAGTCAAAAGTACTGCATTCTGCACTTACCTACAGATTCATCTTTACACACTTCAACTTTGGCCTTGACCTGTCCTAAGGCTCCTTGTGCTGCATCTCCACTTGATGGGTCTCTGTCATCTAAAGACCCAGAATCAGCAGCAGTGGAGTCTGGTTCTTCTGCTTGACAGTCCAGTTCTGAAGTTTTGTCCACATGCTTTATAGGTGATACTTCTCCATTTGGGGTTATGTCATTGTTTTGTTCCCTTTCCTCATTTTCCTTCATTTTTTTGTAATGCAAACAGGGAATGCTACTCAAGGGAGGATCATGTTTCTATAAGTATAATAATCAGAATTTTAAAGGTTGGGTGCCACAGAATTGCAACAGAAAGATATAGTCAGTTTCAAGGTGAGCTATGAATAGTTTTAATATTGTTTTACACCCCACCCCTTTCTTCTTTTCCCCAGACAGCTCTGAAAGCCTTATTTATTTTTAAGCTCCTCTCACTCCCACCCTCCAAAGCATGAGAAATATATAGTAATAAAAGTAGGAGGCAGGAAAAATAACAAAAACAGCACCTATGAAATTCTGTCAAACGTATTTTTTGCCTTTTTCCCCCCAGTTACAGCAGTCTTTTTTCCCCCCCAGTTACAGCAGTCTTTTTCCATTCAGGGTCTTACAGTGCGCCCCATTACTATGATTATCCAAACCCCTTATCATTAACATTAGTCAAAGCTGGACCTTTTGAAAACCTAACAAGATCCCTTTCAGTGAAAGCCCTGATTTTGGAGAGGGACTACTAAGAGTTTAGACTGAGAAATCAAGATTTTATTAAATAAAAATACCTGTTTATAAAAACCACTCATGTAATTTAGTGAAACCCCTTTGTTCAGATGTAAGGAAGCAGTGTTAAGGCAAATACAGATTCTGTGCCCTCCCATTGTAACCCATGCATCTTTCGCTGTAGATCATGGGTAGCATTATATTTAAATTTTGAAAATCCAGCCCTTAAACCCCAAGTATGATTTAACCCTCTTACAAGAATAAACTCAATATCAGTTAGACTGAACTCTGCAGCACTGAAAAGACAAATTCTACAGCTTTATGCTAGAACAATGAAACTGCAAAGTAAGATTGACTAATTCCAAATTTAGTAAGGTAGGAGAGCAACACCCTAGGGTTAAGCCACCACATTTGAAATAAGCTTATTAGGAACAGCAAGAAGTTAGTTGGTTATATAAAACTTTGAAGAGCAAAGAGTCTTAACTACAAGATTTGAGAACAAAATTACCTTGAATATAATTCTAGGACTATTTTGACTATTTAAAAAAATATTCATTTCTAATAATCTTAAATAACTGAATAATATTAAAATTATAATAAATAATTCAGTTCTCTACCCGTATGCTTCCTGTTCCCAAGAAATAAGGTCTGGACCAGGTAACAACTCTGGATTCTCTGTGCAGATATACA
>NW_005842455.1:18818-21693 GCF_000455745.1 Alligator sinensis | reverse complement strand
TGCCCGAGTTATGGAATGTCATGATCCATCCATCAGGCAATGGCTCTGTTGGAGGGCGGCCTCGACCTTTAAAAGAGGAAAGGCACATACTTACATAGACACTTCCCCATTCTTGAATACAATCAGATTTTTTAATTAATTTCTGATTGCATCTAGGAAGATTCCTCCACTTAGAAACTGCAAACCATTGTATAACAAGACTAAGAACCTTTACAAGCAATTTTGCTTTACAGAGTATTCCATTTATTTTACACTTAAATTAAACTTTTTGAGAGAAAGGTACACAGCCAAATTCAGTGATTTGTGCTGAACTATGGGACCAAGTGACATTAATATAAACTTGAACTTAATCTCGTCTTACTTTAAAAGCCAAATAGACTGCTGTTTTTGATTTTCAAGCAAGGTATAAAAACTGGCTATAGGATGGAATTGTAATAATTGTTATTATTGTAAAATGTACATGCATTTTTACATTGACTTACCCAGAACTCCCTCCCGCCCCCCACAATAAGAAGGTATAAATATTTAAGTGAAAGTAATTTACTTTTAAGTACGGTTTTTATTTTGGTCATCATTGGCTGCACACTTGTCTCTCCATCAGACTGGTGGTCACTTTCACCTCCATATTTCTCATTTTCTACTCTCCTCTTTTTGGGTGCTTGAAGACCCTCTTCCAGCAGAGCATCCACATCGTTATCAAAATCATCCTAAAAGAGACATGGTCAGATACCATGCTCCTATAGGTACTACCCACCCCCACCTTCCCCTGTCAAAGAAAAGGGTAACATTTGGGTATATGCACATCCACTCATAGACAAACTAGAGACAAACACTTCCAGTAAGGAAACTGAAAAATAAGAAGGTAAGTTTCCTACACAGTCACTGGATTAGTAACTGCTGTTTTCATGACGGACTGAAAGAAATCTACATATACCAGCAGTCCTTTACAGGTCTATTATGATTGCACATCATAAATCTGGCCCCCACAAAGCAATTTCTGATGTCTTCTTTACAGGATTCAAAATGTTTAATCTTCAAAATAACTTGAGTTATGCTCACAAGATATCACATGTAATGGACAAATGTCAATCGTTTTATCTTAGGGATTTTTGCATTTGTGTCTTCAACAGTGCATATTTTTAAGACAGGCAGTGTTGGGAAGAATCTCTGCACAAGTTTTTCTAACCATTTGAAAAAATATATATTTACATACCTCATAGGAGTAATTCATCGTTTCTTCATCCACTTTATCTCTCTGAACGATTGCTTTAGATGTGAACCCTCCTCCTTCTTCATCTATTTCCATCAAATTGTCAGTAAAATCTTCTAAGTCATCCAGAACTGCATATTCCACTCTCTTTTCCTGATCAATATCATTTTCATCATCTTTCTTGTCATCATTTTCACCCCCTACCCCTGCTGTTTTACCATTACTACCACCAAAAGGACAAGCATGCACATCCCCATTGACATTATTAACACTAAAATCTGCATCTGCTTTATAATCTTGCTCAGCTCCAGTGTACAGAACTTTCCTGTCTTTGCTTCTGCAGCTTTCTGTAAAGCTAACACTAATTTTTACATCTTTAAGTAACTTAAGATCAGGGGTGAACTTCCGACCTGAAGGTGCATGACGAGCAGTTCTTGGGCTTTGGTCACTATTGCTAGGGTCTATTAGAAGACGACTTTTGTAGCAGGCAGATCCCTTTGTAAGAAGCTGTGTTCTGCAGATACTGTGCGCGTCCCCAGCAGGGGTATCTGACTGTCCATCACCACCAGAGCCAACGTCCATTACCTCTGCGTCACTGGACGTTTGCAGGGGAGGTGGTGGAGGCTGTTCATTAGGCGGCAAAGGTGGGGGACAAGTCTGGTTCTCCACATTCATTTCTCTTGCAGGTTCTTTAGGGAGGGGAGGTGCATTTTCATATTTCTCCATATTTAAAACTGTAAAACTACTGCTTTAAAAAACAAGACTTTAAATAAATGTATATAATCTCTATTCCTGACATGCACAAGTCCATCAAGACAGGCTTATGTTCTATTCAATATGCAACACTGATGATTCAGTTAAGCTGACTACATTGTTCTTTTCATTAATGTAGACAGCTTTCAGAATCACTGTCTCAATTATTGGAAATCACAATGCATTCAGCTTAAATAGCTGAAGACTAAGTAGACAGCATCTTCACTGGACAAGAAGGTCTCCTTTTCTTCTTTCAACCTACAAAAAGAAAAAGGTATTTGTCACAGAAAAGCCCAGAAAGCCAAGTGTCCCATCCATCAGAGGTAACAAAGTCTTTTCAAGGTTTTGCTGGAAAGGACACATTTCTGTGTGAAGCCCCAACCAACTGTAATATTCTTACCAGCATGGAGAGAGATTTTTTCTACCATAGCAGAAGTATCTTTTTATTTTGAATTATGCCCAAATACAGTGACTTTCACTAATGCTTTGGGCATCAGCTTAACTCCAGTAACACCACTTGGCAACTACTGGTATGTGCTCATTGTTTTTAAAAAGAGAGAAAAACAGGTTGGTTAGTTGTTTTAAATCTCCTAACCCAAACAAAGGATAAACACCACTCTGTTTTCATGTTCTGCATTAGGTTGCAGTGTAAAAGCAGGTCTTAAAAGGTACATTAGATCAGCGGTTCTCAGCCTTTTTCCTACTGGATCCCATTTGCAAAGGTTCATGACCTGTCCCAACTCTGCCCCCCCCACCCCCACCCCCCCCAGCCCTGCCAGTGCCCCTCATTCCTGACCTGTACTCCCTGCCCACCCCCCCTCCCCCACACACACACTTCCCACCTCTGGCAGAGAGGCCCCCAGCTGCCCCTGTCCTGAAGCCAGTGCGCAGTGGCTGGAGGAGCCCTTGCAC
>NW_005842455.1:15027-18808 GCF_000455745.1 Alligator sinensis | reverse complement strand
AAGGGAGGAGGGGTGACCTGTGGCAGCCTGTGGGCTGGAGCTGCAGAGCTAGGCAAGCAGCCTGGTCACAACCTGTTCTGCCCCCTGAGCATGGTCTCCCAGCTGCCCCATCCCTGCAAGCACCCAGCCCAGCCTCGCAGCTCTCCCCCACCCCCTTCCTCCAGCCACTCTGCCCTGCTGCAGTCTTGGTGCTTTCCTGGGGTCAGTATTTCTCAACTTGTGGCTCGCAACCCTCTGAAATCTTCTTGCAATCCACTTTTGGATTGGGACTCATGGGTTGAGAAACACTGCACTAGATTATTCTCTTCAGAATTAAATTGATTATAATCTTCTGGTGGGCAGACTAACAGCGTGAACTTATTTGTCAGGTAACAGTAGCAAAAAAATTACGAACTACTAGAAAGTCAAAAGAAGTTATTTCTGAAAGGGGGTGAAGGAGGCAGGAAAAGAGAAGAATGGGTGAGGGGTGGGAAATGCTAGCAATGTGTGACATTATACCATTAGCACAAGTCTCTTGAATTTCTTACATATGGCAGACAAAATCTATATCTAGTGTTAAACTGAAGTCTTGCAATCATTGTTATTATTTTGAATAGCATCCACAAATTGAAGTATTACCAGCACTTTGGGCTGGCACACACGTTCAATCTACTCTATGTAATGTTACAACTGTTACATCAAGTACACCCACTATTATTTTGCTTTCTGTGCAATTCCGATTGTTTTTAACATTTAATCGGCTGTGCAGGACCACGAGCACCCAGCAAACAGAAGAGGACACTCTTTCTTACCTGGTGATTTTGGTCTCTCCAAGTCCCTCTGTGCCACCCCAAACTGAGTGCAAGTCCTCCTACCAGTTGGGAATAAAGCAGTGTTACTCTGCTTAAAGAGGGAGTTGGCTGGATGAATTTGCTCCACTCAAAAAGTTCCCAGGCAGTAGAGAAATTCTACCCATTTCAGAAGAATAAACTTAGTTCCTAAAGCCATCCCTCAACATTTGGAGAAAAGAGGGCAAGATGTCTGGGCTGTCATAAGGAGACTTAGAGAAACCAATCAGAATTTTCTAACGTGCCTTGTATGAACTTCAACAGCAGTACCCACAAACAGATAGTTAAAACAGTCAACATTTATAACACATCAATCCTATCCATCCCTCTGATGATAGATGAAAAAAATTGTAAGACGTAGGAAACAAACCTTGTGTAACTTTTCAGCTAAGCCACAAATATGACTTAATTAATGGAAATTGAAATTTACAGCATCAGAATGAAGCCCTGAGACACACAAAGCAAAAAAAATCTCTATTACCTGTTCTAAAATAATTCCATGTTCTCTGGATGGGAATCTATTTTGCTTCTGGAGAGAGGAACAACTGTTGCTTGGCCCCTCAAGGAGCTTCTAAGTGTTCACCCATCCCATCACAAAAGACACTAAGACGTTTATCACATTAGGTGATCCAGCCCCCTATTTTTTCAATATGCCCAACAAAAAGCTTGTACATGACAAGAAGCCCTACACATTTGAAGTTCTGTGGAATACAGCTTTTCTGAAAGCCCCTTTCTTGTCCAATAAGGGCCAGAACGAAAAACAGACTGAATCAGTGGCACCCAACCTTTTTGCCAAGAGATAAATTCTTGCAAAGAAAAAGGAAGTTTTTGTCTGTCACCCTCTAGATTCCACAGAGATCCCTGACTGGTAACCTTACTTCTTTCCCCAACAGGACCATACTAACCAAATCTACATAAAGGTGATTGAAGTTCAGTGGAAAACACTATGGAACTGTTGTCAGATGGAAGCAAAGCACATTTTGACACCCGGATTAATAAACAGAAGCTATTTTGAATGAACTGGAAAGAATATGAGTGTGTAGCTAGGTGTTCTGTCGATCACCAAGATGCAGAATTCTGCTGAATGAACTGAATGAGACTGCCAGACCTCCCTCTGGAAGGGCAGCATTCAGGAAAAGGAATTCACTCTCGCTACAGGAAAACATGATAGAACATTAGTTAGAAATACAGCAAGGGCTTCACAATACACAAGGCTTTTAACTTAAGTTCACCTTTTTTTGGAGCACATCCTCTGAAGAAGAGAGATTCAGGTCACCGTATAAAGGCAAAATAAATTATTTGTCACCCAAATAAGCTATGGGTGACACCATGTAGGGGTCCTATCAAAAGCAACACTCTGGATGATCTCTACCAGGAGAGAAAAATGTCTTATCCTGAAAACAGTTAGTCAGAGAAGGTAAAACAGAAACTGGAGGACAGGGCCGTCTCTTCTGAAGACTGTACAAAGAAACAGAAACCCCCAAATCAGACCCCTAATGTGCAGATTTACCTGAGCCCTGAAGAGAATCCCTTCACAAAGGAGTAGGTAAACAGCAATTGCACAACCAAATTCAACAGATGAATGACACAGCTACAAATATCCACCAGGCTACAACGAAACTAGTTGTGTGCACAAGCAAGTTTTAAATTCATAAAAAGGCATTACTGTGAAGAATAATTCCTTTTCAGGTCTGCCTCAGTCTTCATCAGTATCTGCACCACAACAACGAAATAACCACAGTAGGCATTTACAGCAGGACCTGCACTTTCTGGTCCATTTAGTCCTTATGGTGTGAAGCCCGGTCAACTGAAATAATCTAACAAACAAACAGCACCTGCTGACATTTTGAAGCTACCAGAGTCCAGGAGAACCATATCAGTTTTCCTTCAGAGCTACTGACATTTTAGCCTTCAGAAAATAAGTTCCTTGTTTGAAACTGCTCTAAATATACAAGCAGCTAAAAACAATTTCAACCCTGTCTTGTAACTATTCAGATTAGGACTCTACCAGACCTTTATCCCTTGCTTCAGAAAGCTACCTTTTAAAATGAAATTTCAGACCTCTTTACAGTCGATCTGGGGGAAAAAAACAACAACCCCACAGTACAAATCCTACAGACCACATGCCTTCCACGACACATTCCTTGTTCTCCGCTATCTTCACGTCCTCCCCATCAGACACGTCTACCTGAAGACACTGCCCTACAGAGAGATGTACCCGAAGCAATTACCAAGGGGAGGACGACAAAAACACGCAACGCGAAGTTGCTGGGACATCTCTAAAAACGTAAGAAACCCGACCACAAAGAATGCGAGTCGGAGCCAAAAGACTGCGCGGCCCCACCTTGTGCTCACGGGAAGAGAGCGAAATAAAACTTTTTAAAAATGAAAGCCTGTACTCCATCTTGTGGGTCTAATAAAAGATATCATCTCTACTACGAGCCCCGATTGCCTTTTCCTCCAGACCGAGACGGCTACAACCAGGATACCTGCACACTCCAGACTTGCCTTTTTGAGAGGAATAGATGAAAACAGAAAATATGCTGGAAAAAATCGTTTAAAAAAGTCTAGGTCTGTAGCCGGCTACACATGTCTAGGGGTCAGAGGCTGAACCAGAGCGGACCCCCGGCCGCCCCTTTGGGAGGGGACGATCCTCACAGCGTTGCCCGTCCTGGTCTCCGCCACAGGGCAGCAGGACCCCGGCCCGCTGCTCGCACTGGCAAAAAGGGGCCACAGAGCACGTTGGCCGGACATGTCTGTGACGTCATCACGCTGCGACAGAAGCCGGGCGGCAAAGGCCGTTATTGGACCACGTACGAGTCTCGCTCGTTCTCCAGCGGGAACGGAGGGCTTCGGGGGTGGCAGGGGGAAGGAAAGAGCGGGGACAGCCAGGGGCAACACGACTGCGGGTGGATCCGGTGAAAAATCACGTTAGCCCCACGGCTGGGGGGGGG
>NW_005842455.1:3727-14768 GCF_000455745.1 Alligator sinensis | reverse complement strand
TGGCGGCGCCGCTCGCGCCTGTCAGTCGCCTCCCGCCTCGCGCGCGATGGGCCCATTCGTGGGCAAAGCCAGCCAATAGGGCGCCGGGCGGGATACGCCCTGAGGGAATGGGCCAATGGCAGAAGGGTGGAGGCGGGACGTCCTCATAGTCCTCCGGGGCGGCGCCCGGCAAGGCCTGCTGCTGCCTGTAGGGGCGGCCCCTGAGCTGCCCTCAGCTGGGAGGGCCCTGCCAGGGGCAGTGAGCAGGGCCTGACCAGGTGGGGCTGGGCCCCCGCTCCTCTCCCGCCTCCAGCTTTGTAGGGAGGAAGTTCTGGTTCAGAGGCAGTGCCCTCACCCCATGCGCCATGGCAGTGGATACCCATTTCCCCCCAAAATGTACCCCATCCTTCTTGAACCAGGGCTTCCCCCACGCCTGACCACAGCGAGTCCCACCCAGGCATGACGTGGCGCAAATAAGAACAGCTTTGTGTTTATTTTAAACTTCCTCCCCACTCATTTCATCGGATGACCCCATACTCCTCTTGTGCAAGACAATGGTGAACGACTAGGGACTCTCTCTTCGCTGCCGGGTACTCTGTAAAACCGCAGCGTGCCCCCTCAAAAGTGTCATATAAAGTAACTGTTATCACGCACCACTGACAGGATGTCTGCGTACCACTGGTGGTGCTCGTACCACAGATTGGGAACTGCTGCCCTAGAGCATAAGCAGCGCCACACCGAGCCAAAACAGCAGTCCATCCAGCCCGCTATCCCATCCACGACAGTGGCAAAGGTAGATAGTAGAGGAAGACTATTGAATTGGATACATGTACAGTGATCTGTCCCTTGGCTATTATCCCCCATGGGATCCATCATTATTAGTGATTCCAGAGGGAACATCAACTCTAGGGAGCAACAGCTTTGAATACATCTATCATCTTTTTGAAGCTGGCTGTGCTACCTGCCTCTACCACTTCCTGTGACAATGTAGTTAACCTTGCCACAAAGAGGTGGTAGAGGCAACATTAACTACTCCTTCCACAAGTTAACTACACATTGCTTAAAAAATAACTTTTTCTTGCTAGTTCTAAACCTGCGTCCTTCTAATTTCAGGAGGTGGCCCCTAGTTCTACTGTTCCGGGACTTTGTTTCCCATTGCTCCGCGGATCCTCTTGTATTGATGCTAAACTGCATTTACCAGTCTGTAGGATCCTCAGAGACCTGGAACTTCTAGTACACATTTCATTCATCCATTATGTGTACCTTTACAAATTGACTTAATCTGCGTGCATAGCCGACATCCATTAATGCATGTTTAGTGTGTGTTTTTTTTACCCTCCTCCACTACTTCAGCTCATTTCATCCATGGCTTTTGTCACATATTAGTAAATTAGATTATAAACTCTTTAGGCCAGGAGCTGTCTTTCAGACCTGTATTTGTCAGTCATCTGACACTTGAACCTGAACTTGACTGTGGCTTTTAGGCAATATTACATAAAAAAGTTGCCTCACCCATTTGTTTTATGCAAATAATAATTAGATGCTAAATGAACACCGTTATGCTCCTTTCTTTATTATCGTTTTTAAATTGGGTACTGCATGTTTCTTCTCTCATTTGTTTGTATTCATTGTATCACCTTATAATAACTTTACCTTGAGACACTAAAAGCAGAGCTGCCATTTTTTTGATTTGTCATCACATCATAGTGATCTTACATTAAATTTAATGTGATAACTGCATTCGGAGGTAATCACCTTGATGCAATCTGATGATGTGATGACAGTCCCATAAACAATTTTACAACCTGTGAACATCTCTCAAGCAACTCTCTCTCTCAGGATAGGTGTAAGGTTCCTAAAGATACTATTATGAATACTAAATTTTAACCCTCAATTAATCCTTCCTGTATTCAATTTTCAATTCCTGAATTTCTCTCTCTCTCTCTCATGATATCTGGCATAGGGGGTGGGTAATTGGAGGAAGTTACTTATATGAAAATGTGAATGGGGGCTGAGATTTGGCAAAAGGCTTGCTTTTAAGGGTGACATGCAGGGAAGCAGGAGTGGGTGGGGTGGCATTTTCTATTTTTGGGGTGTCATTTAGGAAATTTACTGTTGTTTGTCATTTAGCGTAAACTGCTCTGAGCCTTTCTGGATAGAATGGAATATACATTAACAACAAAAGCAATAATCTAATGGTGTAGCAGTTATAGAGACAAAAATATCCTGCTGCTACATTACATTGTAATATTAATGTAATTACATGATGCAACATCTTTATATCGTGTCAAAACATCACCACATTGCAATGAACACATACACATAACGGCATTTTATGTAACGCACCAAAATTATTTCATGGTATTATGTATTTACCAAAGTATCGATGTCAGGATGAAATCAAGACATTAATGGAAATAGCCGAAGGAAGGCTTTCAGGGAAAGCTATGATTTGCTTTCTTTTCAGAGCCCATGATTAAGATCTGATGTTGCAACCCAGTATGCACTGAATCATGACTCAGATACCACAGCTTCCCACCAAAACTTGGGCATGCCCTGAAAACTTTTCTTCTTCTCTCTTCTTTTTTGTGTTAAATGCTGACTTGGCTGTTTACAAGTTGAAAACAAAAAAACAAAAAGAAAGAAACAAAAAACACAATATTTTTTGAGAACTCACTTGACTCCCTGTGCAATTGTTATTGTGGAGTTCCCTGGTAGATGTGACACCCTGTTATTGGCATCCTTTTGAAGAGCAAAACAAACCTGAAAAAGGCAAAAAGTTTCATTGTACAGAACTCTCTTCTATACCTGGCTCTTGGGTGTATTTGATGCGACAGTGAAGTTACTAAAATTTGGTATAGTTTCAGGCTATCTTTTAAAACCAAAGCCAATTTTCAAAGCTGTTTATTCAGCACACTGTTTTTTTGCACACAAATGTGTTATCTTAGCATGGTTCTGATTCATAAGGGATAAGTATTATGAATATTACCAAATGCCCTGAAAAAAAGTATATTTAGAGACCTCCATTTTAAGAACTGGTTTCTGTTTCTGAGAGTCATATTTTGACTTTCAGCCTTTCAAACACACGCAGTTGCGTTCTTTTGCACTACAAAACTTTGCACTACAACATTGTATAAGGATTATGATATGTGTAATACATTTTAAGCTTAATAACCTTTTGAAAGAAATGAGTTCCTCATTATAGAGAGATCTGAATGGAATATACTTGCAGGCCAAGTGCCTTACCCAAGGTCATACATCAAGTCTGTGTCAGAACCAGGAAAATTACTAAGGATTTCTGAGCCCAAACCTGTTCTCTAAACACTAGATTAATCATACCCTTTTCAAAACAAATGATCAAACCTACCCAAGAAAGGAGGGAACATGAAACAGGATCCTTTATTACATTTGGCTTTTAAATGTGGCTAGTTCATTCTGTAGTTGCTTTTTCTATCTTTCTTATTTTCCAAGTCTATGTTATTGAATTTCTTGAGCTTTCAGCCTGACTAGATTAATGAAGGAAAACTAATAGTCTTCTATATTCAGATACAAAAGGCACAACATCTATCATGTCCTGGCATGGAGCTAAGTGTTACACAGTCATAAACAAGCATTCAATACTTGATGAGTTTACAGAACAAACCAGGCTGTGTACCATAAGACAAGGAAGACAATCTTTACAATATAGCCTTCATAGTACACTCAAAATGGCACAGGAGGAATAAATTAATTTACTTTCAACAATGCTTGTTCTCACTCTCTGCATTAAATGCATACATCCTGAAGAGGAATTAAAAGGTTCCTTTCTCCTTCCTACCTGCCTTGCCTATAAAGGCAGTAACTACTATCAAAATACAAGGATGTTTGGCAGCAGCAACTTGACTTGGTCCATAAGGCAAACCCACAAATCAATGTACATCTGTCCATGTGGGGAGTGAGAAGCCTCCTAACACAACTTTTCTCTTGTCACTGATCCATTGGGTTTATTTGAGCGTTGTTATAAACTAAAATATTGGGAGGGGGAAAAAAAACCCAGAACATGAATTATCAAAATCCAGCACTGAGGAAACAAACTATTGGAAGCTAAACTACGATTACACTTTTCGCCTCAGATACAAACTTCGAGCGACTTAACAAATCAAACTAGCACTAAAAAGCTAAAATACAAGATCTGTTCATATTCATCTTATTTTCACGTAGAGAGGACTATCTCCTGTTGTGACTTCTGTAAGTATTCACAGAAGCCATCACATTTCCTAAGCAGTTCTAACAGAAGAGAGAAAAATATGTAGGACCGAGGCTGAGACTAGCCATTTACCTGCAAGAAGACTACTTGCTGCAACTCTGCAAGGCAACATTAACATAAATAAAATATCAGACATTATAGTATTTATCTCGACTCATCATAAAGAGATCTGATCCGCTCAAACTTACCACCTTAAATCTAAACCAGGTCAGAAATAACTGAAGAGTACAGCCATCTGATGATCGTGTGATAATAACCTAATTGAAGTGTGAATACACCTTTCATTCAGCTCCCAGTGAAAAAGGATCTGCTTAAATATTAGCATCATCACTGCTGTAACTGGCAGCCTCAGAAGAGAGGTCTAGAATTAAGTGGGCTGTGCAAAGTGAACGACTGTTCTTACCTCTTCAGGGTAGCTGCTTAGATCCTACTACTTAACAGAGTGTCTGTGTCATTGGTTCAGAATTGAGGGCCCCATGATAAACCACTCCACCTCAGCAGTGAAACTAAAAGGAGGGCAAGCAGAGCACCAGACCCAAGCAATGGGCTGTTTTTTTTTTTATTTGTTGTTTTTTGGGGGGGTTTTTTTGGAAAGGGGGTGGGGAAGCTGGGGCACAAAAACAACAGTTGTGGCTGCCCTGTGAACTGCAGCTGCTCAGGGCACAACACTGTCCATCCCATCTACTCTGCTCTATGGCTTGGGGATTAGAAGATGTAGTTCTCCAGCACTGTTAATGTGTTACCTTCCAGGAATAGAAAATCCACAGGAAAATTTTAAAGAGTTAATCTCTGACATAACAAAAAAATCCCCTTAAAAATAAAGCCTTCATCACCACAGCCTTGATCCTCCCAACTTCTCAGCTCAGGCACAGGGGATTCCACCTGAATACAGCAGTTGACAGGATTAGGGCCAAAGGATATAACAAGAATTTTAATAAGTTATTAGCAATTAGAGCCTAATACCACAGGCTCCTCATATGCAAGATATAAGAAGGGTGAATAGAAGCAATCGCTCTTCCTCCCTCAATAAATCCCTAGAAGCCTAGCCTGCAAAGAAAACAATAAATACAAGTTACAAGTTTTCTAAAGAGTTAGCAAGACTGCATTTAATCAAGTATGAGAATTCGGTGGAGCCAGTGCCTTTATCAGCTCTACAGCTGCTGTCAGAATGCAACAGCGTCATACCAGACAATGAAACCTGCCTCAACAGCTGATTTTGCTCAGTCAAGACCATATTATTTTCCCCTCTGGGTAAAAGTCTTGTCCTACTAAATGATAATCCACTTCCTGAAGTAACCAGATCCAATCAGTCAATACATCTGACTTCTTAACTTTTCAAAGTCATGTAATATACTGACTTGAAGCTAACCACAGCTATAAGATAGGCTTAGCATATAGCATGCATAGGTGGCAAATATTTTACAGGGGTTTAGGTTGTAGCCGTGTTGGTCTAAGGACATAGGCAGACAAGGTTCTTTGGGTGAATTTGATATCTTTTATTAGACCAACCCAAATAGTTTTTTTGTTGTTGTTTTTGGGGGTTTTTTTTTTTTTTACTTTTTACAGCACTTTTTCTGTCAAGTTAAAAAAAAAAAAGCCTCAGCAAAATCACCTTTTGTATATACATTTAGTTCCATTAAAGCCCACAGAGTTGCACCTGGAAAGGAACTGCCCGCCCCAAAAAATCTCAAACCCCCTCCCCTCCCAACACACACACACACCCCTACCCTTAAACTGTGTTACTGAAGTGCTGGAGAAGTCACGTTGTATATAAATTGTTGTATTTGGTGATATTACTGAAACAAAGGGTTTTTAAAAATTTAAGTTTTACTCTTCACATTGTTTGAAATGTATGGTGTTTGCATCCTATTTAGTTTGGAGACAAGGAGAGAGAGAAGGCCAGTTCCACACTCGTTTCTATTCAGATTCTCATGCACTGGCCCAAAAGTGCAATCTTTGAACTGCAAAAAGAGCAGGGAACCATTACCTCCAGAACCAGTATCAGAACATGCTGGAGGGGGCATGTCAGGGATAGGTGTGGGAGGGGATGGAGAACTCTGTATTCAAGGCATCTTGGTATTTACCTTGGTAAAGTAAGGATGCTGTATCTGTGACCTCAATCATAGAAGATGACGCTTAGATGCAATTAAAAAAATTATAATCCACAAACTATAAATTATACTTCACTTTTTGAAAAAGTCATTAAGAGTACCAGTAACTGCTGTACATTTGGCTAACGTATTCTAGGTTGTATTTATATAGGAAAGCGATTAACCATTGCTTTGAGGACCCAAAATTGCTTGATACCAACAAGAACCCGTCCATTGACTTCAGTGGGCTTTTGAGATTTTTATTTGGAGCCTGATCAAGATAATTTTCACCAGGGAGCTTCATGGACATAATACTCAGATTGTGCGTGCAGTTTCATGTTGGACCTTATCTTAACACAGTACATAAATCAACAATGCTAGCTTTCAAGGAGCAGAGAACAAGAAGGATTATGATGCTGGTCAACTTGAAAAGAAATTCGGTCCTACAGTGCTAAATTGGAAAATTTAAATTCCTATCCTTATTCTATGGAGCAGTCTTGCTTTTCAGACAAGCAGATCTCAGACATATATAGACAGCATGCATAAATCTTGAGTAAGAGAGGGAGGACTTATGTGAGCTGAAATGCTCTGAAATGAGTCCTGTCTAATCTTTCTGCCAAAAGATTTGGAGGAAGTAGGGGACCTTCAGGCAAGAATGTTAAAGGGCCCTGGCAAAAATATATTTATTGTAGGCTTGTCTTTCAATGCAGGCATTAGGGACAAACTCTATACACAGTCAGAAGTGCCAACCATAGCTTTGGAGGCATCTGCTGAAATGAACTGTACTTAATATTTTAGTTAGAACTGGAAAATGTAAAAATAGAACTAATTATCCAAGATAAAATCCTAGCCTCATTATCTAGGCCAAGACATCACCCCCTGGGTTCTAATTTGTTTGTAAGGAGACATTTACCAGAGAAATGTACATCCCCAATAGTGAAACAAAGAGCATAAGCATCACGCATGGAGAAATGGACACCATATCAGCATGTTGTGAGCAAGAAGGCCTCAGAAGTCAAAAGCATTTTGGAAGAAGCAATAGAAGGCAAACTTCCTTTTGGGTCCTGAGATATTGGTTTGTGATTTAAGGCCCAAAATACAAGTGAGAAAAAATAAACAACTTAAAACATGTAGCTGCTTTCTCCATCTGACCTCCACACACAACCATGTCTGCCAGTATGAAAAGTCCATACCCCCATGGAAAGATGTCAAGGGGACTCCAGGGGCATGTTGAGGTCAGTCTTCTAATGTCAGAGCTGCATGGCTGTTACAAAAGATACAAAGCAGAGCTATCCTTTGGCTCTGGGTACAAGAAAATCACTAATGCTACACTTGGCACCCAGTCAGATTTGAATTTTAGGACTACTTATGCCAGGGGCAATTATTTCAGGCAGAAGACCACTTACTGAGTTTTGGCAAGCCATCGAGGGCCACATGACAGGCAGCCGGGGTCGGATAAATATTATTTTTCTAAATTTTTTTCGGGGTTCTGCAGGCTGGATGGAATGGCCTGGCGGGCCACTTTTTGCCCACCCCTGACTTATGCTGTGTGTCCATGCTGCTCAGAAACTCTGAAGCCCTAGCAGATGATCATCTAACTTTTACAATTTCATTGGGAAACATCTACCTATAACATGATTAAATGCAATGCTTCAAAATATTTAAGTTAATTGAATGAAAAAAGAACAAAATCAAGCAAACAAAATCTACACATCATTCTTTATAAAGAAAGACGAACTGAATGACTGGGTAGTTCAAAAGACGATTAAAACTAGGGTTGGCAAGCCAGTCAATTGACCAGTCAAATATTGTCAACTGAGCAGTCAATTGACTGCGTTTTGTTTTTTACTGGTCAAAGATTATAATTATTTTACAAAACAAACAAACAAATGCCCAAAACCTAATTTTTTTGTAGGTGTTTTTTTGTGTTTTTTTTTAAACAGAAATATGTTTTTCTAAATTGTTTTTGACATTTCTTAATGAAAAATTTGTGCCTTTTCTTTGTATTATTTGGACCCATTGGCAATTTTTGACCAATATTTGACTGGTCAAATATCCAACCCTAATTAAAACAGCTGTACTCAAGTACAGTGTGCCTCAAATGAATATTAATTTACAAATTTTTGGGCAGGGGGAACATCTGGGTAGAAGAATGTTCTGGCAGCAAAAGCACTGGTATGTAAGGCTGTGCAAAATGGCTATGTTTCATTTCGGTTTTGGATTCGGCCATTTTGGAGGACAGTGATTCATTTTGGTGTTTCGGATCATTGTTCCATTTTGATCTGGCCAAATCTGTTTCAGAGTTTCAATGCTGTTTTGGAGATTCAGATCAGCCAGGAGAGGCGGGCACAGCCGGGCAGCTGCAGGTTCTCCTGTGGCTCCTCCGGCTGTGCCTGCCTCTGCTCCGGGAGGGGAGCTGCAAGAGAAGCCCCCATGGCTGCCCTGCCTGGCCCCACCCCAGCCTCCCAGCACTTTAAAAGGAGGGCTGTGGGGCTGTGCAACATCCGAAATATTTTCAAAACATTTCGGGTGGTTTTGTTTCATTTCGGAGATGTATTGGAACCTTCAGTTTCGTGTCGGATGCTGAAATACCTCCGAAACAAAACGTCTGCTGAAGTTTCGCACAGCCCTACTGGTATGCAATTTGGAAGATCTGAATTCCTGGCTCTGGTACATACTTCTTGTGTGACTACCTTGAGTCAGTCACTTATAAAGAAAAAATACCACAGTGAATTTATAGAAAATAGACCTTTGTCCAAGTTGATAGTTAAGAGAATGCGAGTTTGATAAATGTATTAATAAAGCTTCTCTAAAGTAGTTGGCAAGGTATAATACTTTGACTAAGAAATTAGAATCCTATAAATTTCAGCATGGGACAAATACAACTAGCCAACTGATAGGTCTCAGAACATAATTATAAATTGGGAATTACCACCAAGAAGGTACATTTTTAGTGGGCTCCAGAAGAGATTAGCTCAATTCTACTTAGTACTGTTACTGCTGACCTGGAAGAGCATCATATTGTTACTGATAAAATAATAATTTGTTTGCTACTCTCCCAGTCTCTCTCAGTCTCCCCCTCTCGACACGCACGCACGCTGGGAGAGTAGTAAACAAATCACGGATACAGAAGTCTGACAAAAATCGGCAAGCTGGGGGCAATGAAACAAGGTGCATTTCAGTATGGCCAAAATGCAAGGTCATACATCTAAGAACGGAGATAAGAGATTATACAGTACAGTGGGGACTAAATTAAGCAATTCCAAGACTAATCCAGAGTCCTGGAGGTGTCCTGGCGACTAACCAGTTGAACACGAGCTCCCAGTGTCATGCTGTATCCAAAGGCTAATGCAAACCCTATGTCAAGTAAGAGACAAAGTCATAATACTCATGTATTTACAGGTGGTGTAACAGTTATTGGTATTCTCTGTCTACATTTCAAAAAGGATGCTGATAAATTACAGAGGATTCAATGAAGAGCCATGAGAATGATTGGATGACTGAAAAACAAAGTGAGAGATTAAAAATAGCTCAATCTATTTTGCTCATCAAAGAGAAGATTAAGAGATGGCTCGATCAGTCCATAAGCATATATGCAGACAGCTGGGATAGAAGACTGACAAGAAAAACCAAAATCAATAGCTGACAGTTTAAAGTAGACAACAATCAGATTCAAAATAGCACAGTAATTTTGTAAGCGATTAGCTATTAGAACAACTCACCACAGGTTGTGGAAGATTCTCCATCACTAGAATCTTTACAGTAAAGGCGTAGATATGTTTCTAAAAGATAAGCTGTAGCTTAGCCACAGCTACTGGAACTGCAGTAGCATTTATTCAGGGAAGTCCTATGCCCCATGCTATGCAGAAAGTTGGTCTAAATTTTCATAGTGTTCCTTTGATGGCCGTGTAAACAGTTAGAACCCCCAACAGCTATTGGTTTGTATTTGCTTCCTGCTGGTGCCCCTAACAAAACTTCCCTCGGTTGTTCAGATCTACTCCAATCCTTAAGGCTGCCAATTCGTAAATCAGCATAGAATCTGGGCTAGAAATAAATCACCTGCAAGCAGTAGTCCCTGCAAATTCAGGCTGAACCTATGGTGGTGCTGTTGTATAGCAGCTGAGGCTACCCTTGCTTGAACTTGATTTATAGAAAAATAGACTTCTTTTAGTGCTAGAATCCTGTACCTCTTCTAGACACTAAGTTCACTTGTGGGAATAAGAGAGAATTTAAACTATTTCCACATGGGAAAGAATACGAGTCTTAATAATACTTTGCTTTATATAGGTCTTTTCATCTGAAAAGATCAAAGCACTTTTCAAAAGGTGGATTAATATTATCTCCGTTTTTACAGATGGATAAAATTCAAGCACAAGGGACAACCAAACTTCCTAGCTGGTCTCTGGGCTGCTTCCTTTTCTAACATCACTGACCTCAAGTGTAAAAGGCAGACCTAATAATTAAAAACGAATTCCTTCTCACGGGTGAAAGCTATAATCTTCCTTCCATTAACTACACACTGTTATGTTACCCAAGTTCAAGGACAGATCTACATTATAAACTTTTATGAGCATCGACATGTCAGTCAGGGTGTGGCGAGATGTGATGCGACTGACAGTCATGCTGGCTAAAGCCCTAGGACAGATGCAGTTCTACGAGCAAAACTCTAAAATAGCCAGTACAGCAGAATTGGAATAAGTTATACCTGCCAAAATTGAGTTGGGGG
>NW_005842455.1:0-3696 GCF_000455745.1 Alligator sinensis | reverse complement strand
GGGGGGGGGGGGGGGGGCATGGAGGGGTACAGAATTGCTACTGGAGTGCTTTGCTAGCTTAGTGTACTGGTACAGATGATGGATGCTCACAGTCTTGAAAAAGATTCTTTCTATCACTACTAGAGGTTGAGCACTTCTTGTCCCACTGAAATACTTGATTCATGTTGCAGCAGGGGCAGATCCAGAGAGGGTGCTGTAGTGTGGTCATGCCCCACTTGGGCTGTGTGCTGTACACGGTGAGCTCTCAGAGCTCTCCAGCACACCAGTGGAGCTCCTGCTGGAGTCTCTGCTTTCAAGCAGCTCCAGAGCCTGCTGCTGTTCTCTAATCCCTCCTCCACAAATTCAGCAGCAAGGAAAAGGAGGAGAGAGTACAAGGGGTGGCAACATCCAGCTCCTGCAGGAAAGTAGGGGCTGAGTACTGGTTCTGAGCCACTCCTCCCTCTCCCCTAAATTCAGCAGCAGGGGAGAGGACAGGAGAAGAGCAAACAGCAACAGGCTCTGGAGCTGCTTGAGAGCAGGGACTTCCAAGCAGCCAGGGTGTGGACGCCAGTGAGCTCATCACTGGTATCCACAATCGCAATAAGGGACTATAGTCAAAACCCCTCATCGCCATCATCCTGGATCCACCCATGCACGGTAGGTACCATTATGTATTCTTTCAACTCAAGTATTATGGGCCAAGTCTTGGTACACTTAAATGCTTGTAGATGCCAAGCTCTCAGAAGCACACAGATATTCCTGGTCAGGCCCAAACTAGATTTATACAGAGACCAAGATTACTTCCCTTTCTAGTGGATATTGCTGTTCTTTCTCTTCTGTTACTACAAAGGGCAGGACGAAAATCCAGCTTAGTCAAGACCTGTATATCTTCATGAGGTCCTAAACTCTGTTCTGTGTAGCAAAGGGTCAGTTTAGTTGCAACTTCAGCTTTGTGTGATGGGGTCTACTTCTGAGGATAGCAGGGATGAGGGAGACTTTCATGACAAGTGCAGAACTCAATTCAAAGAAACAAGATTTTGTCCAATGGGCAGGATGGAGTCTGTTGAGGTAGAAAAAAAAAAATCACTAGAGGAGGTAGGTTGGAATCTCTCACCATAGCAACTAGAAAGCTAATACTACAATGGTACTTGGATATTAAGAAGCTATTTACACTTAATGGAAACTTTTGGAAAAAAGCTTTGTAGAAACAAAATGTCAGCACTCTTTGCTTAAACAAGGTGCATGAGCCCCACATGCAATCACAACCATCCGATCTACATGTTTAATCTCCCACTTGTCCTTGCCAATGCAGAATTTGTACGAACTAGAACTCCTAAAGATTATTGTGTAGAATGTGGCCTTTGAGACCCAGCTTCCCTATGCATTTTGACCCCATTTTTGGGCCACATCCAATCCCTTTTGAAGTTAATAGGATTTTTTGCTATCTTTATGAGAGTTGGGATCAGATTTCTTTGCTACTAATCGTTTTGATTGTTTTTTTTGCATGGTAACAACATTAAACTGTTGTAAGAATTAACTTGGCTCCCAATTGCTTGCTCCATATCTGAAATTTTCCTCCTCAGGATCCTGAAAATTACGTTTAAAGCAATTAAGTTTAGTATTGTAAGTGCATAAATGGAAATTCATTCTTTTTTTCCCACAGAGGGGAAGAGAGAATGGATACAGAGGGCCTGCATTGGAATTGGTGTGGCTCCACTGCAAACAGCAGAAGGGTGTTGACAGAAATCAAGGGTCCTGCATCAATGTGTGTATAACTTCAAAAGCTACGTATTTTTCAAGAACACCAGTCTCGAGTGTTGCTCCAGCATTACTGCTGCTCTAGGAAGTTGCCTACAAGATCTCCCATAAAACACGTAGCAAAAGGAAGCACAGCAATGACAAAACTCGTAACTGCATGCTACAAAACCTAATGAAAGTAGTCAAGACACCACAGTTAAATGCCTAGATCCAAGCAGAATGGAAGTCTCATTAGGTATCTGAAGTATGAAGATAGAAAGGGGAGGAGGACACTAAATTGTAGAGAAAACAGGATGGTAATTGTCAAGTCCCTCCTTTGTCCCCTCCTTAAAATATAATCCTTACATCTGGCATTATTGTACCTACAGAACCTCAGTTCACAAAAATAAAAGCAGAAGGATGTGCTTTAAAAAGGATACTGGCAAATTCAATTATAGAACCATAGAAAGTTAGGGTTGGAAGGGACCTCGGGAGGTCATCTAGTCCAATCCCTGCTAAAAGCAGGCCCAGCCCCAACTATATCATCCCAGCCAAGGCTGTCTAGCTGGGTTTTGAAAACCTCCAAGGATGGAGTTTCCACCACTTCTCTGGATAACCTGTTCCAGTGTTTTCCTACCTTCCTGGTGAGAAAATTCCTCCTAATATCTAACCTGAACTTCCCTTGCTGCAGCTTGAGCCCATTGCTCCTTGTTCTGTCATCTGCCACCACTGAGAACAGTCCAGCTCCATCCTCTTTTGAACCCCCATTGAGGTAGCTGAAGGCTGCTATTAAGTCCCCTCTCCGTCTGCTCTCCTCTCGACTAAATAAGCCCAGTTCCCTTAGTCTTTCCTCATAAATCACATCCCCCAGCCCCACTACTTTTTTGTCACTCTCCACTGGAGACTCTCCAATTTACCCACATCCTTTCTGTAGTGGGGGGCCCAAAACTGAACACAGTACTCCAGATGTGGCCTCACCAGGGCTCAAGAGGGGAATAATCACTTCTTTTGATCTACTACCAATACAGCGCACCTACCAATACATGCCGTTAGCCTTCTTGGCAACAAGGGCACATTGCTGGCTTATATTCAGCTTATTGTCCACTGTAACCCCCAGGTCCTTTTTTGCAGAGCTGCTGCGCAGCCAGTCAGCCCCCAGCCTGTACTTGTGCATGGGATTGCTCCATCTTAAGTGTAGGACTTTGCACTTGTCCTTGTCGAAAACTCATGAAATTCCTTTTGGCCCAATCCTCCAATTTGTCTAGGACACTCTGAATCCTAGCCCTACCCTCCAGTGTATCTACTACTTCCCCCAGCTTGGTGTCATCTGCATACTTGCTGAGGGTGCGCTCTATGCCATCTTCCAGGTTGCTGATGAAGACATTGAGCAAAGCCAGCTCCCGGCCCGACCCCTGGAGCACTTCATTTGATAATCATCTGCCAACTAGACATCGAGCCATTGATTACTACTCTGAGCCCGATGCTACAGCCAGTTTTCTATCCACCATACTGTCCATTCATCCAGCCCCTACTTCTAGAATTCCCATCTTGACTAAACGGTGCTAAAGAACCATTTTTAGAGGAGCCAAAATTTTTTTATATCAATAGGGGGAAAACAAGGGAAAAAGCTCAGAACATAGCATAGTTTTATCATTTCTCCTGCGTCTCTGAGGTACTGACTGATGCTAGAAAGTCATCTGAAGGAGACAGAAATAAAGGGTTCCAAAAGGAAGAGACTGAGTTTCTGAAGGTGCTCTCTAATAAAACCTAAAACAATAGAATAACTTTCCAAATCATTCCCAGAAGCATGTCAGGTATTCTGAGATAGTGGTGGTCTGCACCTTGAGAGGAGATAATAACGCTTTTTCTGAATCAGTCTTTGAAATCGATGGCAATTTTTTCCTGAATGCTGGGTATTCAAATGGCAAATGTCAGGCACAGGGTGACAGGATGAACTTGGCTTTCCCCTTGAGTTTCTTA
>NW_005842454.1:1284110-1284432 GCF_000455745.1 Alligator sinensis | reverse complement strand
AAACAAAAGTCTCACCAGGAAAAGAAATCCCGGGGCGCGCCTGACATATGATAAGGAGGAGCCGTGTCGGGTTGTCAGTTAGTCCGGGCAAAGCTTATCTAAGGCAGTCCCATCTGGGTCGCCAAAAACTGTTGAGCCCCATCTCAAGTCTGGGATCGTGCCCGGTATGCAAAAGCCAATAAAGATACCAGGGGTGAAAGTATAAAGAAGATTTATTGCTAGCAATACAAGGTGCAAGCAGAATAATTTCATGTAACAAGCACGCAGATTCTTAATTCTAAGCATCTTTTATACAGGAGTTTTGGACCTTCATAAGCATTCT
>NW_005842454.1:1283539-1284090 GCF_000455745.1 Alligator sinensis | reverse complement strand
GCAAGGAGTTCTTTACTGAGCATGTCTCTATACCTGTGTTTTAGCTATGTATCTCATTTACATACATGTATGTTTCATTAGCATACTTTCTCCCCACCTAGGGGTGTGATTCTTAATATTTAAATTAGCTCTTTGCCCTAGTCCTCTGATTCTGCTTTTGTTTTCAAGCCTCCTATATCTTAGACTGTCTCCTCCTTATCATTGCATATGGGCATTAGTTACATAACAGAGACTTTTGCTTGGGCTTTGTATAGTGGTTTCTAGGTCAAACCTGACAAGATGGGGCTGAAAATGCCCAAAAATCGGCCTGAGGGGAGGCAGAGCAACCATGCAGGGGTTCAGGGCAAACCCCAAGGCAGGGGGAGATGGCAGGGACCAAGAGAAGGGGCCCTGGGGAAGGGAGGCAGCAGAAACCAAAGGGAGAACTCAGGTGAGGGTGGGGGAGGGGCAGAGACAAACGAGGCTGCCAAAGCCCAGGGGAAAAATGCTCAGAAAGTGGGGGGAAGGGGCAGGGAGGGGGTCCCCAGGGACAGGGTGGGGAGAGGCAAGGG
>NW_005842454.1:1275158-1275757 GCF_000455745.1 Alligator sinensis | reverse complement strand
CGCCCCTCCGCCCTTGGGGGCTGCGGTACTGAGGGCAGGGGGCGCCACAGACAGGGGAGGTGGCGGTGGGGCCATGGCAGTAGCACCAGACCCTCCGCTGGACGATGGCTTCCCCCTGGAGACCCCGGTCCCCTGAGATGGCACGGGGGTGGGAGGAGGTCGGGAGGAAGAGCTCCCAGCCTCCCTGGGCCTGCCACATCCCCCAGAGGTTGACGCACCGTCTCTCGGCACTGCCGCAGGTGGCGATGGTCCGGCCGCCTTTCCCTGAGGGCACTGCGCAGCCAGGTGGAAGGAGCCACTGGGACCCGCCCAGGCCCCACTCAACTCTCACCTTCTGGGCAAGCTTGTCCAGCTGGTAGGCCATCTGGAGTGTGCCCCGATCCTACTGCATGAGCTTGACTGTCGCCCTGGCAGCCTTGACAAACACTTTGGGGTCCGCACACCACTGGGTGATGCGCCCCGCTAAGTTCTTCTGCCCCTTCGTTAGCTTCAGCCAGGACAGGAGTCCCCCATAGTCAGCAGGGACCCAGGGGGGCTCCGCCAGCTTGGGGTGGATGTTGCCTATGGAAGAGGCGCGAGGCCGCACCCCCCGCCGGGGG
>NW_005842454.1:1243480-1273626 GCF_000455745.1 Alligator sinensis | reverse complement strand
GTCGGGCAGGGTTGGGGTAGTGGCAGAGGCAAACAAGGCTGCCAGAGCCCAGGGGAAAAAAGCTCAGAAAGTGGGGGAAGGGGCAGTGAGGGTGTCCCCAGGGACAGGGTGGGGAGAGGCAAGGGTTTTTTTGGGGGGGGGGGACAGGAAAAGAGGGGCAGGGAGTGCGGGGCAATGATCTGAAAGCACCTGAGCTACAGGAGCTCAGAAGGGCTTCACCTGTCGGCGGCCATCTTGAAAGAAAGAAAGAAAGAAAGAAAGGAATATAGACAGTAAGAAATATGGCTGTAAAAAAGCAACTCACAGACTGAGAAGCCGGAAAAACAGGGGGGTGGGGACAAAGAGAAGAGAAAAAGGGGAGAAAGAAAAGCTACAAAAATGCAAGAAAAGAATCAGAAAGTGAGATAAACAGTATCTAGAGACGTTAGAGAGGTGGGAGTCAGAAAAGGAAAGAGATAGGAAGCCGGGGAGTCTTATGCTCAGGATTGCCCCAGGCAGCTCCAAGTGAGCCTGGTCCGGTGCGTCCAAAGTGGAAGGAAGGGCGTTTTACTTTTTAACTATTTTATTCAGGGGTTCAGGGTACAAAAAATTGGCCCCTCTGGGGTCCAGGTCTAATATACAAATCAAAAAGAAACAAATTACCATCAAACCAAGAGCCCCATGTCATTACATTCATAACATCATACCGTGACAGACACCTTCACTATATTACACATTGTGCCTAACATGCTGTTATGCAGTCGGGACACCAGTCACACAGTCATATAGACCAAAGCTTTCTATAAACAAATGATTCCTACCCTGCTCTATCCAATCATACACATGACAAACCCTTTGACTTCTCACATAAAGAAAAATACAAAAAGCAGGCTGGTGTGGGCCCAGGGTGCAGCACGAACTGGGAGTCGCAGTCCGACACTGAGCCTGCCTGGTCACCAAGACCGGTCATGACATCAGATCGTGTATTGAACATGGCCATCCTCCACATAATACAGCATTCCCTCAAAGGCCCAGTGTGCCTCCAAGGTGGGCACTGCCCCCTGGAGCACAATGTGCTTGAACTCCAGCAAGAGGCATGCCCACACCAGGAGGCCAAAAAGGCACAGGGCATCCTCTGAGCCAGTCCTGGCAAGCCAGTTGCAGCAGCTCTTGAGGAGAGCCATTTTGGCCTGACCCAGTAGAAAGTTGGCCAGGGAGATGGCGCCCTGCTCAGCTGCCCGATACAGGTAGGAGCACATGTACATGGTCTCCAAGAGGCTCCTGTCAGTGCCTTCAGCAGTGGCTCAAGAGTAACAAAGAGCAGCTGCAGGTGGGGACAATCAAGGAAGGCATAAAAGAGGTTCTCCTTAATGCCCCTGGGGCAGAAGGGGCAGGACATCGAGGCGGCTGGGTCAAAGTGGGATTCAAATGTTCTAGTGGCTCGGATGCCATGTAGCAATTGCCACTGCAGGTCACCAGTCTTCTTGGTGGATGTTGGCTTTTACAAGGTGTGTCAAGTCAGGTGGGGTGGTGGGGAATCTGACAGCCCCAGGCACCATTGCCATGGTGTATCGGGGTGGCCCACCAGCACCTGGGCATGGTGGCTGTGAACCATCCAGGCATACAGGCTTCTACATGACAGAAAAGCAAAGGAGCAACCCATGTCACTGTCAGGAGGTGCAGGGAGTGTCAGTAGGGTGGCAGACCTGCCAGCCAGCTCGCCATCCATGGCCAGGGTGATTGGGAGCATGGTAAAAGTGTCACTCAGGGCATCCACAGCACAGGGGACCTGGCATGCCTGGAAATGGTCATCCCACTGGATGAATTGCAGAAGAAGGCCCAAGCTGTGGACAGAGTGCATGCCTAGCCAGGTGGTCAGGGCCTCGGGCAAGATCCAGGCTGACAAAATGTGGTCAAGGAGATGTCTCAGGCAGAGGACATGCAATTGGATGAGAGTGCCCATGAGGCTGGCAGAGGCCAAGCCCGGGACGGAGGGCCTCAAGGCTGGGTTGTGCACCAGGGGTTGGAAGCAGAAAGTGGCCCAACAGGCTCGTACCTTGCCACATCTGACCCCAGCACTCTTCCCTGCCCAGGGTAGGGAGCCAGACTCAATGACGTACTGAGGTCCCTTCCAACCCTAACATCTATGAATCTATGAAAAGGCAAGAAGCACCGCCCAGTTCAGGAACATTAGGTCCGACAGGAAAGGCTCCTGGTCGAAGACAAGGGCCCGCACCATCTGCAGGAACTGGCATGCCGGTTGTTGCCAGGGTAGGTGCCCCTCGCTATAGAGGAGTCACTGAAGGGCTTGCAGGCAGAAGGCATCCACCTTGCTCACGAGGTTGACCAGACTCTGGCACCTCTCAGATACAGGTAGGTAAGGGACAGCTGTGGGAGCCAATGGCACCCATTCCAGAAAAAAAATCTACCAGGAGGCACTGGAGCCTCTTGACTAGGTCCTGTGGTGTGTTGAGTAGGGCGCACTGGTACAACAGGTTCATTCCACCAGGTTCTTTGGAATGAGGGCATGACCATGGTAGGAGAGGCTAGGTAGGTGCCAGCACCACCATTGTAGGTGGGCCTCTACCCCTTCCTCAAGGCTGTCTCAGTTGCATGCCATGAAGTTCGGTGGCCCTAGAAACACACCCAGGACCTTGAGGCCTTTGCGGCACCAGGTGAGACCCCCTGGCAAATCCAGGGGGGGTCGTGTTGATCCACACTCCAAGCAGCAGGATATCACTCTTGGCCCAGTTGATATAGGCCAAGGATGCACATTCATAGGCTTGCTGGCAGTGTGTCGGGCCCACACATCTTCCTTGGTGTTAAGGAATTTGGTCACATCAACTGCATATGCTGACAGCTGGAGCTGAGGGTCCATGGATGGGCCCAAGGCCGATGGCAGGGGGTGCTATCTGCAGCTCCTTTGTTCCCCTACACCACATCCCAAGCCTCACAGATGGCATCCACAGTTCTTAAATTCACTGGCCTCACACTCCAGTCTAGACCCCAACAAGATCCCTCCAATCAGGCGGCGCACTCCGCCCTCATTCTGGGCTGCCTAGCGGTGTGGCCCCCTGGGACCTTTGGCTACACAGGCCCTGGCCTTACCTCCAAGGCCAGTCAGAAACTGCAGGCCCTCAGCTCTGGGCATCCCTCACAGTGTGGTGGGCCCCTGGCCCTTTTGACTGTTCTGGTCCTGGCCCCAGCAATGACCAGTTGAGGGTCCTCTAAGTCAGGCCTCTGAGCCTCTAGCCTCACTCTCTTTCCTGGCTCCACCTTCTGGCCCCTACTAGGGGTAACCCACCCAGTTGTGGGAGCTAGGGTTATTAAGGCACCTCAACCCACCTTTCATTAGGGTGGTAACTGGCCTGGCATTTCCTAGGGGCTCCTGCACCACTGAGAGTCCCACCAGGCTACCTACTCCCAGCAGGGTGCAGTTTTAGGTCATGCCTAGGACCGGGAGCCTCCAAACCATCCCCTACAGCTCCTGCCCTTATCTCCAGGATGTTGCATGCAGCCAGGCAATGTTTCTGCCTGGCCTGCCAGCCACAAACTGCTCTGTTTATATAGAGGCAGCCAGAGATCTAAAATGTCCACTGCAATCAAGCACCTGCTGGTTGCTTGGCTGAGCCCTTAAAGTGGCAGGCACCAATAGTGGACACCAAATTTTGTATTTGAGGGAATATGGATGGAATGCTTTTTAGCACTAGGTTCTGCTATTTTAACGTTTTCATTTGTATACCGTATATGGTAATTACCGTATTCTACATCTGACCTTAAAATATGTTATCTTCCTGTTCTAAAATAATAGTCCTTTCATTGTTTCCACTTATAAGCAATAACATTTTTACTGGAATAGAACTCGATCCCAAAAAGTGAACAAACAAACAAAAGCAGAAATTCATTTGTGAAACAAGCTAATTTTAAAAAGCAAGCGGTGTATTATAGATTTTATTCTGCAGTATTTATACATCTCTATTAATAAACAAGAGTTGATCTATGCATCAAAGTTACAGTTCTCTCATAAATATTTAGTCAATTGGATTATTTATTTCTTCATCCTGCTCACACTAATGCCTATTTCCTTAGAGGATAGATATTTTTCTGCAATACGATAGCCTTGTCCATTCTTCACTTCATTTTACTAGTTGTCTCTTTGGTCATGGAATGCTGTGTGTATTAATTTATACATTTTGTTAGGGCTCCTTGTACATGTGCAGGAGACGGGAAATGCATTTCTTCTTTAAAAGACATTTTAACTACTTTAGAAGTCTAAAACCTTACAAACATTTACCCTAATATATGCGAAAGTCAAAATGTGTCCTTAAACCACCTAACTGTACCTTATGTTGTGCTTAAATACTTGTTAAACTGGTCATGAAATTTTATTGAGTTGCCTTCAGCATTAAAATCAAGTTTTCTTCTTTAAGAGTTACTTTTTGACTGCAAAATTAAGGTACTTTTTAGTACACTCAGGTAGAGCAATAGTGACACCCACTGACCCAGGCAGTAAATCTGCTTGTATTTAGGAAAGTATCGTATTCAGAATCTTCCCGCCCTCCCCCAGCTTAAAGGTTATCATCCAAATTTGGATGAAGTGCCAGTAACTTGCCCAGTTCAGTACATTTCACCATTATATCTTTATTGATTAATTAGTTATGGTAAAAGTATGCAATATTAATTGTTATTAACCAAGGATTATTAAAATTAGATATAACTGGCCCATTATCTGATCACAACCATTAAAACAAAAAACTAAGCATTTAAATTTAGCACAAGTGTCTTAATTTGCTGCATGTTGTCTGTCCTAGGGGACTGTATTGATTAATGGAAAGAAGCCAAATGTTGGAAGTCAAAATTGGAACTGCACTACTGAATTAAAATAATATGCAAGTGCTGACTATACTTACTTATTTCTTTAGCACAATCAGCATTTAGAGAATTACAAGTCACTTAAGTGGCAGTACTGCAAACCTTGAAGATGTCTGAAACACAAACATTAAAGCTCTTTAAGTGTATTACTGGTTTGTAGAATAATCTCCAGTCTAATCTATACCTAAAATAATACTCATCATATTATGTTCCATTTATTAAATTTTCAATACAAAAAAAAAGTGAGCATGCACAAAAGAGGTATTCATTATTACCTCTTTATATGCAGTATTTAAAAAATATAAGCTACTTTTTGGAAGTGATAAGTGTAAGAAAAAAAAGTAGAAAAGAAGTATGTTGAAATCATTATTAAGAGGAAGATGGGGTATCGTATAGGAAGGATTGGATTTATTAGAGTAAGAAGTGCCATACCGGGCAAGACCAGTCTGGCCATACTGGTCCATCTAAGCCAGTATCCTGCCTCTAACATTGGCAGAAATGAATTTTCTCCAGGGAGAGCATCATACTGGATGAGACATAATTCAGTAATAAAAAATGCAGAATCAAACACTTTAGAGAATAATTTAAAAAATTTCTAATGAAGAACCAAGAATAACCAATGTGATAAGGACATGAAAAAACAGATATTATATCAGACTGTGTCAGACAAGATATTTCCAATAGACATAAGGACATATCATTGTAAAGGGCTCTAGTGATACCTCAGCCAATACTGGGTACAATTCTTTCTATATACATTTAATATTCAACATTTGTTTGATAACAACTTTTATTGGACCAACTCTAATGCTGGGAGAGGTGTCTGAGAGAGCGCTTAGCATCTCTCTTCAGATCTGGGATAGCAACTGATATACCCTATGATAAATACCAGATAGAACAATTATTTTGTTTAACCCCAGCTTGTAAATAAAAATGATAATTTTAAAATGGAAGTAGGCAGTAAAGCAAAGAGAAGTTATTTACCAGTTAGTTAATTAGTTACCAGTAGTAATAGACCAAATTAAATGGAGTTGAAATAGATAATGCTAATTATGAAAAACTATCAGACCATTTGAAAGGAAAGGAACATCGTTACTTGTGGAGAGAAATCTAACTCACGATTTTCTCAAGTTGCAATTTTTTGTCCTCAGGCCCACTTTCTGGAGGTTTTCAGTTAGTTTCTCTCAAGGATAAAGATTGTGATATCAATGATAAAACGTTACTTTTATGAAAAAAGTGTTCTTCAAGTGGTAACTGGGTGTTTCCTTTATCATTCTTCTGTGGAAGTTAATTCTGGAGTCTAACAATGATTTAGGTTTTCACCACAGAGTTTATAGAGGCATTTGGTGCACTGGTTGAAACATATCAAGTGTATGCAAGTATAAAATTATGATGAAAAATATAGCTTGATGGGCACATCTACACAAGATGCTATGTCACCGTAATGAAGAGCTATGGTGATGTACATTGTCACTATGGTGAGGTAGCGATGGCGGGCACTAACCATGATGCTGCTGCTACAGTGCAGTAGGGTCTGAGCTACTCATTGCTACTGTGCAGTAGGGTCAGAAACAACCTATGCACTGCCAGGACTGTGCAGTGCCAGCAGGTAATGTGCAGTCAGGGGCACACGTAGATGTGCCCAGCATGCACATGACATTTCTGTAAATCTGATTTTCCACTACCTTGTACATCCAAAGTCACACAAAACATTAATGCTCTTATGGTGTTTGTGAACATGGACAAAAACTTCTGCTGTTTTGGTTTGAAGAATGGGCATATTTAAGGTTTTAGATATACCCAAATCATGCTTACAGGATCAGTCATCTCTGTTGCATAGATAATTCTCCACTAGCTTAAGAATTCTGCTTTACAGTCTAAGGCATTGTCTTGAGCAACTTATAGCTGCTTGTCAGCTGTAGGATGACATTTAGGCAGCTTTTTTGTGAATGCATGCCATTGGAATCTTAAGTGCTTAGGGCATACAGGTGGTCAAAAGATGTGAAAAAATGTGCTTTACCAGAAGAAGCAGTGCATTATTTCAGCCTGGCTCTGCAGCATCTGTATAGACTGCATGCTTTGGCAGGGATTTTTGGTGCTTTTATCTAAAGTTGATTGAATTAGCTATTAGATAAAAGCACCAAAAAAAAAAGTCCAGATGAGGCACCTGATCTCTACAGACATTGGACAAGTTGAGTCAAACTAATGCAATACCTCTTCTGGGCATGTGCTGAGCTCAGTGTGGGGACACACCAAGTTTAAAGTAAAGCACCATTTTATTTTGTTTTATTTTTGTGTCTGTAAGCAAGCATAGGTATCAATGGGACTAGGCAGCTGAACACTGGTTTGGGAATGTAAGTTCCATCTTAGCAGTAGAAAACTCAGATGAACTGGGATATGAGTTTATTAGCGTTATGTTCATGCTGGCAGCTCTCCACAAACCTTCTTTATGACTAATACAAATTTTCTGGATTCCATTTCTGATAATACTCCACCCCTGTAGAATTGCCTAGAATCATGAATGAGGAAAGCTCTCTTCATTCCAACCAACACTGGAATATACCGTACTCTTTGCTTCAGAGTTGCTGAGGGTTGCATCCCCTGAAGAAAGGTCTCCGTCTTGGAAATACTTCCCACTGGAAACAGTACTTATTCCATTCAGCACTTCCACTGAGGTTGTCTTCCAGATGCAAGTACTTTGCCTGTAATAAATGTTTGCAAGGTCAAAATCCAGTTTTCATATAACCAATTTGAACCAGGTAAAAATACTTAAATGGAAAAAAAAGAAACGATGTTCAATCTATAATTAAACTCAAATCAAAGAATAACAAACCTCACTGAAAAAAAGATTACTACATTATAAAATAAAAGAGTTCAGAGAATACTATGACTGCCCTGGTATATTTGGCCTATTAAATTATATAAACTGAATCAGTTGAGGGAAAAGACCATCCATACATTATTTGCCTTCAAGCTTCTATGAAAAGGTTTATATACAGCAGACTGTTTGTTTACATGAATAATTATTTGTTCCCACAAGTGAAAACAATCATGTATTCATTTGAGCCCTGATTCATATGAATATAATTAAATAGATCTCAGCAGTAATGCTATACATCAGTTATAACTGAATGTACAGTTGAAATAACTGCATGCACAAAAGCAGACTGAGGAAAGATTGGCTATGCTATGGTACTGAAAAGGAGGAGCTGAGTGTTACAGTAGACTATAAGCTGAATATGTGCCAGTGGCATGCTTGTGTTGCAAAAAAGGCCAATATTAGATTGTATTAACAGGAGTTTCACTTGCAAACCATGGGAAGCAAGTCTTCCACTTTATTCAGCACTGGTGAGGCCTTTGCTAGAGTACTATATCCAGTTCTGGGCCCCACACTTCAGGAAGTATATTGGCAGATTGTAGAGAGTCGAGCATAAAGTAACAAAGTGATTATGGATTTGGGAAGCAAGATTTATGAGTGAAGTCTGAAAGAACTAGGATTATTTGGTCTGGAGAAGAGAAGAAGGATGGCGGGGGGAGGGTGCTGATAAGAGTCTTTAAATACTTTAAAGGCAATTACACAGAGGACAGAGACTTTTTTGGTTTTTTTCCCTGTGACCATATGGGACAGGACTAGTAAAAGTGGCCTCAAGCTTCACCAGGGAAAATTTAGGTTGGAGATGAGCTGGAACTTACTGATTGTTAGTGTAGCCAAGCATTGGAACAGGCTACCTAGAGAAGTTGTGGGATCTCCATGCTTGGAACAATTCAGGATCAGGCTGGACAGACACTTAGCTGGTTAAATCAGGGATAATCATGCCTTGAGCAGGCGGCTGTATTGGGTGACCTCCTGAGATCAGGATGGAGAGATTGGATGGATAGATAGAGATGGATAAGCTGTTCTATTAAATTTACCAATAAAATATGATCTAGGAATAAATGTTTTTTTTGTTTTTTTTTTGCTGTTCACCAACAGACTGCCTTTCTACAATATTTATAGATTCATAGATTGTTAGGGGCTGGAAAGGACCTCACAAGATCATCGGGTCCAGCCCCCTGCACTTAATCAGAAGATTATCAGTATCCCTTGGATCACTTTATTCCGGAGGTCCACAATTTGCATCTCATTTCGTTGACATGCACATTATTAAGAACTCTACTCATGTATAAATAAGCAATAACTTTTAGACTTTATAAATATATAAATGCTACAATATCTCTCTCAGTATCAGTATGATTTATTTTATCTATTTCTATATTGCTAGACTTCCTTATCTTACCCATTAATTGCTTTATCTTACCTTCAACAGATTTAAAAATGGGACTTCTGTCATTCATTTATTGCATCTGGTTAATTTAGACAAAGTTTTGCTTATGGACACTTTTCACTTCAATATAGGATATTGGTTAGTAGTGATTTATGGTAACGTAGCTGTTTATTAAATGCTATAAAATTATAGACAGAATGTCTTAAAGGAAATTTGAGTACTCAAGCACTCAAAAGTTAGGCATTGTAAGCCTTTCAATCTTAACTTGCCCCATATTTGTATAGGAGTAGTGAAACAGTTTTTTTATTGATCTTGTTGAACACTATTATTTCCAAGGATCCTTGTCTCATTCCACAGGAACTTCTGGATGCCACAGCAGCCCCTGACAACCAGGATGAATAACTCCAGTAACAACTCTTACTCATCCCTTTCCATACAAGGGACAAGACATGCTTAATTACTCTGTGGAGGCCAGCCACATATAGAAAATGTGTGAGAATAGAAGTCAGGGAATACAAGATTGTCAAAGAATTTAGCTGCCAGCTTCTAACTAACCTTTCTTTTGATCTTCATATAACTAAGCCAATTTGTGAATATTTGTCTTAATCAAAGAACTAAAGGAGTTTGTAAAAAAGTAGTAAAGAAGAGGTGTCTGTTTCAAAATTTTGCTATAGCCACTCAGTGAAATGGTTGAAATAACTTTTCAGCATGGATAAAACAATGAATGACATCCTATTGTTTCTTGGTCTTCTAAGTGTCTAGATGTGGTCATCTATATGACACTTTCGGTTGTTCATATGCCAAAATTGCACGAGAGAGTGTATGGGTGAAACTCCAAGGCTAAAGAAACTGAACTTTTGGCATAAGTACTGGAGACCCCTAACTATAAGTGATTACACAGACTGGACATGTGCCATAGTAGCCAAGGTCCATTGGAGCACAGCTTTTGAATATGTAGCAGCCCAAAAGTACTCAGCCAAAACCCATGACTGATGAAAAGAAAAAGTCTGTTTTTGTGTATTTATTTTTTTCCTCTTATAGTTAAGTCATTCGTACTAAGGCATTCATATCAGAAGCATGTGCACGTGCCCTGAATTTAGATGACCAGGAAGGAATGCTATTCTATTCCATCCAATGTGTTATCCTCTCACATTTTTTGAATTTGTTGAATAAATATAGCTGAAAGTATAAAAAAAAAAACATGAAAGAAAATTCCAAATTAAACGGTTGATCTATAATAGTGTTCAAAGTAACTGAAAACATGGTTCTTTAATGGAAAGAATAAGTCAATCATCCCTATAGGTGCTACTCTATAATGTGTCAGTGCTCTCAACCCAGCTGCAAAAGCTTGATTTTATGTCCATTGAAGTAAGTAGGGTAGGGCTAGGATTCAGTGACCTAGACAAATTGGAGGATTGGGCCAAAAAAACCCTCATGAGGTTCAACAAGGGCAAGTGTAAAGGCCAGCACTTAGAAAGGAAAAATTTAATGTATTAGTACAGGCTGGGAGGCTGATTGGCTAGGAAGCAGCTCTGGGAAAAAGACCTGGGGGTTAGAGTGGACAGTAAGCTGAATATGAGCCAGCATGTACCTGTGTTGCAAAGAAGGCTAACAGTATACTGGGCTGCATCAGTAGGAATGTTGCCAGCAGAACCCCCTTGCAAGTGAGTCTTCCCCTCTATTCAGCACTGGTGAAAGCCACATCTAGAGTACTGTGTTCAGTTTTGGCCCCCCACTGCAGAGAGGATGTGGACATATTAGATAGGGTCCAGCAGAGGGTAATAAAACTGGTAAGAGGGCTGGGGGACATGACTTATGAGAAGAGACTGAGGGAACTGGGCTTAATTAGTCTAAAGAATAGGAGACTGAGAGGGCATTTAATAGCTTTCAGCTACTTGAAGGGGAGTTCAAAAGAGGATGAAGCTAAACTCTTCTCAGTGATGGCAAATGACAGAACAAGGAACAATGGCTTCAAGGTGAAGCAAAGGAAGTTTAGGGTAGATATTGGGAATATTTTTCTCACTAGGAGGGTAGTAAAACACTGGAATGGGTTACCTAGAGAGGTGGTGGAAACTCCATCCTTGACGCTTTTCAAAACCTATCTAGACAAAGCCTTGGCTGGAATGGTCTAGATGGGGATGGCCTGCTTTGAGCAAGAGGTTGGACTAGATGACCTCCTGAGGTCCCTTCCATCCCTTATTTTCTATGATTCTGTAAGTGTAAAGACTCTCTGACTCATTAGCTTTGAAGTAGAATACTGTATTACACACTTCAAATCAGTGTATAGATAAATACACTTGGTACTTTTTTGGAAGACTTGGTAGAAAGTGCAAGAAGATAATAAGTATAGAAATGTTCATCCTAAAGAGGAAAATGTTTTGTGACTGATGTGGGAAGTTAACATTATCACTGTGTATGGTATGCTGTTTCTGAGTTTATCCTTACAGAAAACCCCATGTATGCAATCTTCCCCTGCCTAATTGGTATATTACTCAGACAAAATAAAAACAGTGACCATAAAACAATTTTAGCAGATAGATTAGATAGTATCTATCCATCTATCAATCATCAAGTGTAGATGTCTTTCTTGGATTCGTAATACAAAATCTAGCCTTCTTGAGCATTATGACAATGCATTCAACATTTCACTGTTAATGTACACCAAAGTTAAAACTATGCATGATACCCGAGTTAAGATTTTTAGCTGGAACTAAAAATCTGCACACCCAGCAGACCTACTGGTTTGCCTTCAAAGCCTACCTGCAAGCCTGGCCACCTACATCTGTACCAAACCCTCACAGTACTTCAGCTTCCAAGATCTGTCTCTCATGCCTTCTCTCATTGTTTCTCATGATATGTATTTTCCATTTCATCCTCTGTACCCATTTCATAAGCCTGTTGCTTAAGAGATCAGATCTTTTGTAAAGGTCCTCAAACTCTTCATTATATCTTCGCCTTCATACTTTGTTTTCTTGTACTACACAAAATATTTTCCTTAGTAGTTTGTTTTCAAACACTTGTAGCCTTTTTCCATTTAACTTTGTTAGCATCTAGGATTCACATACTTATAATAGATTGAACAATTGCACTATAAGTCTGGATTTTAAGGATTCTTGAGATTTTCTTGGATTCCAATATTTTTCAAAGCCCCAACAGGCACATATTAGCACTGTAAATTCTTTCCCATCTTGATGTAGATGAGTAGCTTTCATGTCTCTGTAACCCTGAGAGCTATATCAGTAGTAGCATGGTGTAGCTACTAGCAAGGCCTCTGGGATGATATTTTCAAAAAACAACAACAAACAAACAAACAAAAAAACAACAACTCAGAAAACTGTTGTAATTTATTCCTGTTTCACACTTTTTTCCCCATGAATTACATTGAACAGTGTGTGTAATTCTGCAGTTTACAAAGTAGGGATCAGAAGTAAGATAGGCTCAAATGGTAGATATTAATTATTGTATTAGTTGACATCCATCTGATAAACATAACAAAGATTTGTTGGCTGTGGAGAGTTTAAAATTGTAATGGAGGTGGATGAGCAGCTTCAGTGCATGCATCTTCAAATTAAGAGATACAATAACATAGAAAATGTCCTCAAATGTGTTGTCCATATGGGTGGTACTGACACAGAATGGAATTCAAGACAAAAGTGAATAATTTTTTGAACTTGCACATATATGCATACAACAGGATTTTTTTTTTTTTTTTTTTAAATATTATTTTGGTTCCAGACAGTTTTGAAAACTATTGAGTTTATCTTCTTTTTGCATGGTGAACACAATCTTGATTCCTTACTTTTAGCCCTGAAGGAGGCCTGTGTTCTCCCTTCCTATCTGTGGTCAGTCTCTTCCATATAATAAGTGAGATCAAGAAATGCGACATTCTGTTTTTGTCTTCAGGTGCTATGACTCATTGTCTTGGAAGTTTTTTTTGTTTGTTTTGTTTTTTTTTGTTTTTTTTTTTTGCTTGGGGAAACCCGGCTGCTACTATGCTACTGTTTGGTTTCTTTTTCCCTTTCTGCTGCACCAGTGAATAGCCAAGAGTGAGACCCTTGTTTCCAGCCATCTGCTCTCTCAGAAGACTAGATAAAAATGAAATCTTATGATTTGATTATTAGATGTGCTACATTGTAATTCTGCAAAAGAAAAGAAAAGGAGTGACTGAGATAGAGGACGGGAATATTTCATCAGCTATCACTAAAATATTCCAAGTAAAAAAAAAATAAAATAAAATTAAAGAACAGAAGGGAACATTATATAACCGGAGTAAAATCTTTGTGGATGTTACAAACTCTGTTTTTCATCCAGTTCCTCACTTTGCCCATTATTGTATGATGATCATGATAATGGTGTTAAATATTTATATAACTATAACAGAGTCAAAGTAATCAAATAAAGATAAGGACCATACTGCCCTGATAAAGAAATAGGCACATTTCCCCATCCAAAGAATAAAAAAAATCTAAATAGAGAAGACAGACAAATGGGAAATGGCAGACAATATGCTAGCAAAATGTTCCTTTGACATCTGCTGTTAGTTAGTATATCTTTATCAGTTTCCTCCCAAATGAACCATCCCTCAGTTTATCCCTTCCTCTAGGTATCTCAACCAAACAACAATATTGGTGGAACCAATATGCTTCACAATTTTTGAACCAACCCTTCCAATCCTCACAAAGCAATTGATCTACTTTGTGTCTGTGAGAGGAGAAAAAAGCAAAGACTTAATAGCTAATCAAATTTTGTGACTCAGTATTATGCACAGTGTGCATATAATCACAAGTGTGGATGGAAGTAACAACCAAAATGTTTTCTTGCATACCAACATGCTCAGGTAAAAAAAAAAAATCCCAAAAACCCCCTGTTTTTGAGAAGGCAGAATGAAAAAGGTGAAAAAGAGGAAGAAGATAAAAAGTCTCTCTCCCCCCTCCTCCCCCCAGATTATAGCACATACAGCAATGGCAAAGCTGTATCAGCTCAATCACCCTTTTCTACCCAGGAAAAAAAAGGTATGGCTACCGTTTCCCAACTGAACTGTCAGCAGTTTCTAGCTGCTCTGCCAAAAGCTGAAACTATAGTTGGGCATAAAGTCTATACTCTGGGCATAATATCAGCTTCTGCATAAGATACAACTCCCATTTTTAGAAGGCTAATTTTGAGGGGAGGGAAGGTATGTGAACTATGTAAGTAAATATGGTATTTGAAACACCTTCCATATGTTCTAATTGTTCTTTTAAATGTTACAAAAGTGGCTGATTTTAAAGCACTCTACCTTTGGGGAAACAGAGGATATACATAGGTCCTGTGGCTGAAATGGTACCCTTTTGAACTGTTTCCAAGGCTTATGCAGTTGGAAACATTTCAAACATGGCCTGCACCGACAGCCTGCATGCCATGCTGTATTCTCTGGGCCAGAGCAAACTCATACATTACCATGAGGTAAAGGACAGAGGAGTTTTAGAGTGCATCAGCTACTTCATTGGACCTGACAATCATTTTCTTCATTTGTAAATAAAAGCTAGCGTGAAAACTCACCACCCTTTTATTGATGAGCTAGAGACCCTGATTTCAGTTTAATTTATTATGGAGAAAGACAGTGTATATGGGCAGTTACTGCAAAGTAACTGACTCTATTAGTCTCCACCTTTCTGTACCTCATGGTAACTTATCGGTGTGCTTGTGCCCACTCTCACTTTTTTTTCCTCTTAGTGAAGAGAGGTAGGACTTAATTTGTTGCAATAACTTTTGTTTGTGTTTTTTTACTTTACTGTTATGCAAGTATGTTGTTGTTCTGGGTAAGTTAAATCAGAAAAAAGTGTGGTTAGGATTTGTTCTCTGGATGCTCAGATTCAAGGTCATCCTAATGTTTTCTAGGACTAAGTTTCATATTCATAGGCCAGTTTTTGAGGTTTTTCTCCTGTATTCATGAATTTCACTTTTCAGGTTGACAGTTCTACTGTCCCAATGGACTGTACCTACTGTGGGAGGAAGTAATCATACAAAGTTTGCGGGTCCCTGAGGTAACTAACCATTTTTAAGACTATAAAAAAAAAAAAAAAAAACCTTGAATTTGGCGGTGTAAGCCAGAGGGATTTAGTCCCAATCCTAAGGGTTTAGCAAGAGGTTGAGATGATGTGTTGTGTTACTGAGTTTACCAGCTGCTGATATTTTAATGTACAGTTTGATATGTAGGGACAGAGAACAACAATAATGAAAATTTACACAGCTTTTCTTCACCATTCTATTGCCTATCTTGCTTATTAAGACTGCCAGTTTCTCTTAGAATGTATGAATGTAGATTGTACTGCCTTGTAAATTCAAGTCCGGGTCTCAGACCATGGGCTAGGTATTGCCCATGGAAACCCTCCAGCTCTCCTTTTGAAGCTTGCCTTTGGGGAAGCCAGGAGAAGATATTTGGGAGAAAGATGAAGTATGGCTCAGTTCCATGGGCATAGCCTAGGAAATGTTGTCCTGGCTTCTGCTCTTGTTCCTGCGGTACAGAAACCATAATCACTGCTGACCAGCCATTTTATACTGTGAATATTAAATGCAAGGCTCAGAAAAGATCATGGACTATTGCACAGGCACTTTGCTGGCAAGTTGGAGATGCAGGTTCAAACCACTTTTAGGTGCATGGGAGCTCAAACATGCCCACAAAAATGTTAACCTAAAAAGTAGGAGGGTTCTAATCTTCTCTACCCACTTCCCTATTGCAATGTTTTTTTTTTATCTGACTGTAGTTGATATGATTTCCCATAGCATTCTCTCAAGCAAGCTACCAAAGTACAGGTTGGATGAATGGACTGTAAGATGGATAGAAAATTGGCTCAGTCATCATGCTCAATGGGTAATAATCAATAGCTTGATCACTAGTTGGCAGCTGGAATCAAGTGAAGTGCCCCAGGGGTCTGTCCTGGGGCTGGATTTCTTCAGTATCTTCACAACGATCCAGAAGAAGGGATGGAGTACACCCTCAGCAAGTTTGCAAACTGGGAGAAGTAGTCGATATGCTGAAGGGTATGACTGAGATTGAGAGAGACCTAGACAAATTGGAGGATTGGACTCAGAGAAATCTCTTGAAGATCAGTAAGGACAAGTGAAAAATCCTGCACTTAGGATGGAACAATCCCATGCACTGGTACAGGCTGAGGACTGACTGGCTATGCAACAGCTCTGTGGAGAAGGATCTGGGGGTTGCAGTGGACAATAGGCTGAATGAGAGCCAACAGTGTGCCCTTGTTGCCAAGGAGGATAACATCATAATGGGCTGCATTAGCAGGAGTGTTGCCAGCAGATCAAAAAAAAGGGACTATTCTCCTCCATTCAGCACTGGTGAGGCCACATCTAGAATATGGTGTTCAGTTTTGCCTCCCCCTTCCCTCTCCCCCCTCAAAAAAAAAAAAAAACACAACACAAAACAAGGAGGGGGATGTGGACAAATTGGAAAGATTTGAGTGCAGGTGGAGGGGAACAAGGAAAATGGTTAAAGGACTGGGCCACATGACTTATAAGGAGAGGATGAGGGAACTGGACTTATTTAGTCTGGAGAAGTGAAGATTGAAGGAGACATTTACTAGAAGCCTTCAGCTACCTGAAGGGTGGCTCCAAAGAGGGCAGAGCTGGTCTGTTCTTAGTGGTGGCAGATTACAGAACAAGGGGCAATGGTCTCAAGTTGCAGGAAGGGAAGTTTAAGTTAGATATTAGAAACAACTCTCTCATGAGGAGGGTAGTAAAGCATTTGAATAGGTTATCCAGAGAGGTGGTGGAATCGCCACTCTTAGAGGTTTTTAAGACCCGGGTAGACAATGCATTGCCTGGGATAATATAGTTTGAGCAGGGGACTGAACAGGGGGATCCTGGGATCCCTTCCAACCCTAATTTTCTATGATTCTATGATTTTTTTTTTCCAATTTATGGGCAGCTATGTGTTCACTCAAGTAGTCCTATTCCACCTCAGAGAATGTGGTAATAATAAAGCCTGATGAACATGCTCAGAAGAGGAAGTGTGCAGCAAGCATAACTATGCAGGTGCAATAAGATCTAAAGTCTGTTTAAGTGCCAAAACAAATACTTAGAAATCTACATTTGCTAAGTAGCACTTAGGGATAAACGTAAAAATAGTATAACATTTTGATCATCCCTAATACCTGCCTAGTGTAACAGGAAGTCTTTGCTCTAAAAAAAATTATATATATTTCTCTAAACTTTTTATGGACCTGCAAAGTTTTTCAAGACTCATGTCACTTCCTCTTTTAAATAGTATGAGGAGTCTTTCTTTGCACTTTCAGGTCTAAACACCCTTTGTCAGGCTGACGAGAATTCAAAGAGTTTTGAATTCCCAAGAATAGCCCAAGGGTTTTGTTTATCTCCATTTCTTAGACCAACATAGCTACAACATATATCCCTGAAACATGGAAGATATTGTATTTAGCTGTTTGGAAATGTAAATGTCATTGCTTACCAAGAAAGAAGAAATTCTCACTTTCTGGCCTGACATCTGACACCTCCAGGGGAAGAAGCCTGCCTAATCTGCATATCACAATGCAACTCTCACACAAAACGACCCTGAGGAACCAAGGGGAAAAAACTTTCACCTTTTACCTCCCTTGTACAAAATGAAGTTTCTTTTGTATCTGAGAGAACTTTTAAAGTCTTTGAATTTTCCTCAGCATGATGAAGGGTGTTTAGACCTGAAATCTTGGGAAAAAAAAGATTTTTTTTTTCCTGGTAATATTTAGTTGGTCTAATAAAAGATATTGCCTCTAACCCAGGAGTTTTGTTTGTCTTCATTTCTTAGGCCAACATGGCTACAACATATATCCCTGAGTTCGTTCTCTCTCTGATAATCTTGCCTCTGAAAAAGTGATGGTCCAGGTATTGAAATTAAGGCATATTATAAATAATGTTGGGTATGAAATTACATTTAGTAAAAATGAACATTATAAAGCACTTAACTATACCTAGCAGTCAAATTATGACCTGTCAAAACATCCAGAGCCCTGTAATTTTAGTGGAGTCTTCAGGGTGTGTAAGAAACCCCTCCTTTTCAATTGCTTGGTTAAGTTGGTGAACTATTTCAATTAAAGATTACAACTGGAGGATTTACACTTAACTTTAGCTCATGATAGTATTTCCTCATCTTTCTTCCCCTGCTACCCTGCTGCTGCTTCTATCCCAAAGCATAAAAAAGGATCACAAACTAAGCATTTTAAATAAGTAAAATTATAATAACTCTAGAAGACGATAAGCACATTTGGACTGTATGGCAAAAGGAGATTTGAATGTTTAAAGGTAGAATAGAGTTTTTTGCTGAAATAGGTTTAAATCCACTAGTTGCAACTAAAGAAGAGCAAAAAATGTGTCTGAAACATTGAATTAAATTGAATCCATTGACATACAACAGTTTTGTCAGAAATATTCCAACCTGCAATAATCATCCTGCAGAAAAAAAAGAAATTCTAAAAGAAACATTTTGATTTTTTGATTCAGAACTGTTTCATTTAGAAATTTAATTCCATACTACTAAAAGCTGAGAAACATTTCAAAGAACAAATGGTTATTTTTGTTCCAATGTATTTTGTTCCAGCTGAAATTAAGTTTTAAAAGATTTTCTGTTTGCTAGAAAATTTGAAAGAGTTTCATTTAGTGACAACCTGACATTATTTTCTGTCAACGTTCATTTATTTGTTTATGTTAGCTGTTGCTCTGCCTGAGAGCATTACAAGTAGTTTGATAAAGCATATATTTATTAGAGGAAAAAAGCCCTCTATTAATGTGGAGACGAAGAAAGCCTGATTAGGTCATTCAGTATAAGACCGAGACCATCCAGATGTTTAAACAAATGAAAATGAAAGGTGTCAATGTTGTGTGTTAGACAATAGTTTGGAAAAAAATGCATTTTCACTGTGCCGATGGAGTGGATGTTACATTTTTTATATACAATTATTTTGGTTAAGAGATATTTTCTTGTCTGCTGTTTTACAGATGGAAATCAGGAGGTAGAACGGTTTAACTTCATTGGTAGGAAGAGAACAAAAGGAATAAAACCCAGAAGGATTTTACAGCATATGTTGAGTTGAAAGGCTAGATTAAGTTAAATATGTTTGTCTTCCATATTGTTCTCTGAAGAGAAGTGTGAATGCTTTGTGAGTGTAAAGTAGTTTTGTTTGTTGTTGATTTTTACAAGCAAGAATTCTCAATTCCCTCTTGAGTGATTCCATACTGGTAAAAAAAAAAAAAAAGTGCTTTGTGAAATTTCAGGATAACGAATAATTTTTGCCATGAAGCATGAAAAATGAGCTACAAATATTCCATATCTGCAAAACTGAAAGAAGGTGAAAATACAGCTATTAGTAAGAGTAATGTTTTCTCAGCAAAACAGGTTACCATTACCATAAGCACATGAAAACAATCTTCTGCTCATTAATTTATAGATTCAAACAGTTAAAGGCTAGAAAAGACCATTTGATTATCCAGCCTGACCTGCATATAACAGTCCAATAAATTTCACAGTTACTCCTGTATTGATTCTAATAACATTATTTGTCTACCTTCCAGCATAGTTTCCAGAAGTGCATTCTGTCTTGCTTTGAAGACTTCAATGTTTACTTCAACCCTTGCACCCCCCTCCACTAGTTAATCACCCCCCACAATTAAAATGTGTGCATTTTCTCTTATTTGAACTCCTCTCATTTCAGCTTCCAAACTTTTTTCCTATAATTTACTTTTTGCTGGTTAGCAAGCGAGTTCTACCTCTCCAGTTAAGTTGCCTGATGTATGAAGTTGTATTGTTGCAAGGTTATGCAATATGAAGCACACTTCCCTTCTGGGTTCATTATATAAATAGATATAAACCAGCAGTACCTAATATGTAGTATTTGGCATTAAATTTTCCTTAGTGACCAATAATGAATAAAAATAAAATATACAAAATTATCTTACTACTACAATAACAAGTGAATAAGCTTAAAGAAAATATAAAAAAAAAAAATCACAATATGATATTGCATCTTGTTGGTAAGTAAATTGCAAAGCAGCTTCACCATCCCTTAATACTCCTCATATTCTGACTTCATAAAAGAGAAAACAAACAAACAAACAAACAAACAAACAAACTAGCAGGTGATCCTGGACACCTCTACACTTTTTCAGACCTTAATATTTAGTTCTTAACATTTTTGCCTGAAACTGAAGCTTATGCAGAATTCACTGCCCTCTTACTGGGGCTCTTCAACCCTCTGAGAGCTGATCTCAGTTCAGATTGAATCTCTCTCTTCTGAAGCCTCTGGATATATCCAATACCCTTGTGTTATTTATTTATATACACATACATATAAATTGACAGTCTTAAAAACATTTTGACCCTGTTGTGATCTTCCTAAGTTCTCTGCAACAGAAAATTTGCTCTATCATTTGTGTAGTCAAAAAAACCAAAACAAAACACCCAAGTGAAAATGAAGTTAGCATTTTTCAAGGGGTACCTTAAGTATAATAAGGGCTGACAGAAATATAAAGATTGTGAGAACCACTAGGTTAGGGAAACAATTTTCCAGGATTATTTAAGACCTTGTTACACATTGCACTTAGATCTGCTCAAATGTTGATCAATGTTAGTGCTAGCTCAAGTTTGGAGTAATCACACCACAAGGTTAAAAACCTTCTGAGTGTCCCTGACCTGCACAGTAGGACTGTGCAAAGCTTCGGTTCCAGATTTGATTCGGAGGAGATTCAGCCCAATTCGGTGACTGAATCTCCGAACCTTAATTGAATCAGAGGACCCTTTAATCTCTCGGAATTGAATCAGAACCCTCCAAATTGATTCAGAAAGATTCAGAGATTTGAACATAGACACAGCTTTAAATGATTTTTCTACATACCTTGAGGTACCAGCGTGGCTCGTGATCACTGCGAGGCTGGGACAGATGGAGCGTCCCACACCAGTGTCCGGGGGCCCTCCACATGCTCGGCACTGAACCCAGAAGTGGACTGGAAGTACTTCTAGTCCACTTCCAGGTGTTCTTGGGAGCACACTGCCCCCCCCTTTCCCCTCCCCCCCAGCTCTGCAATCAGCCATGGGGGGACCCTGGGTGCCCCACCCCCAGCAGTCGCTGAGCCAGGGAGGCACAGGGAGTGGGGGCTGCATGCTCCCCAGTGGACCCAGAAGTGGATCGCAGCATTCACAAGCTGTGCTGGTACCTTGAGGTATATAGAAAAAACATTTAAAGCTGTGTCTATGTCCAAACTGCTGATTCTCTGTGTAGCAGGAGGGACGGCAGGGTCACCGTGCTAGCCCTTGCCGCCTCCTCTACTGTGCCAAGCTTCGGATTTGCACCCTCCTATTCTCACCCGCCATGACTTTGACGATATGGGTTTTTGTAGGGAGGCTACCTCTCCTCCACTTGGCCACAGTTCCCCTGCTCCAGGTGTCCAGCATGTCTAGGCCTTGCAGCCCTTCCCTCTGCAAGGCTGCCCTTCTCCTCACCAGGCCCTTCTCCTCACCAGTCTCTTCTTTGGAGCTGGGGTCTGTACCACCAAACTCCATGCCCTCACTGGGGCTGGGGTCCTCACTCTACCATGAGTCCCCTATGAGGCCTCCTCCATCCCCTTATAGCCTCACCCAAACCACCAGTGTAACAATAGCAAACACAAACAACAACATAAACACAAGCCCCTGGGCTACAATGCAAATGTAAGCCTCCAGCTATAACTAGGATCAGGCCTACTGGGTTTTCTCTCCTACCATGGTGACCAATGCTGCTCTGGCATTCAGGTTCTCTCTCTTCTGACCAGAAGCTTCCTCATCCTTAGCTGTTCATAGGGAACTCACCACCTGGCCTCCTGCCTGGGGTTTATATAGGCCAGGCCCTGCCCCTTCTTTCAGCCGGCTAGGCAGGTGTAACCCATTAGCCTCCTTTTGTTGCCTTGGTGACCGGCACCTGAAGAGCCTTCCTGGCTCTTGCAGTAGCAGGCACCTTAGTATCCTGCTACACTCTGAATCAGCTTCACATCTTCAAATTAGGATTTGGCCATATCAAATCAGGGACAGTGATCTGAATGAATGAATGAAATCACTGTCCCTGATTCAGGCTGAATCTGAATCCGAATTGAATAGGGCCCACTTCGCCCTTCCCTATTGCAGAGCAATGAGTTGCCACTAAAGGGCTGGTAAGCAGGGGCTGGACTAGGAGCTATATAGTTGTGAGTTGTCACTAGAGCTAGTGAGCCAGGATAGGATTTTATTTCTACTTTAGGTGAGCATGTGAGAGATGGTGGGGGGGAGGAAAGGAACAGAAATTAGGAGGCAGAGATTTGGGGGTAGGTAATGAAATGGGAGCTGGAAAGGAAATGGGGTTGGGAATGGGTGGTGAAATAAGGAAAGTCAGCCACTGAAGGATGAATGACAAGAAGTTAAAAAAAAAGGGGGCTTTAAAAAGAAATAAAGAGGAAGTAAATGGAAAGAGTTTTCTTGTTTCAATAAATTAGGATTAGGGTATAGGGGGTGCTAGTTGTGCTTCCTGGGATGGCTAGGAGATGGCAGCTGTGAGGGATTCAAACTCTTATCAGTTCTCCTTCTTTGGTGCACTGAACAGCTTCACTGCAGATGCAAAGCTAGCTTATGTAGGACAGTGACTAACTGTACTTTGGATAAAATGGACTGAAAAATTCATATTTTTTGTAGTATGAAAAAGAAAAATTACACTTAGAATGTATCCAGACTCCATATAATTGATAACTCTATTATGAGTCTAGGATATCTTCTGATGCTCAAAATAAGATTGAGATTGGTGGGATAAGAATATAATGATAATTCATATTGTTATACTATGTATAACAATATAGTATGGTATAACATAGAATTAAAAAGGAGAATACGTATGATCTTGGACATATTGAAGGAAAGTGGTAACATGCATGTACTTCAGACAATTTGTCTTGGATGTGGGAGGCCATATTTATATTTATTGCAGTGTGAATGTGAAGATTTTTAAAGTTATTCTTAAACACCTTACTAAACAACATCAATTAAATCCCCACAATATTCTTATACTGGGTGCATCTACAGAAGCTTTTTTCTGTGCACCTGACTAATTAACTTGTAAAATACAAGTACTACCCCGCTGAGTTGTTTTGTGTGCAGCAATGCACATGTAGATGCAGCCCTGGCTGGCTGTGGCACAGGGTGCTTCAGTGAGGCGTTAGCTGGCAGGCAACCCCCATGCTGAAGCACCCCCGTGCCTCAGCCAGCCCCTCTGCAGCACATGGGGCCCAATCAGAACTGCCCAGGCTGGCAGGGGATCTGGGTGGTCAGCCTGCTAATCCAGGGCTGCTTCATCTAGGCTCCATATGCTGCACATGAATAAACTCTGGAGCAATATGCTCTGGAATTTTTTGCTCCATGGTGCATTTTCAAAATGCACTCCCAGGAGCAACACATTCCAGAGAAATAATCTCTGTAGTTTATTTGTGTGCATCAATAGTGTGTGTATATGTGCTTACTGAATACTAAGAGATTATACAAGTATAATTATACTAGATTAAATGTACCCCTAAATTTATTCCAACATAACATTCTCATGTAGACAAGCAGTCAGAAAAAAGGACAACCCAGGCAGATGTTAAAAGGTATTTGCATCATGAAGCAAGGGAGGCAGATCTCAAAAGACTCTGGTCCGTATAATCCTTCCCTAACTTGCCAAAGCAAATGCAAAAATTATGCATCCTACCTCAGAATGTGATCCACTTGCATAAAGTAAGACACAGAACTCTCTTATTCTCTCAGTGGAAACCTAATGATTAGTCCTCTTTGGACTAATCCAACTGCAACCTGAATAAACATGCAGCTCTCCTCTTTGGATAACAGGCATCCTTTGCCAGTCCTAATGTACCTAGGAAAGTACATAGCTGTGACTACATCATTAAAGCATCCAACTAATCATAAGTGTGTTGTCTAAACAAACAATACAGAGGATGAGTAGAGCCTATGCAGCTTTCTTCCCTATAGCTTATGGTCTAGGATACTTGCTCAGGAAGTGTGAAACCCAGATACTAGGCCCTTCTCAAACAGTGGGCTCCCCAGAAAATGTCCCTAACCACAAAGCAGTGCATTAGGAGGTTAATTTTTGCCTTTGAGAAGCCATGAGGAAAAGAGCTATGGAGCCAGGAAAAGACCAAGACCCTGCAAAAGGAAAGATCTTTCAATGACCATGTCCAGAGCTCAAAGTGATTACAGAGCTGAGCAGGGAGAAAGCTCTCCAGCCTGTTCCCCACTCAGCTCTGCAATCATGGAGGTAAGCATGGAACAAGCTTCCAGCCCCCACTCCACCATTGCAGAGCAGGGTGTGAAACTGTCCCAGTCAGGGGCAGGTCCTAGCCCTGCACCTCAATCGGGCAATTGAGGCATGGGGCTTGGAAAGAGCAGCAGGGGTGGGACAGCTCTCAGCCCCTTGCCCAGATGTGCCAGTAGGGCAAATAGCAGAGAAACCCCAGCTGGGTGGGGATTCCCCTCCCAGCCGGGGACTTGCTGCTAGCTGCCTCACCAGCACATTGGGGCAGGGGGTGGGACCTGTCCCTCCCCTGAAGGTCTTTCCAAGTCCCATGCCCCTATAAAGGAGCCAGAGCTGGGAGCTCCCTGCTCCTGGGTCAGGGGGGCATTGTCTCCTGGCCTGGTGGTCTCTGCCTGCCCCTGGGCAAGCACCTAGGGAGAGCCTAGAGCTCCCCCTGGTGGTGGCAAGAGCCCATTGCAGGGCTCCAGGAAGTGAGAGCAGTGTGCTGCCATTTGTAGCAAATCTACTTCTGCTTCCCTACATGTGTAGATGCCTGCCTGGGAGTTTACTCATGAGTAGTTTATTTATGAGTAAACCACTCCCGAATCTAATCCGTGTGCAGACATGCCTAAATCACTTTAATTGCATGTGTAGATGAGCCCACAAGGACGTATCTCAAGGTAGATGCTGCTTGCCAGGCAAACATACTGTAAAGATAAACTCGCAACATCTAAATACTCCTCATAGATGCATCCCATGACATTTAGGGATACATTTAAAAAATGTGCCATATAAAATATTGAAAATTATAACAGAAGTGCAAAAATCTACATAACAGTCAATTGTAAAATGGCTCTAGACAAGCTAGGGAGAGAGAAACTGTAAAATATGCTTGGATCCAAGAGATGTGAACTTCATAATAATAAGAATATTTTAAATTGCCTGGAGTAGAAGAAATCACTTTTGAACTTGGAAAAACTAGTTGAACTGTTTTACATGCTTGTAGCGGATTTTGACAAGTAGAGGAAGATAACAAAAGTTCTAGACTTTATACATTCAACACCCCATTTATCAGGTAACAGCTTACCCAACTTCCTTCTGTTATCTGTTCAGCTCATGAACTGAAGTAAAGAGAGATGCAACAGATATTTGAAAATCTGGCAGGTGTTGAATGTTATTTAGATGACATTCTGGTCAGACCACAGTGACATACCTGGAAGGGTTTTGGACAGGTGCTGGGAGTTTGTAACTAAATAAGAACAAATGCAAAGTGTCTTTGACAAAGATAAAATATTTGGCATGTTATTTTACAAAAAAAACCCCAAGGTCTAAAACCTGCTAATTCAAATACACTGCAGTCATTGTAACAGCCACACAAATCTGCAAGGTGAATTAAAACGTTTTATGGGCATGGTTACCTATGTGATGAAATTTATTTCAATTTATTTCAATGACACCAATATAAATATAGATGCTATGCTGGGTCAAACCACAGATCCATTTTATCTCAGAATTCCAGTTCTCAAAATGTCACAGAGCAGATTCTAAGGGGAAGTATATTTATGAAGAACCTATCCAGACTTATCTGTCCTCTGCTCTCTTCCCTTATAGTTTCCATCCTTTAGAGGTAAAGCAAGTCCTAATTTGGAGGTTGCAGACCTACAATCATCTTTCATGAACTTATCTTTTTTTTTTAACAAGGTTAAATTGTCAGTCTCTACAACATCTTGTGTCAATGAGTTCCACAGGTTCATTACATGTTGTGGGAAAAGCAAGTTCCTGTATTAATTTTAAACCTCTTCTCTAATCATTTTCTTATATCTTCTTTTGTTCTATAATAGGAAGAAATGGTAAATAGCCAATCTTTATTTACTTTCCTGATATCATTCATTATTTTATATCGTCCATCATATCCCCTCCTTAGTTTTCTCTTCTCTAAGCCTAAAGCAATTGGTCTACTTAGTCTCCTCTTAAATGGAAGCCTCCATACAATTGCCTTTCTCTGTGCCTTTTCTAATTCTACTTTATCTTTTTGGGAGACGGAGACCCAAAGTACACACAATATTCAAGGTGTGACCATACCATGGATTATGTACAGTGGCATACTGACATTTTTTGTTTTATTTACATTTCCATTCTGTCATTATTCCTGAGATTCTATTTTTCACCCCTGATGATTTTTTGCACAGGGCAAGCCACAATAATTGCAAGATTGCTTTCTTGAGCAGTTTCAGCTAATATAGAGCCATCAACATGTATGTGCATCCCACATTCTTCTTTCATATCACTTTTCCCTTTTCAACATTGAATCATGTGCTGGATGCCAACACATCAGATGGCTAACAAATATTTGAAAGGATTGCTTACAAGAGAACTAAAGCTCTTATCAGCAATCCTCTTTTATGAGGTATTTTCTCATTAAAAATAGTTACTATGTCAGTGGATGACAGTTTCACCAACCTGTATGGTTGCAAAATGAGTTCATGTTGCTATGACCATGACACAACAGACCTATGCCCTAATACAAAAAGAAATAATGTGATAATGTTTTGCTGTTCTCAATTTCATCAATACAACTGAAACCCTTTGTATAATGTCCCACCAAGGAGTCAATGTTGGTTGCTTACAGTGCAAAAATGTCACCTGGAAGTTGTAAACAGATGAGAAAACAAGTTACCAAATGCTGATCCTTATTCATATTGTAATTTTAATTTCAGAATACTGATGTTAAAGTATCTTTAATTAAATCCCATTTGTCAATATCACCACAGAAATATAAGGACTTACAAGGACTGAGTCCCGCCTCCAGTACGATCTAGCTGACTCCCCATCCCCAGCAAAATGTCAAAACAGCTTCAAAACAGCCTTTTTGTTTTGATGGAACAGAACAGATCTTTCAAATCAAAATGAAATTTGAAATGGAACACTGTTCCCTCAAACTGTTGAAACTCAAGGCGGAACAGTGCCATCTACACAGCCCTACTAGATAGTCTCAGAAAAGGGATTTTAACTATTAAGTCACTTGGGCACATAGTTAAATTAAGAGGTTGAGATGAAGTTTATTGGCATCCATGCATACTAATGGATGAAAACCCTATCAAGCCACTCTTTGTCACTAATTCTGAGATGGCTGTAGTGAAATCTGCTGACAGTGATGACACCAAACTAAAGAACCATGAGGAGATTCCAGCCCACACCCTGTTCTGGAAGGAAAAGGAGGATAATGGGGAATTTTTTTCCTGTTTAGAACTGTGCGGGCCGGGGGTAGTCCAAGGCCCTTTTTTTCGCGCAGCGGGCTGTGGCCAGCAGCCCGGACATGCCGGGTCGGGGAAGGCAGGCGGCATGCTAGAATTAGGCACAGACGTTTAATGGTTGTTTAAGATTGTTTACTTACACCATAGATGGTCGCGGTGCAGGCTGGAAAGCTTCCAGGAATACTTCACTTAAATCCTAGTTTTAGGACTCGGACAGAGCTCTGGATTCACTCACAATTCACTCACACGAAGTTTGCTAGGCTCCGTGGAACTTTGCGCGCAGGGAAGGGTACGTCGAGGGATCGTTCGCCAACGGGGAGAGGCGAGAGGCTGATCAGACCTCTGTTGCCTTCTTGATATTCATGCTGGGTCCAATAGGCTCCACAGCGTTTAGAGATCTTCACGAGACGTGAAGTCTCCTCCTCCTGATGTTCGTGGAGTCCTCCAACTTGGGCGGAAACCACTCAAGCCTCTTATACAGCTAGCAAGCCAATTGCTAGCCACCACGTAGGAATAATTTAGAACTGACCAATAGTGGGGCACGAATTTAAATACAAATGGCGGGAACTCCTTGCAATGTGCATTTCTGTGCTGCAACGAAGAAATGTACCCTGCAAAGAAAGCTACACACAGCGGGAAAATAATTTAGCAGTGCTGAAGCACACACAAACAAAACATCACACCCTTGGGTTGTGACAGGAACTACTGAGCAGGAGCTTGAATAGCATTGACATTGGGTTGGACTAGATGACCATACTGACATTATCCCCTCCTGACTATCCCAGCAACATCCAAACCAATCAACCTGCCATCTTGCTACATAAATACCCTTCTGTCATTTCTCCTGACTATATTGTCTTTATCCCATCAGTGCCTAGGGCCAAGACACCCTGAGGGAATACCTATGTGGCTGGTCACCTACACATTGGGTGAGTAGCATCTCAACCACATTCTGGCAGCATCACTAACCATTCATATGTCTGGCTGGATATGTACACATGGTTTCCTAGTCCATCTATTCCAAGTATGTCTGCTCTTTTTCATTACCTTTTCCTGTCCACAAGAAAGGCACTCAGAAGGCAGTGCTTTGAGCATTGCTACATAACCTGTGCATCTAAGAGCAACATGCCAGAAGAGGAAGTAATAGCGCCTTCTTCTCTCAAGTCCCTCACTGCTACACTCACTGCTGCTATTTACCTCTACCATCTCTTTGGGACTAGTACTGGAACTACCCATTCCTTTCGCGTAAGTATACATTTGCCAGCTCCATCATGCCTCTGGCCTGGTACAAAGCATGCCTTTGAATGCCTGTGAGATGCAAAAAGGGAGGAATGGTTAGTGATGCTTCCAGAATGTAGGTGAAATGCTAGTCACCCATTGGTGTGTGTGTGTGTGGGGGGGGGGTATGTATATATTTATACATACACATGTATATATATATATATATATGTATGTATATGTATATATGTATGTATGTGTATATATATATATATATACACACATGCACACGTCTGGCTGAACCTAATATAATATTAGAATCTTTTAATTAATATTATACTATTTATTTGTAACTTAATCTCCCTCTCTCTCTCTATGCATATATATATGTCTAAAACCACAGTTATGCAGCTGTATACTTGCCATTTGGGTGCATAAATGGAAGTAGAATTTAGTCCAAAATAACCTAAGAACTAGGCCAATGCTTAGACCTGTAATATATGTAACACATGCACCCAGATACAATATTAGACTCTTTTAATTAATATTAAACTATTTACTTTTAACTTTAAGCTCTCTCTCTCTCTCTCTCTCTCTCTCTATATATATATATATATATATATACAGACTATATTGTCTTCATCCTATCAGTGTGTATATATATATATATATATAGAGAGAGAGAGAGAGAGAGAGAGAGAGCTTAAAGTTAAAAGTCACCCTTATACCCTTATGTAGTAGACTCCGACTATGATGTCCCCTGTGCCACATTCCCCACGAATTTTAACCCAGAGGGACTCCAGTCATCCTTCCTGGGTGCCACTGTCAATTTGCAGGGATGTGTAGCTGTCCTTGACATAAAGAGCTACATCCCCACCCCTTTTGTCTACATGAACTCACCTGTACAGGGTATAGCCATCTATACCTGTGGCCCAGTCATAGGTGGAGTCCCACCAGGTCTCTGTTATCCCTATGATGTCATAGTCATTCTTGTTTAGCAGGAGGACCAGTTCCTCCTGTTTATTCCCTAAGCTCCTGGCACTGGTATACAGTCAGGCAAGTGTCCCATTGGGGGCCCCTTTCTTCCCCACAGATTGTTCCAGGACTAGCATAGGGGTACGTTCCCTTAAGTACCTTAGCCTGCTGGATTTACAAGTGTTGCCCAGTGGGTTTGCATCAGCGGTAATCCCCACAACCCCCAGCGGGCTTAGTTTAAAGCCTGGTTGAACAGGTCAGTCAGTCTGGCTGAGAAAAGCCTCAGGTTATTTCATTTAGTGATTTAGATGCCTTCT